>NC_041391.1:669521880-669583903 GCF_002162155.2 Triticum dicoccoides | reverse complement strand
TATATACCTACATACCCTAAAACTTCCAGAACAGAAGATAGATCGGGAGTTCCGCCACCGCAAGCCTCTGTAGCCACCAAAAACCAATCGGGACCCTGTTCCAGCACCGTGCCGGAGGGGGATCCCATCACTGGAAGCCATCTTCATCATCCCGGTGCTATCCATGATGAGGAGGGAGTAGTTCACCCTCGGGGCTGAGGGTATGTACCAGTAGCTATGTGTTTGATCTCTCTCTCTCTCTCTCTCTCTCTCTCTCTCTCTCTCGTGTTCTCTGTCGTGTTCCCTCTATGGCACAATCTTGATGTATCCCGAGCTTTGCTATTGTAGTTGGATCTTATGATGTTTCTCCCCCTCTACTCTCTTGTGATGAATTGAGTTTCCCCTTTTGAAGTTATTTTATCGGATTGAGTCTTTTATGAACACTCGATGTATGTCTTGCGTGGGATAACCGTGGTGACAATGGTTATTCTATTGATCCACTTGGTGTATGTTTTGGTGATCAACTTGCGGGTTTCGTGACACTTGGGAACCTATGCATAGGGGTTGGCACACGTTCTTGACTCTCCAGTAGTAGCTTTGGGGCACTCTTTGAAGTACTTTTATGTTGGTTGGATGAATCTGAGATTGTGTGACGCATATCGTATAATCATGCCCACGGATACTTGAGGTGACAATGGAGTATCTAGGTGACATTAGGGTTTTGGTTGATTTGTGTCTTAAGGTGTTATTCTAGTACGAACTCTTTTATAGATCAATCCGAAAGAATAGCTTTGTGGTGGTTTCGTACCCGGCCATAATCTCTACGTTTGTTCTCCGCTATTAGTGGCTTTGGAGTGACTCTTTGTCGCATGTTGAGGGCTTGTCATATGTTCTATCTATGTTATTATTGTTGAGAGAACTTACACTAGTGAAAGTATGAACCCTAGGCCTTGTTTCCTATCATTGCAATACCGTTTACGCTCACTTTTATCGTTCGTTACCTTGCTGTTTTTATTATTTCAGATTACAAAAACCTTTATCTACTATCTATTTTGCACGTGTATCACCATATCTTCGCCGAACTAGTGCACCTATACAATTTACCATTGTATTGGGTGTGTTGGGGACACAAGAGACTTTTTGTTATTTGGTTGCAGGGTTGTTTGAGAGAGGCCACCTTCATCCTACGCCTCCTACGGATTGATAAACCTTAGGTCATCCACTTGAGGGAAATTTTCTACTGTCCTACAAACATGTGCACTTGCAGGCCCAACAACGTCTACAAGAAGAAGGTTGTGTAGTAGACATCACAAGCCAATAATCTTGTTCAGATCAAAACTATTCATTTGGATATATAAGATCTTGACAGAATCCAGCACTGATAGGGCATCCATGGAGAAACTCTTAATTGAGCATATAACATAATATTAGTACAAAATGTGTACTCCAAGATGATATATAAATTATGCGCAGAAATTTAAAATGTAGCATATGGTTATAAGTGTAGATGATAATATAAAGTACCTGAAGAACTGTGGATCCAAACACCATATTGAAATGAGCACAGAGATCATGTATTACACCCAAGGTCTCTAGTTTAGGCGCAGAGAGGACGGTTATTTGCAACGGTGAATAACTAGAATCAAGGATCAATCTTTGAAGTGAAGGGGCATCTTGGATAATGAGCTGCCTTTCGTCAAAAGAAATTCCAATTCTTACAAGGTTAGGCGACTTTATTTGGAGACAACCGATTCTAACTGTGAAAACAAGCACCAAGTACTCCAGCGTAGGGCAACTGGAGTGGATGATGCTGTGCAATGAGGCCTCCGATATACGAACCCGCACAAGTGAAAGTTTCTTGAGAAATGGGAGTCGAAGGTTTAGTACAAGAACTATATAGTGTGCCAATAACTTTGAAAGATGGTCGCTGGATGAAGCTAACCCGACAGTGCAGAGATGGGCAAATCCGAGCACTACTGGCCGTTGGATATCATCAACATTCCACCAGATCTGCCATATGTACAATTTAGAAGACTCCATAGTTGAACTTAAGCATAATGCACAAACCTCAAAACACAAGCACTTCTCCATTGTTCTAGAATCTTCTGTATCATAATTGATTATTTTTTCTAAATGAATTGCCATTATTTGTTTTTTACTTTATGATTTACAATGCACAACCCCATGAATCTTAAACATTTTTATAAAACTAATTGATTTTGAATGAGATGAACTATAAGAACTAAACGAACATCTACATCATGCATATATGACTCAAAGCTTTACATGCTATAGTGTGTATTTATTCATAATTTGGTTTCAAAATCTCATGCGTTCAATACATGTGTACCTTACTAGTTTTGAGTAGAGTAGCAAATTTCACGCGGCCCCGGGTATATCAAAATGCAGGGCCCATGCATCATTGCCTTTCGGTCGAACCTACGTCCACAATTTTTTGTACGTGCTATATCTCCATTGGTCCCCGAACCCAAAATGCTGCCTCGTTCCCGTAAAACTAAGCGGCCCACACATATTTAAGGCATCGACTCGAACCCGTTTACTACGACGTGGCCCCGCATGCCGTAGTACTCCTACAAACCCTTCCGCCGGACTCATCATCGGTAGGCTCTTAAAAAAAGATCTGTAGTGGAGACCCCTACCCTAGGGTGCCCTAGGTAGCTGCCGCACGCATCATTGTTTTGTCTTTTATTTATGCTCTTGCGCGCTAGAGTGAAATCATGGTTGCTTCGTCCATCCAGCTTAATGCGGGAAAGGTGGGGCTTTGTGATTTGACCCCTCATCGCTCATTTTCTACTACTGTGGCGCTACGACCGGGGTGCCTCCAATTCCAACCGCTGCTCCAAACTGTAATTTGGTGCATCGCATGTGGATCAAGACGGTGGATGAGCCACATGTCTGCCAAAGGGGTCCTGTTAAGTGTGTCGCCATTTCGTGTGCGGACTGACCCTACTTGAGTTGCTACGCCAACACGACAGGAGCAACCTACCACTTGGTTTTGCTCCTTGGTGAATCCCGACTATATTGATCTAAAATGATACGTGCTGAACTACCCTCTCAGTCTCGGTTTTTTATTTGTAGGCATCTCGGTTTATAGGGCCTGCACGTAGTTCTAGGTCATCCATTTGACTAACTAAATATGAGTTACTATGTCACAAAAAGTATATCATTGGATTCTTATTGGTTGATATGTGAAGAAACAAGAAACGAGGTAGAAGTTAATGCACCACACCTTAGTATTGTGGGGTTATTTGGTTTTCGTAAGATGACGTGCGTTTGGTTGCAAGGGTGGTCATGAATGGGTTGGGATCGTTCAGAAAATAGACATGTTTGGTTATAAAGTACATAAATTTTTCGAGTCAAAAAAAGAGAATATGCCTTGAAGATGCTGAACCATTCCACCCAACCAAATCGGTCGAATCAAATGGCCACCCTTTGCATGCATGACTATGTGAGCATGACTGGTGGTCCCATCTTAAATAATTAGCTCATCTCTTATATTCATCCAAACACATGAATTGAATGGTTCAATCCCAAAAAAATTGAATGGTCCCAATCCATTCATATGATACCTTCAACAAAACGCATCCGACGGAGGGAGTAGTTGTATTTAATAGTCGAGGGCGGGGCTTTTCCTGCACGGTAGGCAGGGCAGTTCCGCCTAGTCGGTTCGACAGAGACGCGAGAAGATGAGGGAGTAGGCTGCTGCAAACATAGGGCTGTGTGATTTGACAACGAGTTATTGCTGGACAGGTGGGGCCCCGTGATTTGACTTGCCATTATCATTTTAACTGCGGCACTACAACCGGAGTGAGTCTCCCGATCTCTGACCACCTCCATACAGGTGCCTCTCCCAATGCTCCACCATGTAGTAGTAGAGGCTGGCTCTTGCATGAGATCCCACTTCTCCACTTTTTCCTTGCCTCTCTTTCCTCCACATATGCAAAAATGCCATGTAAAGCGCACTATTGTACTTACTTGCTCCTACAGGTGCTTAAGCTTGCCACATAGGCATAAAGTCTGATGTGGCAAGTTAATCAAGAAGAGAGAGACTAGTTTGGTGACCCAAGGAATAAATGGTGCTAAGCGCGTGTACCTAGGTGAAAAGACAATTTTGAGTCTATAGCTAATTAGTTGAAGCAAACTTAGCAACACCATTTCATTGGAAGAGGTCACTCCTTGGCAAATGCAATAAATACTAGTACTCCATGTGTCCCATTATATAAGAACGTTTTTGACACTACACTAGCTAGTGTAAAAAATGTTCTTATATTATGGGACGGAGGGAGTACGAAGAAAGAGATAGAGAGGAGTAAAAAATACACTTATAGCCAACCTTGTTGTAGTATGAGTGACTAAGTGATGACTATGTATGACATGCCAACATCAGATAGCCTAACGCACCGTGTTAAATCTCCAAGGGCGCGACCACGCGAGCGATGCGACGGTCGTGGTAGGCGCGACCATGATACGGGCTGCTGGCAGCCCTTGGATCTGAGATCAAACGGTCGCATGCTAAGTTGCTGAAAATTTTAAGAATAACCCTCCAGGATAGGATATTCACCCATAGGTCTAGAATCATGCCATGCAACCGTTCGATCTCAGATCCAAGGGCTCTCGGAAGCCCGTATCATGGGAGAATGGAAAGCCACTACCCTGCCGTTCGCACGTTGGTAGTTCGCTCCTACTCTTTCCCGCACATCCTTTAATACTACGGCGGTTCACTCCTAGTCGTCCCCTCCATTCATATTACGGCAGTTCCACTAATCCTAACCCTCCTCCCAAATCCATGGCATCCCAAATCTCCCCGATCGGCGGTGAGTACAAGGTTAGAACCATCACCGGCGATGAGTTCGACATCATCTACACCTGTACTTCCGCGACGGTGAAACGATGCCTTTCTCGCTTCAGACGCATGTTCGAAAACTCACATGATGAGTGGGTCGCTGGGCTAGATGTTGAGTACACCACAGTCGTGGGACAAGAGAAGGATCTAAAGGACGAAGAGAGGAAGAAGCCCACCGTTATCCAGGTTTGCGTACATAACGTTTGCTTGGTCTACCACATATGCCATGCCGACATTGAGTGCCAGGATTTTAAGAACTTCCTCGAGGACAAAACAGTCAAATTCATTACTGTAGACTTTAAGAACGACAAAGAAGTCCTGCATCGGATAGGCCTCGTTGTAGGCAACCCCTTCGACCTCCAGAAGAATCGGCTGGTGCCCTCTCATCAGCCCTCAATGATGACCCTCGCAGGAGCCACGGTTCATCCTTCGTACCACATACTGGAGAAACCTTATTACACGTTTCATCGTCATGCATGGCAGCGGAATGTACTAGATATAGACCACATCCACTATGCTGCAATGGATGGCTACCTTTGTTTCAATATCTACAAGGGTTTGATGAAGAGCAACAACTAAGTTGACGGTTCAAGCAAAGAAGTATCGGCCAAGAGGAAGAGGGACAAGGACGAACTCGAGGACATGGACGAGGACTCCGAGTAAGGTGGCAGTGTCATTGCTCATGGCGGTTCTAAACTTCTAATGCAGTGTCTACCAGATTAGTTGCATAGTTTAATTTCAGGTGTTCTTAGTTTAATTTGAGGGGTGTGTTGTGCTGAGCCCCCAGCAGAACTATGTTATGTTTCTTCTCGTTACTTTAACTCTTCAGTATGTACATACTAGTACTAGTATTTCTTTAATAGAATTTAGCACCCCAATTAAGCACGTATTAGCTTTTTTAATAGTACTATATGCATAATTTGGCGACGAGCGCTCTCTATATGTACCACCTTTTTTTTAAATTTCAATTTTTGCTCCAGGGCGCAATCCATTGATAGTGGAGTACTACTGTACAAAAGTATACATTTTTTAAAAGGCTAGCGTACTGTTCATCACACACACACACACACACACACACACACACACACACATATATATATATATATATAGCCAGTTAAATTCTCAACCTAGAACGACGTGCATGCCATGTAGTAAACCGATCCGGAGGAAGTATAGTAAAAATGAGGTGATTTTACCCAGCGATCGGCGGGGGAGCTTGGCCTGTCATGCGGTCCCATGTGTCATGATGTACCAAGGTGATGCGCGTGTCCCTCTTGTGGCAGAAGCAATACTAGTACGTGGTTTGAGATGATGTCAAACCGAAGTGTGAAATAATGGTTGCTTCGTCCGTCTGGGAAGGTGCGACATTGTATTTGACGTCTCATTGCTCATTACTAACACTGGGCCGGTACGAGTGGGGTGTGTTCCCCTGCTGTTCTGCATTGTTATTTGGTGCTTGACACGTCGACCCGGTTGCTATATGTCCCACATGTCGGCGACAGGAAGTACAGAATTCATGAAAGGGAGCATCGACGGAGGAGTATACTACAGAATTCATGAAAGGGAGCGACTTAGTTTTGGAAAAATCTGTTTTTACGGAGTACGTACCCACTAGGGTTTATAGGGCTCATCTAAAAAACATTCGTTTTTCCGTTTGATAAGTCTCAATTCTAGTACTATACTAGTAGTAGTACCATTACATGTTGGATTTCGAGGTGCGTTAGATCACCCGACGCAAGCAGTGTTAAGAGAAAACTTACCAATGCATGTACAAGTTCATGGAAATTTAGTGGTCATTCATGCATTCGTTCTAATTAATGCCTCGGTAAACATAACTTCTTGAGAAAAACGAGCGTACTGTGCAAACTACGAAATTAATTCGACCACTCACCGTCTACCTTGGTTGGAGAGATTTTGAAATTGAGCCATAAACTGGAAAGGAGGGAGTAGTAACTTTTGTCTCGATTACTATTTGTGGCCTTGTATAGATGCGAAATGTATTTTTTATAGTGGCCTTTTATAAGTAAATAGAGGGAGTAATAACCAAAGTACATAGTAGGGACGAGGAGTAAACGGAGGGAGTAGTAAATTTTTCTCCTCGTGCTGCAAGCCACCGCGCGCGTGGGCGAGGGAGCGGGCGTAAAGGCGTATAGTAGTACTCCAGCTTCACCTCATCCTGCGAGCCACCACGCCCGTGAGCGGGGGAGACGGCGTACTAAGCAAGTTTCTCCTCGTTCTGCGAGTTGACGGGACACATCAAAAGTACTCAAGTGTATAGAGCCTTGCCTCTAAGGTAGGCCCCACATGGTTTGCCTCTTTTTTTAATTTAACATAACACGTCAAGTCGCAATTTGTTTGTTCACCCGTGGTAGACGATCCTCCCTCCACCAAGTGGACAACCAGTACACGTGCCAAATTACCACGTGGGCTGCCTTTTTCGTACAGAAATGATCTCAACCGTGTACCCGCGCGGGTGTGGTTGGGAAAGAGACGGGAGTACGTGCGCCATGCATCCACCTCTTCTCTTTGTGCACGTCCCCCACCTACGTGGGTGTGTGTGAGAGAGATACAAACCTAGACATAATGCACCGTCCATCCCCATGCCTCCGCCCAGTCCGACCACCAGTCACCACCACGGCACCACGCCCCACTCCTCGTCACCTTATCTCTCATATTTCTCCCTCCATTTTTATATACAAGGGGCCACTATCAAAATTACAATTTGCAGATATACAAGGACACTAACACTAATCGATGCAATATTAATGGTGTTTGCCTCGTGGTACTAGCAAAGGAGGACATTAATTATCCCTTGCATGCATGCGGGAGTTTGTAAAAAAATGCATCTTGATGTTTCGTGCAATGCACGGGCATCTTGCTAGTCCATGAAAACAACACATGGCAAAATTCCACGGCGAACAAGGGATTTGAATCTGTTGGGAGAGGCTGTTTGGATCTTGCCCGGGGTAGCCAAAATACTGGCGACCCTTTTGTCCACCGGTGCCTTTGCCACCGATGAACGAGGAACGGCTCGGGTTCTCATGCTGTCATGCATCCTCCAGCGCGCACATTGGAGACGAGCTTGCACGAGCTGTGTTTTTTTGTCCCACAACGCCGCCCGAGCCGCACGCAGACCAACCGGCGACCCGCAAATTACGCCATCCAACCGTAGCCGCACACATTATGACAGCAACTCAACCAACCGGACGAAATTCACGCAAACACGTAGACAAACTGATACTCATTCATGCAACCACTTGAGTATTTCATATAAACAACGACGGAAATCATATAAAATACCGGATTTTCACACAAACATGACGGATTTCATTACATTCAAATAAACTACGTGGTACTAGTTCTGGACAGCACAGGTATATAATACATGGCCTAAATGGTAGCCCGCCGATCGATTTGTGTTCCTCATGTCCGACAGCACGATCACCGTACTGCCGGGAGCCCCGGAGGTATATGCTTCAGCGCAAAGGATGGCTCGCCGCCCCACTGCCCAACTGATATCATTGGCTGGTGCCGAAGATGATGGTGGCCGGCACCGGTTTGAGTTCATCACCGGCCACTACTTCGCCATGGACGGCACCGGCTCGAGTTCATCCTAACATTGACCTCTTTCGTGGAGCCCATGCGGGGTCGACGAAGGTCCTCGCAACAAAAGGATCCGGCAAGACACCTGCTGTGTACGCCGGCGTCGCCTCCGCGGTGGCCTTCATGGGACCCAAGCGGCGACGGCCTCCCGTGTTCTACTTCCCCTCGATGATGGCGGCGGACGCGGAGGTGCTGGCCACCGACTCGTTGCTCTCTGCACACCCGGCTTCTGTCGCTGCTTGCATGGCGCGGCCGCCGGGAGTCTTAGCCACAGAAACGGGAGACGCGGTACGAGGCGGCAGCGTGGACGGGAGCTACGACGCTCGTGCGCCGCTCCTTCTCGAGCTAGCCTGGAGCGGCGAGTTGCTGAACCGCGCACTGGCTTGGGGCGACAACTGGCTCCGTCGGGCGAGGGGAGGGAGGTAGATCAGTGAGCTGCATAGCTCGTATCCGGCGGGCTACCCAGCCGGCTTGGATGCGGAATAACTACTCTTCGTAAGCCATTGTAAGAGTGGACAAAATGGTGCAGGAGATAGGGGAGCGGCGGAGGTGTGCGATTCTTGGCCAGCGTTTGGCCTCGTTTAAATAGGAGATTAAATAGACGGCAGACGGGAGGAGCTCGGCCGGCGTTGCGTTTAACGCCGGCCCGGTCATGAACGGACGTGTGTCCAGAGTGGGTTTCTCGGCTTCCACACGGGCGGGTTTCATGGAGGCGTTTGAATGCGGCACAGAGGCGTGTTCAGCCGAGCGTGCCACGAGTGGCGCCCTTGACTCTGACCTAGGACACCGCGTCGTTCTTCCACTGACGTGTGGGCTCTTTGGGTGCATGGTCTGCATGTTAGTGACCCAACGTAGGCAGCGCACAGCAGAGGAACCTTTGGTGGGCTAGGGCGGTCAGAAGCGGGCATTTCATAAACCGATGATTGTTCATTGAGTGTGATGTCATCTTTTTCATGTAGTTAAGCCCGTGTCTTGCGTCGTGTGCTGTGTGCATGCAGGCGTGCGAGTGTTGTGTGCGTGCAAGGGTGCGTTTCAGTGTTGCATGCATGGGTGTATACGTGCAAGGGTGCGTTTCAGTGTTGCATGCATGGGTGTGTACGTGCATGTGTTCGTGAGTGCATGTGTATGTGTCAGTGTTGCACGCCAGCATGCGTGCGTGTGTACGTTATGTGTATGTGTGAGTGTTGCACGCCTACATGCATGCGTGTCTTGCGTGCGTGCATGTGTACGTGCGGGGTGAGGCTACACGTCAGTCGACTGACTTTTTCATCTCTGGTCATTAGATTTTCCAGCCGTTGGATACGAAATCAAGGGCCTCCCGTTTATCATCAAACTCCACACCCCCCCCCCGAGCCGCCAGCCACCACCGGCCGAACTGCCCGCCCCCGCCGCCCGCGGCCGGCCCGCCCTCCCCGAAACCACTCCCCACCGCCGGTCCGCCGCCGCACCTTCGAGAGAGTGGGCCAGCATATATGATCTTGAGATTTTATGAAGTCACCATAGGTGCCTCGTAGTCTAGTGGAACGTCTCCTCCCATTGAACGTACATCACCGGAAAATACTGAAATTAACACAAGATAAATGCGAGCACCGGGACTTTAACCTTGGTGGCCTCGAGACACCACTGTCCTCTAACCATCCAACCACATGTTGGTTAGCACGACAAAATGTATGTGGTGACCGTGATGAGCTTATTCTGAAGTCCAGTGACCATATCGTGCTTTCGCTTCAAATACAATGACCGTAAGTGTCGTCAACAAAATACGGAGCACGCATCAAATGCAAAGTCCGTTAGTGTCATCAACAAAATATAGAGACGTATCGTGAGCTAGATACCGTTGTACTATTGTATATGCTTATTTACTTAGTGGCCGATTGCGTGTGTGGTGTGGTGGGCACATCATTTCTAGTTGTGGTGGGTCAACATGAAGACTCATGGGTCGGTTCCATCCTGCGCCACATATAGGTTGGACCGAGACGTGTTATACGGAGACCCATGTGGAGGACTCGGCGTACAACATGAAGCTACCAGAGTCGCGGAGGACTCTATCCCCACTGGTGATAAGCCGACTATATATGATTTGTAACCCTAGGCCCTTAGTATGTTATACAAGCTTGGGGGCTAGTTCATCGATAGTATACACACACGCACAATGCCTAGTATTCACATGTACTTTGTACACACCCCTAACACTAATATACAGTACCAGGAGTAGGCTCTTTCTTCAACTGCAAGGGTTCGATCCGAACTAGGGTAAAACTTTGCCTCGTATTACCATCCAGCCTAACAGCCAGGGATATCCTACCGAATGATATGATGAAATCATATCTGCCAACTACTATTAGAGAGGTGTGTCGGGGGGGGGGGGCAATGTGTGCGAGAGAGGCCTAAAGATAATGTGCGTGCGGGAGACACGTAGGCACATATATGTGCGTATAGAGGGCTAGTAGAGACCGTGCATGTGTATATATGCATGTGAGAGAAATAGTGTTTTCCAACTGAGATTAGTGAAAAGAGTGGTACATAGTAGTCAGAAAGAGAGATAGAGAAACAGAGAGAGCATGTGCGTGAGACACCCCGACACCCTGAGAGAGATTGTGAGCATGTGTGAAAGAGAAATGCCGATGCATATAAAGTGTGTGCACTTATGCTTTAGATAGAGAGATATCTACGTGTAAAAGGCGGTTCTACGCATTAAATTAAAATATAAATGGCATTATTATTTTTGGATGAGATCATGATTTTTGCAAAATTGCGTATGGATGAAAATTGGTCTATCAGACACCCATACTCTATTGAATTCTAGCATGTGCATGTGTTTATTTCATATTATTGATCCATAGAGTGAGAGCGGTTTGAAATACAGGCAATGGATGCTTTTGCAATTCATATATAAACATTAATTAGTGCACTCCATGTTGTTAGTGTGAAGCACTTTATACATTTGTCATTTGCATGGATACATTCCAAATTGCTAGCTACGAAATAAAATACATGTCAAATTCAACATAAAGGGGGTTTTGAAGATTCTAATTCATAGGAAGTGCATTCATCTATTTGAACCCGAGATAATGGCATTTGTAAATCAGATGTAAAATGGGGCATCAATCTTTGTTGTGAGTTTGAACATGGTATATATATTCATACGCATATCTAACTTTTTTTTTGCAACCAAGGAGATTATACCTGGAACCATGCATGAACTGAGGTAAGTTGCATATTTTTTAATATATACTCGTGTACAATGTATATTAAAATGTACCCCCTCAATTCCAAAATAATCGTAGCTTTAGGATTTTCAAGAGTAAAGATTTGTGAAGTTTGACAAATCTTGAAAGTTCAATTCAAGAGAACCGAAAATGTTAATGCTTCTGCTCCAAATATTGAACGAAGCGCCAAATAGGCCTCTGGTCACCCGAAACCGCGCGAGACTAATGTTTTGGTGGTAGGAAATTACTGTCCTGACTCTGGCCCGTGTAGCCTATCGGCCCGATGTCCAAAGGTCTAAACCGGGGTAGGTTTGTAACTTCACCAAGACGCCAGTCTCAACCGCCTCCGAGAAGCATTCATACACCGTGGGCGCCTAAACACCCATGCGCTCGGCCGAAATCTATCCCGCCCACATTTGGGACACCTGACATGACTGGTCTACCCCCAACTCGCAATATGTCCAGAATTTTAGATGGGGGCAAAGTTTGTAACTTTCCCCAAATTTCAAACAAGCGCGTCTCAAACCGAAACATTGTTCCCCCTTAGTTCCCCGCCTCCCTCTGTTTCCCCATTCATACTCCGTGGGCGCGAAAACGCCCTCTCCACCAGCCGTGAAACCCCAACCTCCTCCGTCCTCCACCCCATAGCGGCCAATCCACCGCCGCCCTCCTCCATCACGCCGGAGCCGGTACCCCGACGTCGTCGTCCAACACAACCGCAACCGCAATGCCCTCAAGGACTTAGCAGCTGAAGCCGAGGCAGAGCTGCCTCCACGACGCCGACGCTGACATGCACCATACCAGAACCACTCCAACCACGCCGTCCCGCGCCTCACTGCTGCGGCTCCACTCTCGCAACCGTCCATCGCACCGGAGTTGTTCCTGCTCCGCCGTTGTTCGCCGCCTCGGATCTGCTTCCCCGCCGTTGATAGACGGCCACCGCACCACACTCAACAACTTGGCCATGGGTTCATCCAAGGCTGCACCATCCTCCACAACTTCTGGTTTCCGACGAACAACAAGATCGTCAGAAAAACAGAAGGAGGACACAACACTGCCAGCAGAAAGAGGTACTCCTCTTCCCTTATTCGTGCAAATCTTACGTCTCCGCTCACACCGTCTTCATCCCACGAAAGAAACTAGTTGAGCGCTGCTTACTGCATCTTCTTCATGATACTAAATGCACAAGGTTTCCTCCCTTTTACTATTTCACCTTTGCTAGAGGTCAGTAGCCCTCCTGGATTTCAATTCATGGCCAGTCGAACCGCAATTAAAAGAAGCAGCACCCGCTTAGGTGCGCAGAGCACCTAGTCCGCCTATTCCCCGGGGAAGCGGCGCATCGGTGTCTATCATAGGGGTGTGGGGCGTAGGAGCTACTTGTGCCTGATCTGGAGGTCGGCGGGGCTTGAATGGATGGCCGGGGGGTGCCAAGCACGGCGGTGCGGTGAGGTCGAGGGGAGGGCACAGGCAGGGAAGGAATACTGGGCCGATGGTTGCTGGCGTTTCGAGGAAGATCGTCAACACTGGCTGGCTGGAGGTAGATGAAGGCGATCTCCCCATTCTTTGTACATCGGACGGTGCAGAAAAAATGGAACTTTCAGTCGACTGTTATTTTCATAGAATCCTGTAGTAATTGAGTGTGCCATGCATGTTGTAGAGCTATCATATGTCTCCCATCATTTATTTCTCACCGACCTGCTATCTGATACCTTTACACTATACTAATTGTGCACACACTTCACCCATACTCACACTATTGTTTTTTTATGCATGGGTATTTCAGACTCTGACGCAGTGTTGATGAATGCAGAAAAGAAAAGACAGAAGTCGCTCCAGTGTAATTCGAAGATAAGCAGTAAGCGTTTCAACGCTCTAATGGGTGTAGTGTCAGCAGTTGGAGACAGTAAAAGTAGCTCTGCAGTTGATGATCTCAATTGCCACACACAACCATCCCAGGTGCTTGCTTTAACTTCGCGCTGTCAAATGTAGTTGCATGTTGCATATGGTGTCTAGCTTGTATTGCTTCCAATTCGGTTAAATTGCATCTTCTTACTTTACACATTATACCTTTGATAATGACATGCCTTCCTGTTTTTGATACATACTACATATGTCTATTAACCATGTTCGTACATCAAACTAATGCTCTTTTGTATCCCTCGTCAATCACTTATGATGAGACAGTCACCCGGGTGGGTTACTGTGAGACGCCCTACTCGTTTAAAGAGTGCAGTGTCATCCTCCCCACATGACTCTCAAGAAACAGCAAGGCTAAATGAAGATAGTCAACGTAGCTCTCTAGTTGATCACCGCAATTCCCCCACACCACCATCGCAGGTGCTTGCTCTTACTTGGCAGTGTGATATATGGTTGCATGTTGCATATGGTGTCTACCTTGTAATGCTTCTAATTAGGGTAAATTGCATCTGCTTAGTTAACACATTATACTTGTGAATATGACATGCCTTCCTGTTTTTGGTACATACTACGTCTTTCTATTAACCATGTTCTTACATCAAACTACTTCTCTTGTGTATCCCTCATCAATGCTCCTAATTTGTTAAATTGCATCTCCTTAGCTTACGCATTATACTTGTGAATATGACACGCCTTCCTGTTTTTGGTACATACTACATCTGCCTATCACACCATGTTCTTACATCAAACTACTGTTCTTGTGTATCCTGCGTCTATCACTTATGATGAGACAGTCACGCGTGTGGGTTAATATGAGACGCAATACTCTTATAAAGAATGCAATTTCATCCTCTCCACATGATTCTCAAGAAACAGCAAGCCTAAATGAAGATATTGAACATTTCTCTGTACCTGAAGACAACACTTCCCCTACACGACCATCACAGGTGCTTGCTCCAACTTCGCAGTGTGATATGTGGTTGCATGTTGCATACGGTGTCTAGCTTGTAATGCTTCTAATTAGGGTAAATTGCATCTGCTTAGTTTACACACTATACCTGTGAATATGACATGCCTTCCTATTTTTGGTACACACTACATCTATGTGTTAACCTTGTTCTTACATGAAACTACCTCTCTTCTGTATCCTGCATCAATTACTTACGATGAGTCACCTTTATTAATTGCATATTGCATATTATTTCTAGCCTGTTGCCATGTATTGCTTCTAATTTGGTCAAATACATTTGTTAGGGCACCCTTTTAATTTGGCAGAGTGATATTGGTTTCATCTTTCATATGGTTTCTAGCTTGCATCGATTCTAACAAGTTCAAGCACCTTGTGCTTAGTTTACACTTTATACATCATACATGTCAATATGTCACACCGTCCTGTTTTTCATACATATTCCATCCTCCTATCATGCGGCTGCGTTACATGAAAGTAGAGTTCGTTAGTATCATGCATCAATAAGTTCTGAAGAGCAAATTTTATTCCTTTTTCTTGTGGGTTTGACTTGACAAGGCAAAATCAAGAAAGAGGAAGGAAAAGAGTAAGGAAGGCGATGATGGTGGTCCTCTGCAGCAACGTAAATGGAGCATCTGTACCGATTCTCCTTGTACTGATAGTGCATTACATGGTCCAAGTCTCCGCACCCCTACTCCACCATCCAAGGTGCTTGCTCTAACTTGGCAGTGTGATATCTGGTTGCATATTGCATATGGTGTCTAGCTCGTATTGCTCCTAATTAGTGTAAACTGCATCTACTTAGCTTACACATGATACATGTGAATATGACACGCTTTCCTGTTTTTGGTACATACTATATCTGTCTATCACACCATATTCTTACATGAAACTACTCTTCTTGTGTACCCTGCATCAGTCACTTATGATGGGACACCTTTAAGTTGGCAGTGTGATATTGGTTTGCGTCTTGAATATGATTTCTAGCATGTATTGCTTCTAGTTTGATGAACGCCACCTATGACGAGACAATTTTAACTTGGCAGAGTGATATTGATTGCACCTTCCATATGGTGTCTTGCAGTGTTTCTAATTTGTTGAAGTGCCTTCTGCTTAGTTATCACATCATAGGTGTGAATATGTCAAGCCGTCCATTTTTTCGTACATATTCCATCCTCGTATCATGACTTTGCCTTTCATCAAAGTAGTGTTCGTCAGTATCATGCATGAATGAGTTCTGAAGAGCGAATGATATTCCTTTTTCTTGTCGGTATGACCTCACAATGCAAAATCAATAAAGCTGAAGGAAATTGGCAAGGCATTGGATGATGGTGGTCCTTCCGAGCAACTAAAATGGAGGTTCTCTATAGATTCTACTCTGCCATCCTCCCAACAAGATTCGCAAGACAACGCAAGGCTAGACAGTCAACGTAGCTATGTAGATGACGAGCACATCTCCCCTACTCCACCATCACAGGTGCTTGCTCTAACTTGGCACTATTATATGTGGTTCCATGTTGCGTATGATGTCTAGCTTGTATTGCTTCTAACTTTGTTGAATTGCATCTGCTTCCTTTACACATAATGCCTATGAATATGACATGTGTTCCTGTTTCTACATCAGACTATTATTCTTACATATCCCGCGTCAGTCACTTATGATAAGGCACCTTTAAGTCTCCACTGTGATATTGGTTGTGTCTTGCATACGATTTCTAGCATATACTGCTTCTAATTTGTTGAAACGCCATACAGTTTGAACTTGGCAGAGTGATATTGGTTGCATCTTTCATATGGTGTCTAGCTTGCAGCGCTTCTAATTTGTTGAAATGCCTTCTGCTTAGTTACCACATCATAGGTGTGAATATGTCACACCATCCTGTTTTTCATACATATTCCATCCTCGCATCATGTGTTTGCCTTTCATCCGAGTAGTGTTCGTCAGTATCATGAATGAATGAGTTCTGAAGAGAGAATTTTATTCCTTTTTCTTGTCGGTTTGACTTCACAATGCAAAATCATTACAGCTGAAGGCAATTAGTCCGGCAGTGGATGATGGTGGTCCTTCGGAGCAACTCGAACAGGGGGTCTCTACAGATTCTACTCCGCCATCCTCCCAACAAGATTCGCAAGACAACACAAGGCTGGACAGTCAACGTAGCTATGTAGATGATGAGCACATCTCCCCTACTCCACCATTACCGGTGCTTGCTCTAACTTGACACTATTATATGTGGTTGCATGTTGTGTATGATGTCTAGCTTGTATTGCTTCTAACTTGAATTGCATCTGCTTACTTTACACATAATGCCTGTGAGTATGACACGTGTTCCTGTTTCTAGAACATACGTGTACACGATGAGCACATCTCCCCTACTCCACCATCACAGGTGCTTGCTCTTACTTGGAACTGTTATACGTGGTTGCGTTTTCCGTATGATGTCTAGTTTGTATTGCTTCTGATTATGTTGAATTGCATCTGCGTAGCTTACAACTTATACCTGCAACGATCACTTACCCATAAGACACATTTAACTTGGGACTGTGATGTAGGTTGCATCTTGCATTGTCTTCTAGCTTGTACTGCTTCTAATTTCTTGAAATGACACTTACGACGAGACACTTTTCACCTGATAGAGTGATATTGGTTGCATGTTCATATGGTGCCTAGCTTTCATTTCTTCTAACTTTGTTGAAATGCCTTCCGCTTACTGTTTTTCATACATATTCCATCCTCCTATCGTACGTGTGAATATGAAACGCTGTCTTTTTTTATATATATTCCATCCTCCTGCGCTTGCCTTACATCAAAGTAGTGTTCGTCTGTATCATGCATCAACCAGTTATGCAGAGCTAATTTTATTCATCTTCTTGTGGTTTTGACTTCATAAGGCAATATCAGAAAATAGGAAGGAAAAGAGTAAGTTAGGGGATGTTGGTGGTACTCCGCACCGACGCAAACAGAGACTCTCTAGATTTGCTACTGCTACTGCTAATGAAACTGAAGTCCCAAGTCTACATGATGAGTTCATCTCCCGCACTCCACCATCGCAGGTGCTTGCTCTAAGTTGATAGTGTGATAATTGGTTTCATGTTGCATATGTTGTCTAGCCTGTATTTCTTCTATTTTGATTAAATTGCACCTGCTGAGTTTATACGTTATACATGTGCATGTGACATGGCTTTCTGTGTCTAGAATACACTGCATCTATCTATCATACCATGTTCTTACATCAAAGTACTGCCGTTGTGTACCCCGCAACAGTAACTCATGATTGGACGCTTTTAACATGGCAGTTTGATAGTGGTTGCATATTGCATTGATTTCTACGTTGTACTGCTTCTAATTTTTTGAATTGCCACTTATGACAAGACACTTTCAACTTGGCAGAGTAATATTGGTTGCATCTTTCATATGGTGTCTAGCTTGCATTACTTCTATTTTCTTGAAAATCCTTCTGCTTAGTTTGCACATCGTAGCTGTGAATATGTCATGTTGTCCTGTTTTTCTTACATATTCCATCCTCATACGGTTGTCTTACATCAAAGTATTGCTTGTCTGTATCATGCATCAATGAGTTCTGAAGAGTGATTTTATTCTTTTGTGTTGTGGGTACAGCTTGACATGGCAAAGTCAAAAAAGAGCAAGGAAAATAATATAGTAGGGAGTGTTGTTACTCATCGGGTGAAACGGAAAAGGCTCTGCCGTCAAGATTCTGCTGGTACTTATAGTGAAGTAGAAGGTCCAAGTCCACCAACTAAATCTACAAACACAGCATCACCTTCTCCAGCAGCTGTAGCATCCGCTTCAACTGTACCAGCATCTCAACCAGTTACTCGTTCATTTGCTCCGGAACTGGCCAGTTCCCAAGCTGCCTTCACTCCTAACACTACTTCCGAAGCACTGTTGACACAACAGGACCTGGCAAGATCAGATGAACCTCATGAGCATCAATACCAAGACGGTACCAGACCGAGTCAAGTTGCAGTTGCATGCTCCTTTATATGTACTCTCACAGTTTGATGTACACTAACACTTTCATATTCGTTGTTGAACTAGCACCACGGCGCGAGCGAAAACGGACATCAGGGATAAATGCTTGACAGATTAACAAAATCTAAAGGAGGAAGAATGGAGATCCATTTTGAGGCAGGTTTAAAAAGGCCACGTGATGCTACAGAGTCAGCCAAGTTAGTATCAGAGGCAGCCGTTGCCGTTAGGTGTCATGCGCGTATCCTCCCAACGTGGATCCAGTACAGGAATGAGAAATACAATACCCAGTTTAACACCTTCCTTGACCATTTATCTGTATGTAATGTTATTCATCGCAATTAGTAATATTGTCTTGCTCTGTCCCATACTTTCTAGCTTCCTCCTAATAAGACTCACATTCTTTTTTCAAGAGATGAGGTTCAAGTTGGATCCGAAAGATGATGCAACTAAACAAGCATGCACTCATGTTTTTCAGTCTGCTCTGCGACAGTATCGGTACCACCTTAGAAAATCTCACTTTGAAGGCAAGGCTAACAATGAAATCGCCCAAACATCTCCAGTGGAATATATTACAGATGAAGACTGGACAGCCCTCGTTAAACATTGGTCTGATCCAGAGTATCAGGTAGGCTATATGTATTTGATCAAACCACATATTGAACTTGTATTTATGTATGTGCCTTACAAGTGTATCTTCTTCTAGGCTAACTGTTTGAAGAACAAAACCAACCGTTCTAAAGTGAAATTCCAACAGACAACAGGATCTCGTAGCTATATTGCACACCGCGAGGCTCTTGTAAATAGCTGATACTTCCTTCTTTTTTTTGTGCCATATTATCGTATCTATATTGACTTGTTCCAAATACAGCGGAAAGCCCGTGCGGACCAAAAAGAACCTGAACCGAATGCAGTGCAAATATTCAAGGATTGCCACACCAGCAAGATGAAGGGCATGAGCACACCAGTTCAAGCCACTGTTGTAAGTCCTTACTCCTCCTGCCTTGAACTGATTGGTACTATGATGTGTTTATTTAACTACTTGGTTTGCAACCAATGTCAGTTACTCTGTTCACTTTTATACACAGTTGTCTTAACGTATCATTTCACCTTACATGGTTTAAAAGAGATGAAGGATATTCTTTTGGTCTTGATCTGTAATCTAGTTGTTATGTTCACGTGCACACACAATGATAAAATAGCCTATTTGTTTTATATCTGTTTGCCCATGATATGAATGATGTCATACTATGTTCATCCTACTTTAAACCATGTCTCTTTATTCTTAGATGTCAACAAATGTGAGGAAATAGACAATATAGTAGGCATGCTACATGGACATATGTTCCGAAAGTGATTTTATTATCTAGTTGGCACTACAATACATGCTAATGTATTACAGTAGTTCACCAAAATAAGTTATGTATAAACGTTTAACCTACTTTGTTTGTTTTTGTCTCATTAGTAACTCACTCGTACACTAATCTACAAGTTCAAACTTTCAGGAAGCTATGGAACAAATGATTGGACAACCACAACCACCTGAAGGTGATGAGGCTACTACAGGCACAATGTCACCTCTTGCTGCAGCGCGTTAGTATCTCTCCACTAAAAGTGCAAAAAGCACCTTCCTGCGTAATTCTGAGTTGGTTGTCAAGGTAACCTCGTCCAAATCGGCTACTGAACAAAATCTTTCTGCTAGACAGAGTGATATATCTGCGCTCCAGACACAAGTCCAATCCCTAATGGACGTTGTTTTAGAAACAAGAATAGTGATTGAGAAATGACGTCAAGATATGAATGGTTTTGATACCAGACTATCAGACATTCGCTTCATTGTTGAAGAGCAATGGCGGAAAAAAGGTGGAGATCGTGCTGCTCCATCAGATTCTACAGCCTGAAACATTAGCACTCAAGTCAAATGGTCTGTGCTTCTATACATTTGATGGTGCTTTTATCTGGAAGGACTGTAAACTTTATGCCAACATGCCTTTTGTTGTATGATTGGAATTTATTTTGTTGTGATACAACATTTATGATGCTGCCACAGGCTGTAGTAATTATGACGCTATTTTTGTATAGTGTAGGTTTATCTTAGTAATGTATTCGGACGAAAGCTTCATTGGAGCCCAACATGCCAACATTCATCGGGCCCATTCCAATTGGGCTAAAAACGATTACGGGCCGAAATTGGCATGTAGCCCACTAAAAACATCTGGGCTTAAATTAGCATAAGCTTTCAAATTTTTCTGGTAGGCCTGTGCCCATAGTGGGCCTTTAACAGGCCTAAACATAATTTGGGCCCTCAGTAAAAGTAGGCCGTTTACAGGTGTAAATATGTCGAGCCCATAAAAAACATGGGCCTTTAATAGACCGAAAGTGAGATTGGGCCCTGATTGTGCCAAATAACCCACTGGACTTAGCAGGCCGAAATGGTGGCCCATTTACAATGCAGATATTTGACAGGCCGAAATTCGGACGGGCGTAAAGGCACCGACCTAATACACGGGCCTTTAACAGGCCGGAACTTCGGTCGGGCTAGATTATCGTCATTTTTATATGGGCCGTTAATGGGCCCGATATGACGTTGGGCCACATATGGCCCATAGTTTACGTCCAACGTTAACGGGCCGAAAATGACAACAGGCCGAAAGTGGGCCAAATCTATAGTGGGCCTCTAACAGGCCGAATGACAGACATGGCCGAATATGACCCAAATCCTTAACGGTTGTTTATGGGCCGAAATTTTTGATGGCCTGTAAATGGGCCCAAATGAAGCCGGACCTTTAATAGGCCAGAAATACACCGGGCCGTAATTCGGCCCAATTACTTAGCAGACTGTTAACGGGCCAGAAGTGACCATGGGCCACATTGATGACAAGTTTAGACCAGGCCGTTGACGGGCCGATTTGACAGAGGATGTTGGGCCTTTAGCTGGGTCTGCCCATTATGGTCTGCAGAATCTTGTGGGCCTTTAGCTCGGCCGGCCCATTGTGGTCCGCAAAATCTTGTGGGCCTTTAGCTGGGCCGACCCATTATGGTCCACTAAATTTTGTGGGCCTTTAGCTGGGTCGGCCCATTATGGTCTGCTAAATCTTATGGGCCTTCAGTTGGGCCGGCCAATTTAAACTTTGTGGGCCACTTTTGGGCCGGTCCACGTGTCAACATATCATAGGCCCATCTCGACCGTTGGATGAGTGACACATGTGCCAACACGGAGCTGACACGTGGATCCGTCAGCCAATGAGATTTTACACGTGGAAAATCGGCATTGGTCATGGCTGTTAATGGGTAATCGGATCCAAAATCCGACCCGATAGCTTAACGGCGTTCCGTTACGGTGGATGCCACGTGTCGGTCACCCTTGACGAAAGCACTTCTATGACGCACGATTTATCGTCATGGAAGTGGACACTTCCGTGATGATAATTTTGGTAATGTCATGGAACACTTCTACGACAGCACATGTATGACTATCTTGATTCTGTCATAAATTTGTCATGGATGTACATGCATGACAAAAAACGCGACCTACTGTGACAAACACGTATCATCACGGATGTGTATTTTTTTGTAGTGATGATGCTACTCTTTACAAATCTGAAAGTTTTGCCATACTTGAATATTGTTATGATAATTATGCTTCTAATGCCTATGTTAAACCATATATTGAGAAATTCTCCGCTATCCAAGAAGAGACTAATATTTTGCAGGAAGCTATGGAAGAAGAAATTGATGAAACTGTGAGCTCATTGGATGAAAAAGATGATGAGGAGAGCGAAGAACAAAAGGAGGAAGAGCGGATTAGCTACCCATGCCCACCTTCTAATGAGAGTAACTCTTCAACTCATACATTGTTTAATTCCCCTTCGTGCTTACCGAAGGATGATTGCTATGATGATTGCTATGATCCCGTTGATTCTCTTGAAATATCCCCTTTTGATGATGCTTGCTATGCTTGTGGCCAAGATGCCAATATGAATTATGCTTATGGAGATGAACTTGCTATAGTTCCTTATGTTAAACATGAAATTGTTGCTATTGCACCCACGCATGATAGTCCTATTATATTTTTGAATTCTCCCTACTACACTATATCGGAGAAGTTTGTGCTTATTAAGGATTATATTGATGGGTTGCCTTTTACCGTTGCACATGATGATTTTGATGAATGTAATATGCATGTGCTTGCTGCTCCTACTTGCAATTATTATGAGAGAGGAACTATTTCTCCACCTCTCTATGTTTCCCATACTATGAAATTGCAAGAAACTGCTTATACTATGCATTGGCCTTTACTTGGTGTACATGAATTGTTCTTTTATGACATGCCAATGCATAGGAAGAGAGTTAGACTTTGTTGTTGCATGATATATGTTACTTTGTGCTCACTACTAAATTACAAATCATTATTAATTAAAATTGGCTTTGATATACCTTGGGATCCGGGTGGATCCATTACTTGAGCACTATATGCCTACTTTAATGGCTTTAAAGAAAGCTGTAATGCCCTGGTTTTGATGCGCCAGGTGTCCGCCAGTTATTCGCCGTCGTTGTCATGTCAGCTGCTTGCGTGTTGCATTTTGCCATGTCATCATCTGCATTTCATCTGCATGTTTTTTTCAAAACTTGCACCCGTTCGGGTTCCGTCCGTTCTCTCCGTTGTCCGTTCTGAGCCAGACACACTCGCACGCGCCCGCGGCACCTCCAAAATATTATTTTATAAGTGGCTTAAAAATGTTCTCGGAATGGGTTACAACTTGTCGTGCGGTCTTATTATAGTGTAGACAGGCCGCCTGCCAACACTACTAGGGAAAAGCCTATACACAGAATCTTATCAGCAGCGCGCTTTAAAATAAGGCGCTGCTGCTAATTAGTAGTAGCGTGCTTAGGAGTAACTCGCTGCTGAAACCAATATAGAAGTAGCGCGCCCGCTCAAAGACGCGCTACTGCTATAATTCCTACGAGGCCGCCATGAGGCTAGTTATAGCAGCAACACGTTATAACGACGGGCGCTACTGCTAGGTAGCATAGTAGCAGCGCAGTTCTGCTATAAGCGCTACTGCTAAATTTACTACAAAAATTTAGCCCCATCTCGTCTATCCGATCCACTCACACAGTCACACACTAGCTCACTAGATCCCCTCTCAATCCCCCGCGCTGGTCCACCCCCATCGCCCCTCCTCCGTCTGCGCCGTCGTCACCTCCTCCTCCTTGCTGGACTCGGTACCGGCCTCCTCCTCAGTCCTCCCTCTCCACTCGCCGCTGGCCGGCCCCTCCTCGCTCCTCCTTCCTCCTCCATCCTCCCTCCACTGGCCGCGCCGGCTGGCCCCTCCTCGCTCCGCCTTCCTCCTCCATCCAACTCTCTTCTCCCTCCTCGAGTCACCCCTCCTTCTCCCTCCTGCCCGCTACATTTTGATTTAGTAGCTAGGCTTATTCATATGCAACATTTTGATTTAGTTGATATGATTTAGTTGATTTAGTAGGCTAGTTGATTTAGTTCACTTAGAACATTTTGATTTAGTTGATTTAATAGGCTAGTTCATTTAGTTGATTTAGTTGACTTAGAACATTTTGATTTAGTTGATTTAATAGGCTAGTTCATTTAGTTGATTTAGTTGACTTAGAACATTTTGATTTAGTTGATTTAGTAGGCTAGTTCATTTAATTAGTTGATTTAGAACATTTTGATTTAGTTGATTTAGTAGGCTAGTTGATTTAGTTGATTTAGAATATTTTGATTTAGTTGATTTAGTAGGCTAGTTCATTTCGTTGATTTAGTTGACTTAGAACATTTTGATTTAGTTGATTTAATAGGCTAGTTCATTTAGTTGATTTAGTTGACTTAGAACATTTTGATCTAGTTGATTTAGTAGGCTAGTTCATTTAATTAGTTGATTTAGAACATTTTGATTTAGTTGATTTAGTAGGCTAGTTGATTTAGTTGATTTAGAACATTTTGATTTAGTTGATTTAGTAGGCTAGTTGATTTAGTTGACTTAGAACATTTTGATTTAGTTGATCGTTAATCCTTTGCTCATATTGCTTTAGGAAAAATGGCGCCACCACCACCACCACTATGTCGACTGTGCAAGTCAAGATGCGCCAGCAGCCTTGCAACTGGCAAGCTGTTCGGCATCTACTTCCAGCCGAGTTTTCGTCATGCGGCGGTAAGAAATTAGATGAAATGTAATAACTATTTTGTTTTTAGTGTTGGCATTACTGCATTGTGTCATTTTGCTTATTTTACACAGATCATCCCATGCAATGTGAGGTTGAAATTCAACAAGCTGACAGGAGACACTATGACATTTGAGGCTCCTGGGGGGCCGTACACTATGGAGGTCGAGAAAGGACGCAATATGTCGCAGATTGGAGGAGATGGATGGGCCCGTTTCGTCGCTCGCATGCGTCTTACTGGTGGTGAGTTGATCAGCTTCTCCTTCCGAGCAGAAAGACCCAAGCTAGCTGTCATTTATCTCAACCTGGTGGAAGATGATGAAGATGACGAAGATGATGAAGATGATGAAGATAATGAGGACCCACTCGATGAAGATGATGAGGACCCACTTCATGAAGCCACCGTAGCTCAAAGAACAAGGCTGAGTGAGGAGGAGGTGTCCAACCTGTGGGACATAATTCCGCCACGTGCTGACTTTGTCGGGGTGCCATTCGTGACTCGCTTGAAAAATACCATGGTCGATCGACATGATATGGTATGTTATACTTATAAATGAAAATTATTCGATGAATTACTTAGCGTATAGTCCAATGATATGGTATGTTGTGTGGAATCTAGTCGATGATATGTTTTAGTGTAGAGTTCGATCACATGCTTATTAGTGTAGAATCTAACGAAACTATTAATAGTGTAGATAATCCATATGTACTTATTTGCGAGGCTATTTATTAATTGATATGTTTTATTCAGAAATTGGCAAAGAGCATATCTGTGAGTTATGGTATCGAGCCTGATGAAGAAGGCTCGGCTGGACTACGCCTTACTGCAAGGGGCTCCATCACAACTTGTACTTACCGCGTGGACACGGACGGTCGCACACACTTAAACTCGGTTGGGTGGAAGAAATTCCTCGATGGCAAGAATCTTCGTGTTGGACAGGCCATCCTAATTACTATCAGGAACACCAACTGCCCAGGCTTAAGGATGATGATTGTCTTTGATATCATCTAGAACTACATATGTGTGTGTGGCTATATCATCTAGAACTACATATGTGTGTGTGGCTATATCATCTAGAACTACATATGATGATCGTCGTCGATATCATCTGGAACTACATATGATGATGGCCGTTGATATGACCTTGTACTGCTTGAGGATGCATGTTGACTATGCATGAAATTGTTATCTAGTACTCCCTTCGTTCCAAATTACTCGTCGTGGTTTGAACTAAAACCATGATGAGTAATTTGGAACGAAGGGAGTACTACCTAGTAATGGTTTATGAATTTGATATCTACTAGCAGTACCTAGTATCTAGTATCTGAAAGGGAAACTGAAAGGGAAAGGGGTAATGGGAAAATGATGAAAGATACAGCAGTAGCGAGGGATGGCGAAATCGCTACAGCTAGGTAATAGTAGCGCGTTCTTAAAAAGCGTTGCTGATATCGTAAACAGTAGTAGCGCGGGTAAGGGTCGCGCTACTACTATGAGTTAGTTGTAGCGTCTTATTAGTAGCGCGTCCACCCGCGCTGCTGCTAGCCTCAAAACCCGCGCTACTACTAGGGTTTTCCCTAGTAGTGCAAGTTTCGTCGCATTCGGAGTCCATTTGATAGCCCTGCCGTTAAACCTACAACCGCAATATAGCCGGTCTATACGTCGGACGTTTCCGGTATCCGGAAACTATTGCCGGGCTGCCTTCTCTTCTCTCTTCTCAGCCCAACCCCCTCCGCACAACCCATCTAACCCGGCTTAAACCCCCCCTCCGACCGGTGTCGTTGGATCGTCATCGGAGGCTCCAAAACCCCTCCAAAACCCTCAAACCCTAGCACCTACCCTTTATATACACCTTCCCCTTCCAATTTTGGCAGCCTACCCCCCTCTCCTCCTCGTTTTTTTCTCGAATACGCACGAGAGTGCGTACTATATATATTAAGAAGAAAGAGGGGTAAAGAGCCCTCCACAGTGTTTTTACACGCTAATTACATGCAGACACACACTCCACCTCCACCTTATTTATACCGAAGTTAACTAACTTGTCTCGTCTACCCGCCTTTCCACCCGGTTCAAGAAAATGGTTAGGTCGCCCTTGAGAAGCCCCGCTTGTTTCCAATTCCTCCCTTCCTCCACGAATTGTCGAAGCACATGTGGAATAGATGGGGAAGCACCCTCAAAAATGATGGTATTGTGATGCTTCCAAATCTCCCACATTACTAAGACACGAAAGGCATTGAGCATTCTCTTGCGAGTCTCATTTGAGTTTTGTGCCGCGCACCAACCAGCAAGCGTGTCCGTCATCGTTGGTATCCACCCGGGCTTGTCCATGGCCTGAAAGATCGCAGCCCAAACCTGCCTGGCAAAGCCACACCAAATGAAAAGATGATCAATGCTCTCCTCCTCCTGGATGCATAACGGGCAACTGTCTTGGTGGTCTAGTCCTCTCCTCGCCAGCCGGTCCGAGGTCCAGCATCTATTCTGCGTGGCCAGACATATAAAGAATCGGCAACGTAGCGGTGCCCTAGCTTTCCATGTAAAGTCAGCTGTTTGGTCCACCTTTCTTCCCCAGAACTTTGCCGTGTAAGCTGATCGCGTTGAGTATATGATGTTTGTCTCCCAGCACCAGACCACACCATCCTGTCTCGTTTCATCCAGTGTTATGCCAGCAACCCTATTCCATAATGCGAAGTACTCCTGCAGTGCCTCGGGGCTGAGCTCAAGGTTCACATCTCTCGTCCAGGCATTGTCATGCAATGCAGTGGCAACCGAGCAGGTTTTCCTCGTTCGGGGCCTCACACGGGCATAGATGTTGGGGGCGATATCAGCAACACAGAAACCATCAATCCATCGATCTTCCCAAAACCTTATGCTCTGGCCACTGCCCACAGTTGGCCTCATCACCGAGAGAGCAATCTGACGTGCGACGTTTGGGACTTGGATTTGGAATTCAGCCCAGGGCCGGTCCTTCTCCTCCTCGTTTTCACCGCCACCCTCCTCAAATTCCGTGCGCCCCAACCAGCCTCCACCACCTGCGCCGCCCCCTCCTCATTTTCCGGCGCTGGCCAGCCACCTCCCGCCACTTGTTGCGCCCTCGCTCGTCAGCGCCACCGCAGCCGTCGCCCTCCTCCAACCGCGTCGTGCCACACGTCCCAGCAGCCCCTCCTCCACCGCGGCCCTCTGCAGCCCACGGTCGGCCCACAGCCGGGCCGAACCGGGCCCCGGGCACCCCAGCAGCCCGATCTGTCGCGCGCCTCCCCGCAGCTCCCCCGATCCAGCGGGATCAAGAGGAGCCCGAGCTCCTGGACCCCGCCGCCGGCAACCAGAGCCCCGCCGCCGGCAAGTGCCTCCTCAGGCCAGTGCTCCGTCGCCCTCCTCCTATCCTCTGTCCGTTTGTTTTTCCTCCCTCTCTCCCAGCGCCCTCCCTCTCCTTGTGTTCCGCTGCAGGACCTCACCGCCGCGGCGTCGGGTCGTCGTCGCCGGCGCCGTCGCCGGGAACGGGCACTCCATGCCCGGATCAGCCCTCTGCCGTCGTGGATCTGCCTCCTTCCGCGCCTCTACGTCGCCCCAAGCCATGCCGGAGAGCCGTCGCCGCCGCCCTAGTCGGGGATCAACCAGAGGAGCCGCTCGATCCGGCACCCCATTGACCGCGCCTCGCGTGGACCCCGACCCAGTGTCCCGTCCGGCCCAGCGCCGTGGCCCGTGGCCCAGCCCAGCTCCCTCTGCCTCCCAGCCGGCCTGCTTCCGTCCTGGGCTTGGCCCGATGTGAGAACCACCGCAAACCCTCGCCCCGTGTGCATGTTATCTATATAGCGCCCGTATGTTTTTTCCAGAAAAACGCCCAAGTCCCTGACATTTTGATGCTATGTTTGACATGCCATAACTCCTTGTGTGCTGCTCCATTTTGCGTGCATAATATATCAAAATGTTCATTGTGATATGATCTACATTCCATTCCATTGCACCATGTTCATTTGAGCTCATCTTGATGCCCGAATCTTCATTGCAAGAGTGCTATGTGATGTTAATCTGTTGAAACTGTTATAACTTGCTCATTTGTCATTTTTGCTATGTTTGATGTGTGCATCCTATGAGGTTGATGTCTACATGTGTTTTGAACTATGCCATGCCATTTTTACAGGGGTGCCATCCATGTATTTTTGTGAGTTGTGTAGTGAGTGCATCAAGCTTGTTAAGTAGGGTACTTGCTGTTACTGTTTTGCTAGGCTCAATCTGTTATTTGGTGATGCTATGTAAACCTGCTGCTACAAGTCATTCTATGCATAATATGGAGATGTTCACTAAGGGTGTTTTGTTATACATGTTATGCTCTATCCATCCATGCCCCTGGTTGCAATTATAGCCTGCTATAGCTTGTTGTAAACTTGCTCCAAAGTTGCTAAATGGTGTTGCTGTCTGCCTGTTAACATTAAGTTCAGTTATTGCCATGCTTGTTGTTAGTGATCCATGTACCCTATGAACTTGCTCTTGCCATGCTTAGGTTCATAAACATGTATTCTTACTGTTGGTTGCCTTATCATGCCTTGTAATGCTCTGTGGTGACTGGTACAAGCTCACCAACATGCCTACTTATTGTTGTTCCTGCCATGTATGAATCTGTCATATAACTTGCCATGTTTACATGGGTGCCATCATATCTTCTGATCCTTTTTGGCTCATGGTCAGTAAAGGACTTTTGTTCTATGAGTTTGGTAGATTCATTCCATGCCTTTGTTTTCCATGATAAGTTCCTGTAGCATGTTGTTTGATAGCTCTAAACATTGCAACCTGATGTTATTTTCTACAAAGTCTGAACTGTTATTATTTGCAATCTTGCCATGTGTGTTTGAGCATGTTCTAGTGATTTCTGAAGATAGCTCAGTGTTTATGTTTTGTTATGCTTTACCTGTACATCATGTCCATCCCTTTTGTTCTCATGTTGGGGTGCTGTAGCATGTTGTTTTGGTGCTTGCAATATGTCTAGTTGCTGTTTTGGATAGCTTGTCCTTTAAACTTGTATAGAGTGCATGTGTTGAACCGTTGCTCCGTTTTGAGTGTGCTCTATATGAAACTTGCTTGATTTTGCATGTAGTTTCATATTATCATGTTGCATCCATGTTTTGAGGTGTTTGCGTGATGTTTGTATGCATTTTGCATCAATGCCATGTTTAACTTGTTTTGCTCATATCTTCTAGGCCGTAGCTCTGAACTAAATGAACTTTATATATAACTTGACTAGAATCTCGTGTAGATCATCTTGGTGCGTCTTAACTTGCTGTTTAACAACTTGAACATAATGGTTTTTCAGATCTGGACCAATTTCGAAATTTGCATATGAGGACTTACCGGAATTGTTAAATGTTGTTCCCGGCCTCATTTAAACTTGCCTTGATGTGTTGCTCTTCTATGCATCATCTCTTGCCACGAGTAGCTTCATGTAGCTTTGTCATGCATCATGCTTGTGTGTGCATCATGCGTTTTTCATGTGTGGTGTGTTTACTATGTTGTGTGCTTCTTCTCGATAGTTCCCGTTTCGTTGCGATCGTGAGGATTCGTTCGTCTACCCTTGGTTCAACTTCGTGGCTTCATCTTCTTCATGGACTCGTTCTTCTTCCTTGCGGGATTTCAGGCAAGATGACCGTTACCCTGGATCTCACTACTATCATTGCTATGCTAGTTGCTTCATTCTATCGCTATGCTGCGCTACCTATCACTTATTCTTCAAGCCTCCCCAAATTACCATGTCAGCCTCTAACCTTTTTCACCCTTCCTAGCAAACCGTTGTTTGGCTATGTTACCGCTTTGCTCAGCCCCTCTTATAGCGTTGTTAGTTGCAGGTGAAGTTGAAGATTTCTCCATGATGGACAGGATTATATTGGGATATCACAATATCTCTTATATTATTACTGCATCTATATATTTGGTAAAGGTTGGAAGGCTCGGCCTTATGCCTAGTGTTTTGTTCCACTCTTGCCGCCCTAGTTTCCGTCATACCGGTGTTATGTTCCCGGATTTTGCGTTCCTTACGCGGTTGGGTGATTTATGGGACCCCCTTGACAGTTTGCTTTGAATAAAACTCCTCCAGCAAGGCCCAACCTTGGTTTTACCATTTGCCTCACCACCACCTATACCCTTCCCTTGGGTCGGCCAACCCGAGGGTCATCTTTATTTTAGCCCCCCCTCGTCCGACTAGAGCCCTTTGCAGCGCCCCCTCAGGGAAACTTGAGGTCTGGTTTTAGTTGTATGGATTGCTCATTCGGTGTTGCCCTGAGAAAGAGATATGTGTAGCTCCTATCGGGATTGTCGGTGCATCGGGCGGTCTTGCTGGTCTTCTTTTACCATTGTCGAAATGTCTTGTAAACCGGGATTCCGAGTCTGATCGGGTCTTCCTGGGAGAAGGTATATCTTTCGTTGATCGCGAGAGCTTATCATGGGCTAAGTTGGGACACCCCTGTAGGGTATAAACTTTCGAAAGTCGTGCCCACGGTTATGCGGCAGATGGGAATTTGTTAATGTCCGGTTGTAGATAACTTGACACAAGATCTGAATTAAAACGCATCAACCGAGTGTGTAGCCGTGATGGTCTCTTTTTGGCGGAGTCCGGGAAGTGAACACGGTTTCTGTGTTAAGTTTGACGTAAGTAGGAGTTCAGGATCACTTCTTGATCATTGCTAGTTGACGACCGTTCCGTTTGCTCTCTTCTCGCTCTTATTTGCGTATGTTAGCCACCATACTTGCTTAGTCACTGCTGCAACCTCACCACTGTACCCATTCCTTCCCATTAAGCTTTGCTAGTCTTGATACCCATGGTAATGGGATTGCTGAGTCCTCGTGGCTCACAGATTACTACAACAACAGTTGCAGGTACAGGTTATGCGATGATCATGACGTGAGAGCGATGTTTGCTTGTTTTGGAGTTCTTCTTCTGCTTCTTCTTCGATCAGGGGATAGGTTCCAGGTCGGCAGCCTGGGCTAGCAGGGTGGATGTCATTTGAGTTTCTGTTTATGTTTCATCCATAGTCGGATGGTGCTCTTATGTATGATGATGTTGTATTCGTGTGGCATTGTATGCCTCTTGTATGTATCCCCATATATTATGTAATGTTGATGTAATGATATCCACCTTGCAATAGCGTTTCAATATGCGGTTCTATCCTTGGTGGGACCTTCGAGTCTCTTTAGGATAGTATCGCATATTGGGCGTGACAAAAGTGCTGCCAGGGAGACAACCCGGAAGTTTTAGAGAGTCATTTATTTCTGTTGAGTGCTTTCATATAGTTTAAAAACAAAAAAATAAAGAGGGGAACCTAAAAACTTTTCAAAAAGAAAGTGAAAGTGAGAAAGACAAGCATTGTTGAAGTGGGAGCTAGCCTTGAACTTTGTTCATGCTCACGGAAACATTGTGAATCTTGATTACAGAAACTTTTCATCAAAAAAATTATCCCCTTGTACAATTCCATTGTAATATAAAAATAATGTGCCAAGGTTTGCCTTTAGGATGTTTACAATGCTTGTTCGTTTGTACGGTGCAGGACAGAAACTTTGGCTGTAGTACGCGATTTTACATTTTTAACTGGAACGTCAATTGATTCTGATTCCTTTTGCACTGTCTTTATGTACAACTTATTTATTTTTCCTAATTTTGGTAGAATTTTTGGGGTACCATAAGTATGGTGTATGTTCAGATTTCTACAGACTGTTCTGTTTTTGACAGATTCTGTTTTTGATGCATAGTTTGCTTGTTTTGATGAATCTATCAATTTATATCAGTGGATTAGCCATGGAAACGCTATATTACAGTAGACACAATGCAAAAACAAAATATGAATTGGTTTGCTACAGTACTTAGAGTGGTGATTTGCTTTATTATACTAACGGATCTTACCGAGTTTTCTGTTGAAGTTTTGTGTGGATGTAGTGTCTAATCGAGGATGTCTCGGTATGAGGAAAAGGAAGAGAGGCAAGAGCTCAAGCTTGGGGATACCCGAGGCACCACAAGTAAATATTCAAGGAGACTCAAGCGTCTAAGCTTGGGGATGCCCCGAAAGGCATCCCCTCTTTCTTCAACAAGTATCGGTATGTTTTCGAATTCGTTTTGTTCATGCATTATGTGCAAGTCTTGGAGCGTCTTTTGCATTTAGTTTTCATTTTTCTTTTACGCACCATGCTGGTATGAGATATTCCTTGGTTGATTTATAGAATGATCATTGCACTTCACTTATATCTTTTGAGTATGGCTTTATAGAATGCTTCATGTGCTTCACTTATATCATTTGAAGTTTGGATTGCATGTTTCTCTTCACATAGAAAACTGCCATTTGTAGAATACTCTTTTGCTTCACTTATAATTGTTAGAGCGTGGGCATATATTTTGTAGAAAGAATTAAACTCTCTTGCTTCACTTATATATATTTAGAGAGATGACAGGAATTGGTCAATCACATGGTTAGTCATAAAATCCTACATAAACTTGTAGATCGCTGAATATGGTATGTTTGATTCCTTGCAATAGTTTTGCGATATAAAGATGGTGATATTAGAGTCATGCTAGTGGGTGGTTGTGGATTGTAGAGACACTTGTGTTGAGGTTTGCAAGTCTCGTAGCATGCACGTATGGTAACCGTTGTGTGACAAATTTGAAGCATGGGGTGTTTCTTTGATTGTCTTCCTTATGAGTGGCAGTCGGGGACGAGCGATGCTCTTTTCCTACCAATCTATCCCCCTAGGGGCATGCATAGTAGTACTTTTCTTCGAGGGCTAATAAACTTTTGCAATAAGTATATGAGTTCTTTATGACTAATGTGAGTCCATGGATTATACACACTTTTACCTTTCCATCATTGCTAGCCTCTTCGGTACTGTGCATTGCCCTTTCTCACCTCGAGAGTCGGTGCAAATTTTGCCGGTGCATCCAAACCCCGTGATATGATACGCTCTATCACACATAAGCCTCATTATATCTTCCTCAAAACAGCCACCATACCTACCTATCATGGCATTTCCATAGCCATTCCGAGATATATTGCCATGCAACTTCCATCATCATCATCATCATACACATGACTTGAGGATTCATTGTCATATTGCTTTGCATGATCGTAAGATAGCTAGCATTATGTTTTCATGGCTTGTCCGTTTTTTGATGTCATTGCTACGCTAGATCATTGCACATCCCGGTACACCGCCGGAAGCATTCATATAGAGTCATATCTTTGTTCTAGTATCGAGTTGTAATATTGAGTTGTAAGTAAATAAAAGTGTGATGATCATCATTATAGAGCATTGCCCCATGAAAAAAAAGAAAAAGAAAAAAGAAGAAAAAAGGAAAGGCCAAAGAAGCCCACCCAAAAAAAGAAAAAAAAAGAAAAAAGAAAAAGAAAAAAGGGGCAATGTTACTATCCTTTTTTCCACACTTGTGCTTCAAAGTAGCACCATGTTCTTCATATAGATTGTCTCCTATGTTCTCACTTTCATATACTAGTGGGAATTTTCATTATAGAACTTAGCTTGTATATTCGAACGATTGGCTTCCTCAAATGCCCTATGTCTTCATGAGCAAGCAAGTTGGATGCACGCCCACTTAGTTTCTTTTGTTGAGCTTTCATACATTTATAGCTCTTAGTGCATCCGTTGCATGGCAGTCCCTACTCCTCACATTGACATCAATTGATGGGCATCTCCATATCCCGTTGATTAGCCGCGTCGATGTGAGACTTTCTCCTTTTTTGTCTTCTCCACATAACCTCCATCATTATATTCTATTCCACATATAGTGCTATATCCATGGCTTGCGCTCATGTATTGCGTGAGGGTAGAAAAAGCTAAAGCGCGTTAAAAAGTATGAACAGATTGCTCGTCTCGTCATCGGGGTTGTGCATGATGGGAGCATTTTTGTGTGACAAAGATGAAGCATGGCCAAACTGTATGATTTTGTAGGGATAAGCTTGCTTTGGCCTTGTTGTTTTGAGAAGACATGATTGCTTTATTGGTACGCTCGAAGTATTATTGTTTTTTATGTCAAATGATAGACTATTGCTTTGAATCACTCGTGTCTTAATATTCATGCCATGATTAGACATATGATCAAGATTATGCTAGGTAGCATTCCACATCAAAAATTATTTTTTTATCATTTACCTACTCGAGGACGAGCAGGAATTAAGCTTGGGGATGCTGATATGTCTCCATCGTATCCATAATGTTTTATTGTTCCATGCCAATATTATTCAACTTTTATATACTTTTGGCAACTTTTTATACTATTTTTTTGGGACTAACATATTGATCCAGTGCCCAGTGCCAGTTCCTGTCTGTTACATGTTTTTTGTTTCGCAGAAACCCAATATCAAATGGAGTCCAAACGGGATAAAAACGGTCGGAGATTTTTTTAGAATATTTATGATTTTTGGGAAGTAAAATCAACATGAAACAATGTCCGGGGTGGCCACGAGACAGGGGGCAGCGCCCCAGGGAGGCAGGCACGCCCTGGGCTCTCGTGAGCCACCCGTAAGGCGGTTGATGCTCTTCTTTTGGTGCAATAAAGCTAATTTTATGAGAAAGATCTGGGCAAAAGATTCACCCCAATCGGAGTTACGGATCTCAGATATAAAAGAAACGCTGAAGGGGAAGAATCAGAGAACGCAGAAACAGAGAGATAGATCCAATCTCGGAGGGGCTCTCGCCCCTCCCAAGCCATGGGAGCCAAGGACTAGAGGGGAAACCCTTCTCCCATCTAGAGAGGAGGTCAAGGAAGAAGAAGAAGAAGGGGGCCTCTCTCCCCCTTGCTTCCGGTGGCACCGGAGCGCTGCCAGGGGCCATCATCATCACCGCGATCTTCACCAACACCACCGTCATCTTCACCAACATCTCCATCACCTTCCCCCTTCTATATTCAGCGGTCCACTTTCCCGCATCCCGCTGTACCCTCTACTTGAACATGGTGCTTTATGCTTCATATTATTATCCAATGATGTGTTGCCATTCTATGACGTCTGAGTAGATTTTCGTTGTCCTATCGGTGATTGATGAATTGCTATGATTGGTTTGAGTTGCATGTTTTATTATTGGTGCTGTCCTATGGTGCCCTCCGTGTCGCGCAAGCATGAGGGATTCCCGCTGTAGGGTGTTGCAATGAGTTCATGATTTGCTTATAGTGGGTTGCGTGAGTGACTGAAACACATACCCGAGTAAGGGGATTGTTGCGTATGGGATAAAGGGGACTTGATACTTTAATGCTATGGTTGGGTTTTACCTTAATGAATCTTTAGTAGTTGCGGATGCTTGCTAGAGTTCCAATCATAAGTGCATATGATACAAGAAGAGAAAGTATGTTAGCTTATGCCTCTCCCTCAAATAGAATTGCAATAGTGATTACCTGTCTAGTAACATAGTCAATTGCTTAGGGACAATTTCACAACTCCTACCACCACTTTTCCATACTCGCTATATTTATTTTATTGCATCTTTATCTAAACATCCCCTACTTTTTATTTACGCATCATTTTTTATCTTGCAAACCTATCCTATCACACCTACAAAGTACTTCTAGTTTCATACTTGTTCTAGGTAAAGCGAACATCAAGCGTGCGTAGAGTCGTATCAGTGGCCGATAGGACTTGAGAGAGTATTTGTTCTACCTTTAGCTCCTCGTTGGGTTCAACACTCTTATTTATCGAAAGAGGCTACAACTATCCCGTATACTTGCGGGTCATCAGTAGCAGGCTGTTGCGAAAAGTGCAGGGGTGTGTGGTGGTGTGGGCGGCAGTGTGCAAGCATGGATTGTCGGCCGCGGCACCGGGGCATGTTGTGGGATGGTGATGGTGGTGTGTGGACTGGTCTAGGTCCGTGCGAGGTGCTCTAGTGGAGCGAGGCATGGCTCACTCGACTGACATGGTCGATGAGTTGCATAGTTTGTTGCTGGTCCGTGATGGTGCTGCTTGTGCCGCAGGAGCGCTAGTGTTGCACACTCGTTATGGCTCGAGTTGTGTCGACATCGATTTGGGCAGTCTTCCATAGTGATGTGTGGTCCACTGCCCTTCTACTCGATTTAGTGTGATCCAGCATTGAAGGATACATACGGAGTCGTGGCTCGGTTTGGAGGCTCATAGGCTCACAGTGGCTAGCCCCACTACCCGGGGTTTATTGAGGTGGAGAGGAATACGAGTCTAGATGAAAGCTTTGATTCTTTAATGATCGTTACCGATGATGATGATGGGGCTCGAGGGCATCCTTCACTTCCTTGGAGGCATTATTGATCCTCAACGTTGGGGAGCGTCTACTCTGAGTGGGAGCAGTGGTGGAGGTTGTTGGCTTGGCCGAACCATTACACAAGATTCCGTAGGGAAGTTGAGCGTGCGTCTGGGCGAAATCTTTGGGGTTGAAGGGGTTGATGCCGGTGACAATGGTGTCGTGGTGCGAGCGGCAGAGTGCAAGCACGGATAGTGGTGGCGGCGGCATCGGGGCTTGTTGTAGGGTGGTGGTATTTTCTACGTCTTGAGCTTGCGTTGGTTTTTCGTGAAGAGGAAAGGATGATGCAGCAATAGTAGCATAAGTATTTCCATCAGTTTTTGAGAACCAAGGTATCAATCTAGTAGGAGGCTCCTCAAAAGTCCCACGCACCTACACAAACAAACAAAGAACTCGCAACCAATGCAATAAAGGGGTTGTCAATCCCTTCACGGCCACTTGCGAAACTGAGATCTCATAGAGACAGTATGATAAGATAAATATATTTTTGGTATTTCATAATATAGATGCAAAAATTAAAGATGCAAATAAAAGTAGATTGAAAGCTTATATGATAAAAGATAGACCCGAGGGCCATAGGTTTCACTAGTGGCTTCTCTCAAGATAGCATAAGTATTACGGTGGGTGAACAAATTACTGTCGAGCAATTGATAGAAAGGTGAATAATTATGAGATTATCTAGGCATGATCATGTATATAGGCATCACGTCCGCGACAAGTAGACCGACTCCTGCCTGCATCTACTACTATTACTCCACACATTGACCGCTATCCAGCATGCATCTAGAGTATTAAGTTCGTAAAGAACAGAGTAACACATTAAGAAAGATGACATGATGTAGAGGGATAAACTCATGCAATATGATATAAACCCCATCTTTTTATCCTTGATGGCAACAATACAATACGTGCCTTGCTGCCCCTGCTGTCACTGGGAAAGGACATCGCAAGATTGAACCCAAAGCTAAACACTTCTCCCATGGAAAGAAAGATCAATCTAGTAGGCCAAACCAAACTGATAATTCGAAGAGACTTGCAAAGATAACTCAATCACACATAAAAGAATTCAGAGGAGATTCAAATATTTCTCATAGATAAACTTGATCATAAACCCACAATTCATTGGATCTCGACAAACACACCGCAAAAAGAGTTTACATTGAATAGATCTCCACAAGAGAGGGGGAGAACATTGTATTGAGATCCAAAAAGAGAGAAGAAGCCATCTAGCTAATAACTATGGACCCGACGGTCTGTGGTAAACTACTCACAACTCATCGGAAGGGCTATGGTGTTGATGTAGAAGCCCTCCATGGTCGATTCCCCCTCCGGCGGAGCGCCGATGAAGGCTCCAAGATGGGATCTCGTGGATACAGAAGGTTATGGCGGTGGAAATTGTTTTTCGTTGGCTCCCCGGATGTTTTCGGGGTACGTGGGTATATATAGGAGGAAGACGTAGGTCGGTGGTTGCTCGTGGGGCCCAGGAGACACGGGGGCGTGCCCAGGAGGGGTGGGCGCACCCTCCTATCTCCTGACCGCCTCGATTGCTTCTTTACTTGCACTCCAAGTCCTCTGGATCACGTTCGTTCCAAAAATCACGCTCTCGAAGGTTTCATTCCGTTTGGACTCCGCTTGATATTCCTTTTCTTCGAAATACTGAAATAGGCAAAAAAACAGCAATACGGGTTGGTCCTCCGGTTAGTAGGTTAGTCCCAAAAATGATATAAATGTGTAAAATAACGCCCATAAACATCCAAAAGGGGTAATATAATAGCATGGAACAATGAAAAATTATAGATATGTTGGAGACGTATCAAGCATCCCCAAGCTTAATTCCTGCTCGTCCTCGAGTAGGTAAATGATAAAAACAGAATTTTTGATGCGCAATGCTACCTAGCATATTTCTCAATGTAATTTTCTTTATTGTGGCATGATTGTTTAGATCCAAATGATTCAATATAAAAGCTTCTAAAACATAAAAATAATAATGCTTCGAAGCATACTAACAAATAATCATGTCCTATCAAAATAGCATAGCCAAAGAAAGCTTATCCCTACAAAATCATATAGTTAGGCCATGCTTCATTTTCATTACACAACATACTCCCATCATGAACAACCCCGATGACGAGCCGAGCAATTGGTTCATACTTTTTAATGTGCTTTAGCTTTTTCAACTCTTACGCAATACATGAGCGCAAGCCATGGACATAGCACTATGGTGGTATTTGGTGGTGGTTGTGGGGACAAAAAGGGAGAAGATAGTCTCACGTCAACTAGGCGTATTAACGGGCTATGGAGATGCCCATCAATAGATATCAATGTGAGTGAGTAGGGATTGCCATGCAATGGATGCACTAGAGCTATAAATATATGAAAGCTCAACAAAAGAAACTAAGTGGGTGTGCATCCAACTCGCTTGCTCAAGAAGACCTAGGGCATTTTGACGAAGCCCATCATTGGAATATACAAGTTAAGTTCTATAATGAAAAATTCCCACTTAGTATATGAAAGTGACAACATAGGAGACTCTCTATCATGAAGATCATGGTGCTACTTTGAAGCACAAGTGTGGAAAAAGAGATAGTAGCATTGTCCCTTCTCTCTTTTTCTCTCATTTATTTTCTTTTTTCTTTTTTTTCCTTTTTTTCTTTGGCCTTTCTTTTTTTCTTTTTGGCCTTTCTCTTTTTTTCTTTTTTTCTTCTTTTTTCCTTTTAAAGTCCGAAGTCTCATCCCGACTTGTGGGGGAATCATAGTCTTCATCATCCTTTCCTCATTGAGACAATGCTCTAATAATGAAGATCATCACACTTTTATTGATTTACAACTCAAAGCTAGAACAAGATATGACTCTACATGAATGCCTCTGGCGGTGTACCGGGATATGCAATGAATCAAGAGTGACATGTATGAAAATTATAAAGGTGGCCTTGCCACAAATACGATGTCAACTACATGATCATGAAAGAGCAATATGACAATGATGAAGCGTGTCATAATAAACGGAACGGTGGAAAGTTGCATGGCAATATATCTCGGAATGGCTATGGAAATGCCATAATAGGTAGGTATGGTGGCTGTTTTGAGGAAGGTAAATAATGAGTGTATGATACCGGCGAAAGTTGCACGGCACAATAGAGGCTAGCAAAGTGGAAGGGTGAGTGCGCGTATATCCATGGACTCACATTAATCATAAAGAACTCATATAGTTATTGCAAAAGTCCACTTAGCCCTCGAAGCAAAGTACTACTACGCATGCCCCTAGAGGGATATATTGGTAGGAAAAGACCACCGCTCGTCCCCGACTGCCACTCATAAGGAAGACAATCAAAAGAGCACCTCATGCAACAAATTTGTCACACATTTTTACCATACGTGCATGCTACGGGACATGCCAACTTCAACACAAGTATTTCTCAATTTCATAATTACCCACTAGCATGACTCTAACATTACCACCTCTATGTCTCATAACAATTATCAAGCATCAAATTGATCCTAGTGTTTTATGCACTTACTATGATAGTTTTTATTATACCCAACTTGGATGCTCACCATTCTAGGACCAATTTATAACCATAGCAAATACCATGCTATTCTAAAAGACTCTCAAAATAATATAAGTAAAGCAAGATAGACTGGCAATTTCTTCAAAATTAGGCCACCGCCGTGCTCTAAAAGATATAATTGAAGTACTAGAGCAAAAACTATCAAGCTCAAAAGATATAACTGAAGCACATAGAGTATTCTAATAAATTCTAATCAAGTGGGCTTCTCCCAAAAGGTGTGTACAGCAAGGATGATTGTGGTAAACTAAAAAGCAAAGACTAATATCATACATGACGCTCCAAGCAAAACACATATCATGTGGCGAATAAAAATATAGCTCCAAGTAAAGTTACCAATGAACGAAGATGAAAGAGGGGATGCCTTCCAGGGGCATCCCCAAGCTTAGGCTTTTGGCTATTATTGAATATCTTGGGGTTCCATGGGCATCCCCAAGCTTAGGCTCTTGCCACTCCTTATTCCATAGTCCATCAAATCTTTACCCAAAACTTGAAAACTTCACAACACAAAACTCAATAGGAAATCTTATAAGCTCCGTTAGTGAAAGAAAACAAAACCACCACATAAGGTAGTGTAATGAACTCATTTTTTATTTATTTTGGTGTTAAAACTACTATATTCCAAGTTATCTATGGTTTAAAAACTATTTTACTAGCCATAGATGCATCAAAATAAGCAAACAACACACGAAAAACAGAATCTGTCAAAAACAGAACAGTCTGTAGAAATCTGTAACTAACGCAAACTTATGGAACTCTAAAAATCCTACCAAAATAGGAATTCCTGGAAAATTTGTCTATTGATCAGTAGCAAAACGAATCAAAGCAAAAGCACGTCTCTGTGATTTAATAAAACTAATTTCGTGCGCGCAAAGTTTCTATTTTTCAGCAGAATCAAATCAACTATCATCATAGGTTATCCTATAGGTTCTACTTGGCAAAAGCACTAATTAAAACATAAAAACACATCTAAACAGAAGGTAGATGCAAAATTTATTACTAAACATAAACAAAAACAAAAAACACAAATAAAATTGGGTTGCCTCCGAACTAGCGCTATTGTTTAACGCCCCTAGCTAGGCATAAAAGCGAAGATAGATCTAAGTAGTGCCATCTTTGGCACTCAATTCATAAGTAGCCCGCATGATAGATTCATAAGGTAATTTGACTTTCTTTCTTGGAAAGTGCTCCATGCCTTTACTTAATGGAAATTGGAATCTAATATTCCCTTCCTTCATATCAATAATCGCGCCAATCGTTCTAAGGAAAGGTCTACCAAGATTAATAGGGCAAGAAAGATTGCAATCTATATCAAGAACGATAAATTTTACGGGCACCAAATTTCTATTTGCAACAATGAGAACATAATTGATCCTTCCCATTGGCTTTTTAATGGTGGAATCCGCAAGGTGCAAATTTAAAGAGCAATCATCAAGATCATGGAAACCTATAATATCACATAAAGTTTTCGGAATTGTGGAAACACTAGCACCCAAATCACACAAAGCATAACACTCAAGATCTTTAATTTTAATCTTTATAGTAGGTTCCCATTCATCATTAAGTTTTCTAGGTATAGAAACTTCCAAATTAAGTTTTTCATCATAAGATTGCATCAAGGCATCAACGATATGTTTGGTAAAAGCTTTATTTTGACTATAAGCATGAGGAGGATTAACAACGGATTGCAACAAGGAAATACAACCTTCTAAAGAACAATTATCATAATCAAATTCCTTAAAATCCGAGATAGTGGGTTCAATGCTATTTAAAGTCATGACCTCTCTAATCCCACTTTTACCAAATTTAGCATCAAGATCTAAAAACTCTGAATTATTGGGACGTCTTCTAACTAAAGTTGACTCATCTCCAGTCCCATTATTATCAAGATTCATATTGCAAAACAAAGATCTAATAGGGGACACATCAATAACTTTAAGATCTTCATCATTATTTTCATCTAACTTTTCTGGTTTGGCAGCCATCTTATAGTCTAAGGTAGCTTTCTTATCAGAAATTTGAGCTATAGCATTCTCAAGCCGGGTAATTTGAGAGTTCACACCATAAAATTCTTTATTCATATCATCAAGCTCCTTATTCATAAACCCCAAAAACCCTTTTTGTTCTTTAAGCTCTTTTCTGAAGAAATTATTATGCTCAAATTGCAAAGTCATAAAGCTTCTAATATTTGATTCAATCTCTTCCAACCTTCTAAGAAGGAGGTCGGTACTCTTAGGAAAAACCATAAGGACAAACAGGCACACAAGCAAACAGAAAAAGGCAAGCAAAAAAGGAGAGGAGAAGATTGGGAAAGAGAGGGCAAATAAAACGGCAAGGGTGAAGTGGGGTAGAGGAAAATGAGAGGCAAATGGCAAATAATGTAAATGCGAGGGAGATGAGTTTTTGATGGGCACTTGGTATGTCTTGACTTGAGCGAAGACCTCCCCGTCAACGGCGCCAGAAATCCTTCTTTCCACGTCTTGGGCTTGCGTTGGTGTTCCTTGAAGAGGAAAGGGTGATGCAGCAATAGTAGCGTAAGTATTTCCCTCAGTTTTTGAGAATAAAGGTAGCAATCCAGTAGGAGGCTCCTCAAAAGTCCCACGCACCTACACAAACAAACAAAGAACTCGCAACCAACGCAATAAAGGGGTTGTCAATCCCTTCACGGCCACTTGCGAAAGTGAGATCTGATAGAGATAGTATGATAAGATAAATATATTTTTGGTATTTTATAATATAGATGCGAAAAGTAAAGATGCAAATAAAAGTAGATTGAAAGCTTATATGATAAAAGATAGACCCGAGGGCCATAGGTTTCACTAGTGGCTTCTCTCAAGATAGCATACGTATTGCAGTGGGTGAACAAATTACTGTTGAGCAATTGATAGAAAAGCGAATAATTATGAGATTATCTAGGCATGATCATGTATATAGGCATCACATTCACGACAAGTATACCGACTCCTGCCTGTATCTACTACTATTACTCCACACATCGACCGCTATCCAGCATGCATCTAGAGTATTAAGTTCGTAAAGAACAGAGTAACACATTAAGAAAGATGACATGATGTAGAGGGATAAACTCATGCAATATGATATAAACCCCATCTTTTTATTCTCGATGGCAACAATACAATACGTGCCTTGCTGCCCCTGCTGTCACTGGGAAAGGACATCGCAAGATTGAACCCAAAGCTAAACACTTCTCCCATGGAAAGAAAGATCAATCTAGTAGGCCAAACCAAGCTGATAATTCGAAGAGACTTGCAAAGATAACTCAATCACACATAAAAGAATTCAGAGGAGATTCAAATATTTCTCATAGATAAACTTGATCATAAACCCACAATTCATCGGATCTCGACAAACACACCGCAAAAAGAGTTTACATCGAATAGATCTCCACAAGAGAGGGGGAGAACATTGTATTGAGATCCAAAAAGAGAGAAGAAGCCATCTAGCTAATAACTATGGACCCGAAGGTCTGTGGTAAACTACTCACAACTCATCGGAAGGGCTATGGTGTTGATGTAGAAGCCCTCCGTGGTCGATTCCCCCTCCGGCAGAGCGTCGACGAAGGCTCCAAGATGGGATCTCGCGGAGACAGAAGGTTACGGCGGTGGAAATTGTTTTTCGTTGGTTCCTCAGATGTTTTCGGGGTACGTGGGTATATATAGGAGGAAGAAGTACGTCGGTGGCCGCTCGTGGGGCCCAGGAGACAGGGGGAATGCCGAGGAGGGGTGGGCGTGCCCTCCTATCTCCTGGCCGCCTTGATTGCTTCTTGACTTGCACTGCAAGTTCTCTGGCTCATGTTCGTTCCAAAAATCATGCTCCCGAAGGTTTTATTCCGTTTGGACTCCGTTTGATATTCCTTTTGTTCGAAATACTGAAATAGGCAAAAAAACAGCAATACAGGCTGGGCCTCCGGTTAGTAGGTTAGTCCCAAAAATGATATAGATGTGTAAAATAAAGCTCATAAACATCCAAAAGGGGTAATATAATAGCATGGAACAATAAAAAATTATAGATACGTTGGAGACGTATCAGTGTTGGGTGGACTAGTCTAGGCCCATGCGGGATGCTCGGGTGGAGCGAGGCATGGCTCACTCGGCTGACGCGGTCGATGAGTTGCGTAGTTTGTTGCTGGTCCGCCATGGTGCTGCTTGTGTGGCATGAGCGTTGGTATTGCACCCTCATTCTGGGTGAGTTGTGTCTGACATCTACTTGGGCAGTCCTCCATGGTGATGTGTGGCCCACTTCCCTTCTACTTGGTTTGGTATGGTCCACCATTGAAGGATACATACGGAGTCGTGGCTCGGTTCTGAGGCTCACAGGCTCACAGTGTGGGATCTCTCGAGAACAGAGGCTTACGACGGCGGAAAAATTATTTTGTGGACTCCTCTATTGGTTCCCGATTTTAGAGAATTTATAGAGGCGGTGCTAGGTCAAACGGAGCCACGTGGGCCCCACAAGCCACAAGGGCGCGCCTAGGGTGCCTCGTGGGCCACTGCTCCATCATCCCGTCCCCTCCCGAAGCTTCCAGGGTCTCTTAGGTCCAGAAAAAATCTCCAAAAAGTTTTGTGGCATTTAGACTTCATTGGGTATTGATATTCAGAAAAACCAAAAATAGGCAAAAAACAACAATTGACACTAGGCACTAAGTTAATAAGTTAGTCCCAAAAATGATATATAATTGATTGTAAATGTATATAAAACATCAAACATTGATACTATACTAGCATGGAACAACAAAAAATTATACTCCCTCCGTCCCAAAATAAGTGTCTCAACTTTGTACTAGCTCTAGTACAAAGTCGTACTAAGCTTAAGACAGTTATTTTGGAATGGAGGAAGTAGATATGTTGGAGACGTATCATGGTGGTGGTGGTTGGCTTGGCCGAACCATTACCCTAGGTTCAGTGGGGCGGTCGAGCATGGGTCTTGGCAAAAGCTTTGTGGTTGAGGGGGCTCGATGCCAGCGAAGATGGCATCCACAGATGTCGTTTCCATCTTAAAAGGCATTTCCAAAGACCTCACTCTTGGTCTCTCTGAGTGGTGGTGGTCTGTTTGGGTTAACCAAGTCTTCCTATGGTTATTATCTCACAGTAAACTCATGATAGACATTATCTAGAAAAAAGGAAGATCTATAAACCATTACATTATATTTTTTGTACTGAGAATAAGACCATAATACATATTTTGTTTTAATGTTTGGTTGCAAAAAATTTTGGGAGTTGCTTTCAACCTTTTTTGGCAAAACTTTAGGCACATATTTTCTATCCATTGCTATATACTTTCCTGCTAATAAAACCACATAGTTCTTAATTTTGTCTATACCTGTTCTATGTGGTGCATTTGGAAGACTATAAATGCTCACATTTTCAAAAAAAGCAATTTAGTCTGACATTAAGCATGCCCGGTGTTGATACTACATACTCTAAAGAAATGACAGATTGTACTCAAGAGGAACATCTAGAAAAAGCAAAACCTCTTTCCCAGATGATTTCCCATTAGATAGATCTCCTCTCCAGATGTCCATGTGGTAAAAGCCCCCGGTCCTGCATCATGCAAACAATGGCGATATCTCCCCTCCTAGGCCTTGATAGCCATGGGATTAGAAGATGATGTCCCTCAACCCCATCACTCCGCTTGAGCTGGTGAATTCAGCAGGTCAATCTCCTATGAAGAATACCAAGATGGTGTCTACACCTCCACCTATTGTGATCCTGAATAGCTTTAGTGTCGTGGATGTTGTCTCATGATGGCATTGAGTGACATTATCTTCGGGTGCTTATAAAATGCTATTTGTTTGCTATGTATGGATGATCAACTCCATCATGTAGCATTTATTTCCCTGTTTTCCTTTTAAAAAACTACTATCTTGTAATAATTACTAAACTTGATGGTTTCATTTTTAGTGTAACTGGGAGGGCTTGCACACCCCTAATGATTTAAAAATGTAACAATACTGTTTTCATAGGAGATAAGAACAATAAAAAAATCGAAAAATATAGCTACACTGATCATCACTAAAATAAATCATCCTTTTTTTCGACAATACACAAAAGCCTTGTGCTTCAATGCATTTATAGAAAGAAAAGTTCGGACAAGTCGAGATGATTGTCATCGCCCATAGCTTAGCCTCCGTCTCAATCATGTCAAGGAGGTGATAAAGCTGAGTTGAGTGTTGTTGAAGATGACCGCATTGCGATGATTCCAGATGCACCATGACACCAACATGATGGCCAAGAACATGCCCATCTGAGCTGACGTCTAGACGACGCGACATGTTTAATGCCACCAATCAATGTACTGAGACTTGGTAAAACGAAGAATCTTGTAACGTAAAATGTATGGAAGTCAAAGTAACCGACAGATCAATGATAGGTAGCACATTTGTTGTTACCGGAAAGTGCACAAGGTAATACTACTACTGGTTTGGTAGGGGGTTAATTCATTCTTGTTGTAAAACCACAATGCTCACATAAAGGGGCCTCTGAGGTTAGATTGTTTATTGATTGATCGATGGAGGCAAGGGAATAGGCAAAGAAAACATAGGTAGTGTGCTCACTATGTGTTTGTCGAGTGGCTAGAAGGATTCCTGAGGGGTTATTTGCTTTTTCCTGGCCTCTAGTTAATGCCTAACATACTATCCTTCCGTCTTCCAAGATTGAAATGACATGCAAAAATAATGTAGTGAGCGGAATAGTAATTAGAATCAAGGCAAGGAAACAGACGAAGCAATTATATGGAATAATTTTTTTTTAGCCGGTGACATGAGGAGAGGGTGATTAGGGTTGGTCCTGCAAGTGGTTTGTCATCTTTGGTTGGCCTTTGATACTCAACCTAGTTAGTTGGCCTTCGATATTCAACCTCATACTCCTCTTCTATATACAAAATATTCATCCACAAAATGTGACAAATCCACTAGCTATTCTGCAGTCTTTTCCCTTTGTGATTTTTTATCGTAATCACTCTATTTTTCTTTCTAAACATAGCAGACTACTAGGAACATATGGGGGATAAAAACTCTTTAAGTTAATTTGCAGTGGCTTATAAAACTCGCCAGACATATTTTTTCAATTACTGGTCCTATATACACACGTCAATTATTCATAGTAATTAGAATCATATTTTAACTAGTTCCTATTATGTTAGAACACTCATCCTGATCCCTTGCAAAAAAAAAAGAACAATCACTCTGACTACACATGTAATTTTTGGACGTAAATGTTTATAACTACTACAGGGCAGCACTAGTTAGCTTAGCTAGGCTATATGCCATGTGACGCACACAATCAAAAAGTTTCATCAATCTCTTCTAGTTGGAAAGCAATTACTGCTTTGGGGGTACATAAATCTGTTTTTTTGTTTACAATTTGTGTGAACATGTTAGCTCACCAGCGTCAGGGATAAAATAAGCAACTATATTCAGCCCTGGATATGTGGGACCGCATTCAGTTAACGTATTGGAAAAAGGAAAGTGCTCTGCACACGATTGGCTCTTGGACGATTTGCGGCCAACGGGGTTAGGAGCCATACAGATTAAATAACCTAGCTAATCCTATGGTCTACCAGACTTGTCGTCTATGGATCGTGCGTCCATACATCGTGTGCATAGCAGTGCTCTTGAAAAGATTGGCAGAACTTCAGTATTTTCAATTCGCCCTACATTATAGGATAATCTATGTACATTATTTATTGTTATTTCTTAACGTGGTAACAAATTAATAGTAGATGGTTAATTGGATGATGTACAATTTTGAATAACCATCTAACTTTGGAACAAAATAAATTGCTAAATTAATTTTGGCAATTACATAGCTAAAATAAGCATATCCGGATAAGATGCATGGGCCTCTTGAGAGAAACCAAAGTTCTTTGCTATGGATATGTGTTCCCTCGGTCCATTATAAGCACTTTTTAATGAAAGAAAATACTTGGTTTGATGATGCATTTATGAAGATAGCGCACCTCCTTATTTTGTGAGCGTGGAGTTAAAAGTTTCTCGATATAGCCTCCCCATCTTGGTCGATCCTCCACTATAAATCAAACCTCCCCACCTGGCCAAAACCAGCAACCTAATTTCCATTTCTCATTTTATCCCTCCGTTGGCAATGGCTCGCAAGAAGATTGCCCTTCAGTACATCAAGAATAAGTCGAGCCGGCGCCGTACCTTGGATACGCGCATGAAGAACCTGGCAAGTAAGGCACGCGAGCTTTCTATTCTATGCAACGCCAAGGCCTGCGTCTTGGTGTACGATGAGGGAAATGCGGCGCCAAAGGTGTACCCATCGCACGCCGAGGCGGTGGATCTCCTGAATAGGTACAGAACCATGGCAGAGGGGCGGTTCAAGAAGACGGTGAACCAGGAAGACTTCCTCAGCCAGCGCCTCAGCAAGCTCCAGGTCGAGGAAAACAAGGTACGAGACCCTGAGATCAGGATCCTGCTACACAAGGCCATGCTCGGCAGCGATCTCCCCGATCTCAAAGTCGATGAGCTCACCATCGTCAGTAGTAGGCTGGAGGAGATCCTCAAGAGCATGGGCGAAAGCATCGCTAAAATTAGCGGACAACCCCCTGTCTTGCAGCCCCAGGTGCCATACATCCCCGATAACGTGGACATGGGCGGGTCTTCGGCAATTTATCAGGCGTCCCAGCCAGCTCCATACGTCACCAACAACATGGACATGGGGTCTTTCACCATGAATCAGCAGCCGTCGCCCACTCCATACGTCACCGGCAGCATGTATGTGGGGTCTCCAACGATGTATCAGGTGCCGCCACAGCATGAGGGTTGGCTCGACAAGGTGAGATCTGGAAGGGACCTCGACGCCCTGGCCCACAATGGCTATAACACCACTAGGCATGATGGTGCCGGCACCAGCGCCGGTGCCGGCTATAGCACCAATGGGCACGACGGCGCCGGTACCAGCGCCAACGCCGGCTCTTCCGGTGGGATGAAGCCCTTTGATGTGGGGTTTGGATGGCAATCCGGCGGCGTCGATCATGAAGAATCATCTTGGAGTCTTTTCCCTCCCATGTAAGGTAGGATGGAGAGAAGTCTTTTCCAGTAGCGTGCAATGAGCTACGTGTGTCTCGTCTTATTTGATTTAGCTTGGCATAGCTAAAAAGCAGGAAAGACAACCTTAATAAGTTGACACATTCTGTCTCTCTCGATGGTGCTCTTTGAGCCTAGACATTTTTATTTTAGTAGTTGAAATTGTTGTTATGGATTTCTTCCATGGTCACCATTTTTATTTTAGTCGTTGAAACTGTTATATGAGATCTCTTCCATGGTCCGTTTGTTTAATCCGTGTTGTTCAGTTGGTCGTAACTCGTAAGTTGCGCCTGCTCTTTTTGTCAATATGTTTTTATGAGGTATACTATTTTTCGATAATAAAGTTTTTATTTACTCTTAACACGTGAGCGATCCAAGTATGAAGAGTTCACTCCAATTTTGACGTATCTAGATGCACACAATCTATACAAAGCCAAAATAATTGTGGAAACGAAAAACATAACATTGTTTGACACAAAAAGAAGAACAATTGAAAGCAATCTAAGACAGATCCAAAGTGAACATCGTCTATGTTCGGAAACAATCTCCGTAGCCGTCAGCTCCATCTTGATATATGCCACCAGATATAAAGAGCTCCCAGTGCTCCGGATATTGTAGTACGAGCCAAGTACGGAGCCAATGCGTACATAAGTTAATTATCGATAGTGGAGAAAAATATCTTCTATTTGTCAAAACCATACCGTTCATGCATAATCATAGCGCCCAGACCAGGGCCCCCATGCCTACTAAGATAAAAGATCTCGTTTTTTATGTATACCTAAAAGCCAATTACCAAACAAGTTTGGAAAGCTTTGGGCGAATACAAGTTATGCATGACATGTACTATAATCCATACAACATGAGAGTACTTGCTCAAAGAATATATGCTTAATTTTCTCATCATGATAGTAGAAACAACATTACTACTCCCCTATCAGTTTTTCTTTGCTAGAGTTTCCCTCGTTAAGATGACCCCTCTAGGTAAATACCATAGGAAAAACATAAATCTTTGGAGGAACCTTAAGCTTAAAAATCAACATATTGTTAATCGGTGCATCATTATTCATAAGAGCTAGTACAATGAGTTCATAGAGAAGAGTCCATCTTGATGTAGAGTCCATCGAAACTCGTATGTCTCGTGCTACTACCTCCATCCCAAAATACAAGACGTTTTTGCAATTCAAATTTGAACATAAAAAATGTCTTATATTTTGGGACGGAGGTAGTATAAATTAACAACGTTCATACACTCCAGTAGATCCTTCCATGCTACTAACAAAGGCCTAAACATGTCATGTCTGAAGGCAGAAAGCTACCCAACACCTCTGCTATTATGACATGTTGATGACACGGTAAAAGCCCTAGTTACTAGTAGATGCTAAGGCGGAGCATTGCCCAACTATAAGTCGTGCCAAAACCTAACATGCTACTCGTCCTTTGATAGTGAAGGTTCGAACCAGAAAAGGTGTTGCCAACCCAAAAGTGGAAGCCCTCAGATTTACGCTGGACTTGGGACAGAGCCTTAAGTGCATATATTTATTACCGAGTATATCATGCCTTCACCCATACTCGGTAAGAGTCCTAAACAACCGTTTACTAAAAAGCACTATAGTTTTGGCCACTATATATTGGATACTAACTAAGCCACATTATTCTTCATCAACGATAGAACCTAATGCGCCCAAGGGGGTCGACCCGTCCAGAGAGAACCAAAATTATTGTAATAAAATTTTCAAAAGGTAGGTAGCAATCCGCGAGGCATTCGGAGACCACTGGATTTGAATGCATTCCCAACAAGAAATGCTAAAGGGGCAATTGAAATGAGGTGCTCAATGGTCTCTTCATCAATAGCAGTACATAGGATGCAAGAATAATCCATATCAATAGTGAAGTGTTTCCGCTTCAGCATATTTCGTCTATTATACCTATTAGAAATAAGTAGCACACAAATACTTCCAACTCAATTTTGGCACTTGGAAGAAAGACAACATGTAAATAACCATGTTAGAATTCATAGAGGTGATAAGAACCAATCCTCTCTAGAGGAAAATATCTTCCCTTTACAACTATCAAGACACTTTTCATTGTTTCCTCCAAGTGTTTCCTTAGTAATCTACCATAACTAGGAAATATCTGTTAATGGCACAAATTATCATTCAATTTACCTTTGACATTTCATATTTCTTAGTGTCTCTTATTATGGAATGTATATGTAAATGGACATGTAAAGGAGACTGTAAGAGGTGCAGGAATGCTTCAATGTTCGTGACCGAGCACGGTAAGAATGTCATGGAAATGGAGAGATAAAATACAAGTTATAAGGATATAAGGTGAATGGGTACAAAAGAAAATAAAGTGACATACCAGTGATGAGTTACGGTTGGAGCTATAGGTGACAAGTTTACAAGGTTAATATATTTTTAGTTTACAAGTTGGATCTATATATGTTGTCACATTGGCTAAATAATTTGAACAACGAAACGTATGTGCTTTTACATTGCATTCAATACTAAACACACAATTCTTCCATGTTTTACAGATTTCAAATTGGTATGCCTAGACTGTGGGGAGGTAAGTGCAATGGTTTACATGTTTCTGGGGGAGCATGCCAAGAATGATAGTAGGTAAAATGAATTTATAGGGCCATACAAACTGAATTCTAAATTAAAGGTAAGTAGAAAAATCAAGGATGGACATGAGGGCTAGATTTCTTCTACACAAGATTAAAAAAATGTGATTGGTTTGCAATATGCAAGTAGGATTTGCAAATTTATAAAGATGCTGGTGAGTGGGTAAGGTGAGTTAGACCAGTAGATCTATGAATATCCATTTTTGATGAGGCCATAAGGTGGATACATGTTGTTAGCCAGTTCAAATGACATTCATGGACATCTACGTGCATCTCGTCTAGTTTGATTTAGTTTGGCATAGCTAAGATGCAAGAAATGCAGCCTTAATAAGTTGAGACATTCTATCTCGCTAGTGCTCTTTGAGCCAAGTCATTTTTTATTGTAATAGTTGAAATGTTGTTATGGATCTCTTCCATGGTCCATTTCTGCCATTTTTATTTCTCGTTGAAACTGTTATTTGGGATTGCTTCCATGGTATGTCTGTTTGATCTTTGTTATTTAGTTGGTCATAACTTGTAAATTGCACTTGCTCTTTGGTCAACGTGTTTTTGTGAGGCATACTATTTTCTGGTAAGAAAGTTTTTATTGGCCCTTGACGTTTACTCTGATTTTGAAGGAACTACAGGCACACAACATGTACTAAGCCATATATTCTTGGAAATGAAAACATGTAACGTTATTTGACGCAAAAAGAAGAACAATAGCAAGAAATCTAAGATAGATTCGAAGACAACACCTTCCATGTTTGGAAAAGACCTTCTTAATCGCCCTCTCCATCTTAGTACTTGCCATCGTAAAGAGATGCATGTGCTCCAAACACTGTAGTACATGCCAAGTACAAAACCAATGTGTAGACAAGTAAATGACTATGGCAGTGAAGAAAATATCTTCTATTTGTCAAAACCACATCATTCTTGTATAACCATAATGCCCAAACCAAGGTCGCCACAACTACTAAGATAGAAGATCTCATATTTTTATACCGCGCAACCAATTACCAAACAAGTTTGGGATGCTCCGCATAGAATACACATTATGTGCGGCATGTATTATAGGCCATACACCATGTGTACTTACAGGCAAAGAATATGTGCTTACTTGTCTCATCATGAAACTAAATTGTCACCCCCCCACACACACACCAGGTTTTCTGTGCAAGATTTTCCCTTGTTAAGATGAACCTTCTACGTAAATGCGATAAGGAAAATATATCTTAAGCTTCTAGATCACCTTATTGTTAATAGGTGCATATGTATAGACAAGTGCATGGTACAATGAATTAATGGAGAAATTCCCATCTTCATGTACAGTCCGTCAAAATTTGTATGTCCCATGTTATAAATTAACAAAATATAGCCACTCCAGTAGATCATATTCCAGGCTACTAAGTTCTAATCATGTCATGTCAAAAGCCACAAATGGCGTTCTAATCATTCCATGTCCAAACCACAAATGGGTGCAAGTTACCCACCACCTCTGCTATTATGACATGTTTATGATGTAGTATATGAAAAAGCCATAAGTAGTAGGAACTAAGGTGATGCATTTCCCAACCATGACCTATGACAAAACCTAACATGTGATTTGTTATTGCTAACAAAGGTTCCAAACTAGAAAAGGTGTTGCCTCCTCGTCATCGAACCAACCCAAAAGTGGTACCCCATATTTACCATGGACTTGCCTTAGATCCCATTTATTTATTAAATAGTATATCATGCCTTAACTCGCCTCATTAGGAAGTTTGAAGAAACCATTGATTGATAATGATGATATTTCGCCAATATATACTGGATGTCTACGCCACCTTGATTTTTGGGGCAATGTGATAGATGTTGGCCACTCCCGAGGTGGTTGGCATGTCTACAGAGACTCAACATTGTTGTAATCAACATTTCAAAAAAGGTAGATTACCATGAAAGATCACTTTAGCTTGGTACCAAAGTAATCTATGAGGCATTCAGAGACCATTCTATTTGAATGACAAGAATATGTGCTCAATTGTCTCTTCAACATTAGTTGTAGACTGAGGGTGCAAGAATAATTGATACCAACATTAAATTGTATCTGCTTCAATATATTCGTTATATTAAACCTATAAAAAATAAGTGGCCACACAAATAATTTCAACTTAATTTTGGCACTAGGAAGAGAGATATCATGTAAATAACCATATTAGAAACCACAGAGGTGTTAATAACCACTCATCTCTAGAGGACAAACGTGTCCCTTTCCAACTATAGATACACCTTCATGTTCTTCCCTCAACGTGTTTCTTTCCCTAGTACTATAGCATAAGTAGGCACAATTCTATGATATGGCACAAATTACCATTGCATGTTGACCTTTGAGATTTTACATTTGAAAATTTCTCCTCTGATGGAATATAGGTAAATGGATATGCAAAGGAAACTAGAAGAGATACATAATTGCTTAAATGTTTGTGGCTTAGCATGACGAGAATAACCTGGCACATGGAGTGAGACAATACAAGTGTTAAGGGGATAATGCGAATGAGTACAAAAGGAAAGAAAAGTGACATACGAGTGATGAGTTATGGTTGGAGTTGTAGATAAGAAGGATACAAGGTTAATATACTTTTAGTTTACAACCTGGCTTTTGCATTGGCTAAATCATGTGAACAAAAGAAGGTATATGTTTTTAGGCCGCATTAAGTACTAAACACACAATTCTTCCATGTTCCACAAATTTCAAATGGGCCTGCCTAAGATGTGGAGAAGGAAAGTGCAATGGTTCATATGTTTTTGGAGCAGCCTGGCAAGAATGAGAGTGGAAAAATAAGTATAGTGCCACACATAATGATTTATAAATTCAAAGTAAGTGTGGAAAATCAAGGATGGATATGACGACTAGGATTTTGCGACACAAAAGCAAGAAAACTATGATTGGTTTGCCAGCATGCTAGTAGTTCTTGCGAAAATAGAAATATGTTGGTAAATGGATAAGGTGGGTTCGATTGTTAAATGTATATCAATTGGTGATATGGCCATAAGGAGTATATAGATAGTTAGCCAGCTCTATATGTGACATTGCATTGTCGGAGTGGCCTGGGGTATGTGTTGTTTATACCTTGTTTTCTAATTAATGTCTAATTTCCATGCTTGAAGATTAAAATGGTCTATAAATAGAATATGTGACTAGAGCGAGGGCCTCATCCGTAGTAAGAAGCTTGTTTACTAAGGAGCGTGGTATTTTCAACCTCTTAGTCTTTGTATGCCTAAGCCACCTTGATCCTTGGGGAAATAGGTAACCACTACCTTATCATTAGGGGGTTTGCACCATAAAAAGAGAAAAGCAACAATAAAATGAAGCGAACTAAAGGGAGTCTATGATAGAAGTAATACAACCAGTAAGGTCCTGTGAGAACTCAATTTATGGAGTAGTAGATCAGATTTAGTCCCTTTTTTTATCTGCCCCAATCTCGAAGGCCTAATACCTTTGAAAATGAAATTATTGTGCACCTTCCAAATAAGCCAAGTTGTTGTTATAGCAAATTACATGTTAGCTTGGTACCAAAGCAATCCACGAGGCATTAGGAGTCCATTAGATTTGAAGACGTGTCAAACAAGAAATGCTAAATGGGCAATGGAATGTGCTAAATATTCTCGTCAGCTACACCAGTAATGTGATGCAAGAATAGTTGTTACCACAAGTGTCTCCGCTTCAGTATATTTCATGTATTTAACCTATTAGAAAGAAGTAGCCATAGAAAGACTTTCAATTTCATCATGGCACTTGGAAGAAAGACTTAATGACAAGGTTAGAAAGTGCAAAATAGACAAGTATCAGTGGCCATACAGAGGATAAATGCATCCCTTTCTGACTATTGAGATGATTTTATATTCAATCCTCTATGTGTTACCATCCCTATAGTGATCCAGCATAAGTAGACACATTTTAATTATATGGAACAAATACCATTTATATTGTCTTCTGACATTTTGACTTTGATATTTTCTCTTCTTATGGAATACATGTAAATAGAGGTACAAAATAAACTGGAAAGGTGTAGGGTTGCTTCAATATCCGTGGTTGAGCATAATGAGAATAGGATGCCAAATGGAGTGTGAAAATACCACTTATAAGGGGGTATGGTGAATGTGTACAGAAGGAAAGAAAAGTGGCCTACACGTGCTGACTTATGGCTAGAACTACAAGCAACAAGGAGACAAGCGGATGTACTTTTAGTTTACAACTAGATTGATCTTTTCACATTAATAAATGATGATATCCTAAGAATGCATGCATTTTTAGGTGGCTTCAAAAACTAAGCATGTGACCCTTGCATGTTTTACAAATTCCACATGGGTTGGCCTAATACATGGATGAGGTAAGGGTGGTTCACATGTTTTTGGAGGAGCGTGACACGAATGAGAGTAGGTAAATGACATTATAGTGCCATGCAAAGTGATTTTTGAAATTGAGATAAGTGGAAAGTCAAGGATAGACATTAGGACTATATTTGACATGGTGCAAGAGAAGTGTAGTAGATTTGTTGTCATGTCCATAGAACTTCTATCAAAAATAGGAAGATGTTGGTAAAGGGTTAAGGAGGGTTGGAGCACTTACTGTATGTTTCTATCAAAAATAGGAAGATGCTAGTAAAGGGTTAAGGAGGGTTGGAGCACTTAATGTATGACATGTCATTGGTGGTACATAGGGGTAAGTATATGGCTCACTATGTGTCGTTGCATGGGAAGAGTGACGTGGGGTATGTGCTATTTTTACCTAGATTTTAATTAATTTCTAACAAAAGACCTATTTCAGGTTTGGAGAATGAAACCATGTGCAACAAGAATGTGGTGAGGGGAGCGAGGACATGTTTCACAAACTTTTGGGAGCATGACAATATCAAGATTTTGTCAATGGAGTTAGTTAAAACCATGTAACGTGGAGTTGCTATGAATGTCAAGGTAACCAGCAATTCAATGATAAATAAGAATAGTTAGTTGTTCCTAATAAGTGCACAAGGTGCATATGGTTTGCTTCACAATTGACCATTGGTTCTTGTTCTTAACAAATCATAAGTTTCGCGGAAAGGGGTCAATAGGGTTAGTTATTTCCACAACAAAAAAATACACTTCCGTGATGGTACGTGTTTGTCACAGTAGGTCACGTTTTTTGTCATGCATGTACATCCATGACGATTTTATGATAGAATCAAGATAGTCATACCTGTGCTGTCGTAGAAGTGTTCCATGACATTACCGAAATTATCATCACGGAAGTGTCCACTTCCATGACGATAAATCGCGTGTCACGGAAGTGCTTTCGTCAAGGGTGACCGACACATGGCATCCACCGTAACGGAACGCCGTTAAGCTATCGGGTCGGGTTTTGGATCCGATAACCCGTTAACATCCTAGACCAATGGGGATTTTCCACGTGTAAAATTAGCATTGGCTGGAGGAAACACGTGTCGGCTTATCGTTGGGACAGATGTCATCCACTCATTGGACGGAAGGCGCCTATGATACGTCGACATGTGGCACGGCCCAATAGAGGCCCATTCCTGTGAAAAGGCCGGCCCATTTGACTTGGTCAAAAGGTGGCGGGCCGGCCCATGGAAATCCTGTTAACGGCCTATTTGCATAGCCCATTTCAGGCCCGCTAAATCAAGGCCCATTACGCTGTATCTGAATTAGGCCCCGTAGCGTCATATGGGCCATCCAATATGATTTCAGCCTGTTTTCACTTCTGGCGCATGTATGGCCCATGACGTCTTTCGGCCGATATGAGGCCCTATGTAACTCTTGGCCTATTAACGGCCCGTGGTGAAACTGGCCCGTAATGAATAGTGTATCACTTTACACCCATTAAAGGCCTATGGTGAAACTGGCCCGTAATGAACAGTGTATCACTTTATACCCATTAACGGCACGTTATTCCGTTGGGCCGTTTCCAGCCCATGTTATCTTTCGGCCTTCTCAGAGCCCATTTATTCTTGGGCTCATTTCCAGCATTCGTTTAATTACGGCCCGTTACTGTCATTTTCTGCTTGTGGGCCAAATTCAGCTCGTGGTTGTAGTCGGCCCATTTATGGTCCGTTAATACGTTGGGCCGTTTTCATAGCGTCATCAAATATGGCCTATTAATGATGGTCCGTTATGGTCGGCCCATGAATGGACGATTCCAACTCTAGCCCGTTTATGACCATAATGCGGTATGTTTGGCCCATGTTTGGCCAATTGATCATACGGCCCGTATAAGGCCCATTGATGATACGGCCCGCGGAAGGCCCATTGTTTCTACGGCCCGTAGAAGGCCCACTGTTTCTACGGCCAGTAGGAGGCCCAGTGTCACTATAGTAAATATTAGCCCTTGGTTATTGTGGCCTAGTTTTAAAAAATAGGTTATTGCAGCCACTAGCAAACCGCGGAAAAAGAACTGCAATGACTACAAGCAAACAAAATAAACAAGATAACAAGGAAATAAATAAGCAAGCAACTAACGCTAGGCTATCACGGCCATTACACATATTACATCCACTGGGCATCAAAGTTCGCCACCAGTGCAAATATAGGGAACAAAGCAGCATATCATATACACTGGTTGTCAAAGTTGGCGACCAGCGCAAATAAACGCCGCAGCAAAACAAATCTAGAACTGAAACCACTTCAGAAGATCTCAAGAAACAATATCCTGGGTACCCATAATGCTGGCAAGATGCTTAGCAAGCTTATTAACTTTCTCTTGTTTGGCGCTTAAATCCTCCAGCGCTTGCTGTTGCACCAGAAAATATGCATCTGAATTCTGCAGGGACTTCCTCAGTCCTTTAGCTACCTGTCGCAGCATATCTGATCGATGTCTTTCAACTTGAAGTTGAGACTCAAGAAGACGAACTGATTCAGGCAGCGAGTTCGAAGAGCTTGTGCCAGCGGTAGTGGCCAGTAACTCAAACACTACATCAAGATATGACTTCTGGATTCCCTCACTGTCGTCAAGATAGTTTTTATCATCTTTCTTGGAGACCAACAGGGATGTCTCACTATCTTGAACCTTATCTGCATTACTTCCTTTACCATTGGATAATGTTGTACTGTTCTCCAATATTTTGTCCGCATTCTAAAAGAGAAACAAGCAGACACATCACATGTTTACCATGTTGTATATGAAAATCATTTTGGTAAATGAGTTTAGTAGTAAAGTGGACAGGATAACAGCATGAAACAAACATATATCTATGTACCATGGTCACTTTATGGTCTATATCATTCTAGTTTTTCTTGCCAAATCAAGATAGAGACACAGTTCAAATAATATTTGTTCAAGAAAAGCAGAATAGACAGAATATAAGTGTGGGTAACTATAGAGCAATAACAACACTTGTAATGTGCATGACATGAGAACATAACTGTTTATTCAATTGAAACTGAAATCAACATAGAGCAGGTTACAACAGCAAACCAGTTAAAGAAATAGTTTTAAAACATACCTGTTGCGCCATTGGAGTTTCAGTTCCATCCTTCAAATTTGAAAATAGTTAGTATGAGTAAATACAGTAATGCAAGAGCAAAGGAGTATGAACCATAGCTACAAAACCTGACCTGAGAACAAATCTTCTTCTCCTTTAAGCGTTGAGTTGGGATTTGGAGTGGTGGTCCTCATGCTTTGGGCACTGCAGTTCCCTTACTAACTGCTCGTGTTTGGGTGCACTAGTAGAAAAACGACTTTTAGTACTGGTTCATAAGGACCTTTAGTACCGGTTCTGGAACCTGTACTAAAGAGTGAGGACTAAAGGTCCCCCCCCCTAGTCCCGGTTCAACACGAACCGGGACCAAAGGCCCACCAGATGGCACGAGGCGCGCCGTGGTCTGGGGGACCTTTAGTCCCGGTTGGTAAGGATTTTTTTAATTTTATTTTTGAAATAAATAAAAAATAGCCCGCCTACTGGGCCGGCACGGCCTGCATACGACTAGAAACCCAATCTCTAGTTGGGCCAGGATGCAGGCCCGTACGACCCAGTAGGCCTCACAGGGCAGAAGACTTGCAATAGGCCCACAAAGGCCTGCTTAGAGAGGAGCTCGACACGGTAGCCGCGGTGGGGCTTATAAACCGGTGCGAGCTCCTCTCAACTAGCAAGGTGGGACTAAACGTTGTGCACTATGGGTGGCAGCGCACCACCTTTAGTACCGGTTGGTGGCTCCAACCGGTACTAAAGGGGGGTCTTTAGTACCAGTTGGAGCCACCAACCCGTATTAAAGGCCACCACCTTTAGTACTGGTTGGTGGCTCCAACCGGTACTAAAGACCCCCCCCCTTTTAGTACTGGTCGGAGCCACCAACCCGTACTAAAGGCCACCACCTCTTTAGTACCGGTTCGTGGCACGAACCGGTATTAAAGGTTCGCCACGAACCGGTACTAATGAGCGCCGCCCGTCTGGCCGTTGGAACCAGCACTAATGGTCACATTAGTGTCGGTTCAATTGCAAACTGGGATTAATGAGTTTCACATTAGACCCTTTTTCTACTAGTGGTGCTCTGTGGTGGAGACGGTGCTGTGTCAACTAGAACTGGGTTACCATATGCTGGGGTTGGGGTTAGAAGGGGTGTAGCTGGTTCTTTGTCCAACAGGGTAGGGGTACAATTTGCGAGAGTCTGGGTTATGTGTGGTGGATCTGGTCCTTGGGCAAGTACAACAGTTGTTCTATCTGCATCAACTGGTAGCACTATCTTTTCTAATGACCATGTTGTTACTCCCTTAGATACTGCCATCACGCTCTCCAATTCAAATGGCTGATAAACAAGAAAAGTAATTGAAAGTATAGACATTGTATGATAGACAGGTGCAATGGATAGTGGGGAATAAAAGAGGGCATGAAATAATTCGTATTTATGTTGTCTAACCAAACAGGATAGCATGACACAATTTCACATATATGATGGCTAACTAAACAGGATAGCATGACATAATTTCACATTATGATGGCTAACTAGAAAAGATGGAAATACATAGTTCAAAATATGAGACTATGTAAACAGGATGACATGACATAACTATATAATGTGTTTATTAAATAGGTTGGCATGCCATAATTCACATACATTCACTGATAGAATGCCATAATTCAAAATATGATGACTGTAAACACTAAACATGATGAGATGATATAACTATATGATGTCTTTATTAAATGGGTTGCCATGCCATAATTCAGATATATGATGTGTATGTACTATGTAAACATGATGGCATGATATAATTCAAATATATGATTTATATAGTAAGCAAGTAAGGAGATGGCAATCCATATATGATGTAAAAACTAAGCAATGCAAGACAACATGCATGACATGGGTGATATAACCCTGCCAAGTTTGAGCATAGACCTCAGGGGGGAAATAGGACTGGTCATTAGTCTCTGAATCCTCCTCTGAGGAGCTCTCTGTAACCAGCAAGATGTTTGCTTCAGCAGGTAGCATTGTCTGCTCTGAATACCTTGTTTTCACTCCAGATACTTCCATCGCCGCTTCAAATGGCCGATGCACAGGAAGAGTAGTTGAATATACAAACGTTGTCGACAAATGGAACACGTAATACACAAAAATGATTGCATGATATAATTCACATACATGATGATTGGCTAAACATCATGGCATTGCATAATTCACATATATAATGCCTTTGCAACAAGATAGCATTGTATAATTCACATATATAATGTCTTGCAACAAGATGGAAATGCATAATTCACATATATGGTAATTAGACATTGAACAGGTGGCATTCACACAAAGCATGTCTAAACTAATCAAATGATATAGCAATGCGAGACACCATACGCACGATATGAG
>NC_041391.1:669519290-669521621 GCF_002162155.2 Triticum dicoccoides | reverse complement strand
GGGGTAGGGCTGGTCATCTGTCTCTGAATCCTCCTCTGAGGAGCCATCCGTAACCAGCAAGATATGCGCTTCGTCAGATAGCATAGTCTACTCTGAAGACCTTGTTTTCACTCCAGAATTTGCCATCACCGTGTCAAATGGCTGATGCACACGAAGAGCAGTTGAATGAACTAACATTGTTGAAAAATGTAATATGTAACAAAAAAAAGGATGGCCTGATATAATTTACATATAAGATGACTAGCTAAGAAGGATGGCATTGCAAAATTCACATATATGATGCCTGGCTAAACAAGATGGCGTTGCATAATTCACATAAACGATGAATAAACTAAACAGATGGCATTCACACAAAGGATGTCTAAACTAAGCAGATGACATATTTGTTGTATAAAGTAAGCAATGCAAGACACCATATGCATGATATAACCAACATCAGCATGCCAAGTTAGAGCAAAGACCTCAGGGGGTAAATAGGAGTTGTCTTCTCCTTCTGAATCCCCCTCAGAACAGATATCTTCCTCTCGATTACAATCCGAAATGCATGGAGGGGGGCTGCCTTTGCGCCTACCATGGATCGACGTCTGCATGAAATTTTATTACCACGCAAGGCTCGTCTCTTTTGCTCTACTTGTTCAGTTCCATTGTTTACAATAACTGTCATGCATAGGAATAAAACATAGTGAGATTATGTAAGGAGTGCATGCAGAAATCCAGAGTGATGGTAGCAACCTGTGGATAGACCCAAAACCAATAATAGCAGGTAGATAATGGCTTCAGTTAAAAAATACAGATAATGGCTTCTTTACTGTTTGTTTCCCATCCAACATGAAACTCATAGTAGACACCAGAGATTAACCAGATAGTAGATAGATACTATTGATAGCGGCCCCGATATGTACCCCACAACCATTTGAAAACTCAAGTTTAACCATTAGTTTGGAGCTGACTCAGAGGCTAATCAGTGAACATGATGATAAAGTAGCATGTAATATTAAGTGATGCATAAAGTAAGCAGACACGAAAGAGTGCGACCTATCTTGCGGACCCGTGTAGTCCTCGAGGTCATCTGCTCAGTTGATCATGGTAATGCAGTTTTCATGGCTGCCAGCGGCGGGGAAGAAGATCTGAGGCGGTGAAAGACAGTCTGGAGGCTGGATCCCTGCTGTGTTGGACCCTTCTATCGTTGGAGCAGCTGAGCTGGGGTGGACGACGGCGCAGCAGGAGCAGAACAAACCACGCAAGGTTTTCTTTGACAACTATCTGTAAGAGAAGTAATTCTGCAAGGGCTCGTTTGAATTGGAGGATTCCAACAATGCAGGGATAGGAAATAGACAGGAATAGGATAGGAATGCACGTGCAAAACAGAGAATTTAAAAACACAGGATTTCTGCCAATCTGGGTGTTTGATTCACAACAATTGGAAGATCACAGGATGCAAAGAAGCATGGTGAGATTAAGTCAAACCACAAGAAAATGTACGGTTATAATGCTATTAAGCTACTATCACTTAGTCTTGTGCTTCATGAATAGGAATTTGAAAAGGAGGACAAGTGAAAATTAAAATTCTTACGTTTTTTCTTTCAAGGAGACACTAAAGGAACAAATCCGTGTGCTTAGTGGACAATATATATAACATGTAGAGTAAAAAAGAGATGCAACAAGTGTACAACCTCTTTGGCGAACCCATGTTGATCTCAGTGTGATTGGGTTGGCCGGTGAGGATGCTCCGGCTGACTTTGCTGTTGGAGGAGGGGAAGAAGATCTTAGGCGTTTGGAGATGGAGCCCGAGGTACTACTCTGCTATGATGGAGGGTTTCGTCGTTGGAGCAGCTCCGGTGAGTTGTACGACGCCGAGGCTTAAGCAGGACAAGAGAGACAACGAACAACGTTAACATGAGTGGAATTCTAACAGCATCTCCAATACATGACGTAAAATACATAACCACAAAGTGCTAGATGTAAAATACATCAGTAGCTCATCTCTGAACTTCACTGTCAAAACTGAATTTAACTGTCGAAACTGAACTTAACTGTCGAAACTGAACTTAACTGTCGAAACTGAATTTTGCTGTCGAAACTGAATTTTGCTGTCGAAACTGAACGCACTAGCAAGGTGAGGCTACATGTCGGTCGACTGACTTTTTCATCTCTGGTCAATCAATTTTGCAGCCATTGGATACGAAATCAAGGGCCTACGGTTCATCTTCAACCTCCAACCCCCTGAGCCGCCAGCCACCACCGGCCAAACAGCAGCCCCCCGCCGCCCACGGCCAGTGGTGCGCCGCCCAGCCTGCCCCGAAAACACTCCCCACCGCCGGTCCGCCGCCG
>NC_041391.1:669511438-669518712 GCF_002162155.2 Triticum dicoccoides | reverse complement strand
AATTGACTGACCCAAAAGTCGATTTAGTCGACTGAAGTGTAGCTAAATCGGAGCAGCATCGCAAGCAAGAGCAAGAGCGAGAGTAGCAGTGCGAGCAAGAGCAATAGCAAGAGCAGACCAGGTAGGGGACCGAGAGCAAGAGCAGAGCAGCAGCGTGAGCAAGAGCTAAAGCAGCAGCAGCTCCTACTGATGTGGACGTCGCCGCCGAGGGAGCGACGCCGTGGAGAAAGTGGCCGGCGACGCCGCCGTGGATGGAGCTGTGCCGTGTCGGCTCGGGAGCGAGCGCCGGCAGCACCTTGAGATTGAATCAAGAAGAAAATGCGGCGATTAGTGTACAACCTCTTTGGTGGCGCCGATTAGGCCACAGCTTCATCTGAGGAAACAGTGATGATGATGCTCTTCCGGTGGTGCAGGTGAAGACAGTGGTGTGGGAATGGAGGTGGCGCGAAATACAAGGGGAACATCGGGGCAGCTCCTTGGAGGTGGAGGACGGGGTGGATGAAACGGTGGGATGATGAGATCAACGACGGATCCTCATCCGGTACGATGGATGAGGGACGTCGAGGTGTTGCTGTGGACGACGTTGTCGGGGAAGAGGCTTCGGCTGGGTGGCGGACGGAGCAGGGTGTGGGGTTTCGTCACGGGTTTTCGCGGCCTCGGTGTAGGAATGGGTGGGCGGATGGGATGGCAGTGGGGAACCATGGCTTAGAGACGCGCTTGTCCGAAATGTGTGGTAAGTTACAAAAGTACCCCCACCAATTTGAGGCAGTTCTTTCGGTTCAGGGGTACCACGGGCATTTCACGTGTCGGGATTCCACAGGAGGTGGGAGTTTTCGCACGCATTGTAATTACGAAATAGCAAGGCGCGGGTTGAGGTGGAGGGACTTGTCGGAGCACAACGAGACAAAGATATATCTTAAATATTTCGGGCTAACAAGGCGCGGGTTGAAATTTCTGGACAAGCCTAACGTGTACTGTACCAAATCAATGCGCACTACAAATGTCATTCAAAACTTTGAATTCATGTCATGTTCAATTAAAATATTTTGCTACGTGTATAATGCATGCAACCTACTACTCAAATGAACGTTTTAGTGCATTCCAAACGTATATACTACCGCTTCAATATGAACTAAATTTGAATTCGTTTCTCTATTTGAATAAGATCTACAGTAATGATTGTTGTGAAGTCAAAGCATTTGAATTCGTTTCTTTTTTTAGTAAGATCTACAATCATCATTATTGTCAAGTTAAACCATTGTTTGTGTATTATCTTCAAAGCACACCACATGATTAGTCTCGAGTTACATATGAACTATGTGTACTATATGAACTCGAACTAGATTTTTTGAATCCACTTTATTTTGATTTCAAATCACATTACATTTCTAGCTCTAGCTAGATCTTCATAATCTAAACCATGTCCCATATGTATAATGTGTTTATCACATTATGTATGGTGCCCCGCCCCCCTACGCCTACAAGTATTTAGATGTGAGTTGCAAACACATCACATTACCACAAATTCAAATAAAATGTGAGAATGTTCGATATATAGTATTGTTTAGATTGTTCGATATTTAGTTGTAAGCTGCAAACACCACACATTATCACAAATTCAAATAAAATGTGAGATTGTTTGATGTATAGTATGGTTTAGATTGTTCGGCATTTAGCTGTGAGTTGCAAACGCCATGCATTATCACATTATGGTATAACATGTGCACAGCACGTGTATCACCGCTATATTCATGCATGCAATGTTTAAAACACTATGATCTCCTATTCAAATATATGAATCCGCTTTCATATCAAATTATGATCTTTGTTAGTCTCTTACACCCACACAATCCTCTAACCTTTGTAGCTACCACTAGCTTTCTCTCATGCATGCACACGCCCTCCTCGCCCTCCCCCTCCCTCGGCATTCTATCCATTGGGCACATTCATTTTTTTCTTTAGGTCGTTCTCCCAGAGTCTCCACAACTCCTTTCCGACACACACCGATCGATAAACCTCTCCAGCGATGCCTGCCTACAACATACACACACACCTTCAATCTCCTCCTTTATGTGTCCTTGCCTCGTGTCTCTCATACGGTCAGACACACGTGTAAAATCTCGCTCCTCTTTTCATCGATCTCACAACCGCACACTCCTCCCCCTATCTAGCTAGTAGTTGGGCCTCTCGCACCACCTCCTAGCTCCATTCTCTCTGTTTATCCGTCTCGCTGGGCCTTATTTGCCTCTAACAAATGGACGTACACCGACCGATCTCTCGCTATACATATAGCTAGCTAGGTCCTTATAACTCTTTTTTTTCCACACGTCGATCGATCTACCTCATCAGTTGTGTCTCTCCCTTCCTCCGACAAACAACAATTGATCTACCGATCTAGTTAGGTTTGCTTACCAAACACATGGTTCCCCTTCATCATCCATGGATGCGTCCTGACAGATCTATCACGCATAGGCACACACAGAAACACATCCCCACTCTTATTGATAACATTGCAGTTCCACCCTCAGTTTTTCTAGTAGGCCTCTCCCACCATCTCCGCGAAGCAACTCCATCACCCATCCAGCACTCTACCCCTCTCCCTTCCTCTCCCTCCCTCTCTCTCTCCTCTCTCTCTGTCCCATCATATTCCCCGTCCTTCAGTTATGTATGGATGTCGACCGATCTCCCTCAAGACATAGCTGGGTCTTTCCTTCTCAACACATATACGAGTCGTTCTACATCTATAGTTAGGCCTCTGCCTACCCCTCCCCCACCCCCTCCCCCCACAAACACCGGTACATCGAGCGCTCTAGTCATGTCTCCCTGCCACACACCAACTTGACATGTGCCCACTAACGTTCCGGTAGGCTAGTCGCCCTATATCTTTGACTTGCACACACACACAATTTTGAAGGCTCTCTTCATCGATCTCGCACCCACCCACTGGATCCTCTCTTCGACTCTATCGATAGCTATGACCCCTCCCTCTCTTCTCGTGGATTGCCCGACCCTCTATGTATGATATGGATAGGCCTCCATTTCACACACATTGCATGCAAAATTTTGTTTGAGATGTCATCGACACATATTCCCACAAATAATTCAAGAAATCAACCCCCACCCCACCCCCACCCCCACCCCAAAACAAAAAACACTCACGAACGCGGTTTGTATCTCTCACACACACCCACGTAGGTGGGGGACATGCACGAAGAGAAGAGGTGCATGCACGTCGCACGTACTCCCGTCTCTTTCCCAACCACACCCGCGTGGGTACACGGTGGAGCTCATTTCTGTACGAAAAAGGCAGCCCACGTGGTAATTTGGCACGTGTACTGGTTGTCCACTTGGTGGAGGGAGGATCGTCTACCACGGGTGAACAAAAATATTGCGACTTGACGTGTTATGTTAAAAAAAGAGGCAAACCATGTGGGGCCTACCTTAGAGGCAAGGCTCTATACACTGCAGTACTTTTGATGTGTCCCGTCAACTCCTAGAATGAGGAGAAGCTTGCTTAGTACGCTATCTCCCCCGCCCACGGGCGCGGTGGCTTGCAAGATGAGGTGAAGCTTGCTCCGCCTTACGCCCGCTCCCTCGCCCATGCGCTCGGTGGCTCGTAGGACGAGGAGAAAACTTTACTACTCCCTCCGTTTACTCCTTGTCCCTACTACCTTGGTTATAGAGATCATATCATAATATTGTTTGGAATATATATGTCCTTTAGTAGATTTCAATATGAACTACTAGTACATTGTCACGCCCAATACGCGATACTATCCTAAAGAGACTCGAAGGTCCCACCAAGGATAGAACCGCATATTGAAACGCTTTTGCAAGGTGGATATCATTACATCAACATTACATAATAGATGGGGATACAAACAAAAGGCATACAATGCCACATGAATACAACATCGCCATACATAAGAGCACCATCCGACTACGGATGAAACATAAACAGAAACTGAAACAATATCCACCCTGCTAGCCCAGGCTGCCGACCTGGAACCTATCCCCTGATCGAAGAAGAAACAGAAGAAGAACTCCAAGACAAACAAGCATCGCTCTCGCGTCTTGATCATCGCATAACCTGTACCTGCAACTGTTGTTGTAGTAAACTGTGAGCCACGAGGACTCAGCAATCCCATTACCATGGGTATCAAGACTAGCAAAGCTTAAAGGGAAAGGAAGGGGTAAAGTGGTGAGGTTGCAGCAGCGACTAAGCATATATGGTGGCTAACATACGCAAATAAGAGCGAGACGAGAGCAAGCGGAACGGTCGTGAAGCTAGCTAGCAATGATCAAGAGGTGATCCTGAACTCCTACTTACGTCAAACATAACCCAAAATCTGTGTTCACTCTTCGGACTCCGCCAAAAAGAGACCATCACGGCTACACACGCGGTTGATGCGTTTTAAATCGGATCTGGTGTCAAGTGATCTACAACCGGACATTAACAAATTCCCATCTGCCACATAACCGCGGGCACGGCTTTCGAAAGATTATACCCTGCAGGGGTGTCCCAACTTAGCCCATGATAAGCTCTCGCGATCAACGAAGGATATACCTTCTCCCAGGAAGACCCGATCAGACTCGGAATCCCGGTTTACAAGACATTTCGACAATGGTAAAACAAGTCCAGCAAGACCGCCCGATGCACCGACAATCCCGATAGGAGCTACACACATCTCGTTCTCAGGGCAACACCGGATGAACACTACGTACAACTAAAACCAGCCCTCAAGTTTCCCCGAGGTGGCGCTGCAAGTGGCTCTGGTTCGGACCAACACTTAGACAAGCATTGGCCCGGGGGGGTTATAATAAAGATGACCCTTGGGTTACTTACTCCCAAGGGAAAAGTAGGTGGTGGTGAGGCAAATGGTAAAACCAAGGTTGGGCCTTGCTGGAGGAGTTTTATTCAAAGCGAACTGTCAAGGGGGTCCCATAAATCACCCAACTGCGTAAGGAATGCAAAATCCGGAACATAACACCGGTATGACGAAAACTAGGCCGGCAAGAGTGGAACAAAACACCAGGCATAAGGCCGAGCCTTCCACCCTTTACCAAGTATATAGATGCATTAATTAAATAAGAGATATTGTGATATCCCAACATAATCCTGTCCACCATGGAGCAATCTTCAACTTCACCTGCAACTAACAACGCTATAAGAGGGGCTGAGCAAAAGCGGTAACATAGCCAAGCAAGGGTTTGCTAGGAAGGGTGGAAAAGGTTAGAGGCTGACATGGCAAATTTGGTAGGCTTGAAGAACAAGTGATAGGTAGCGCAACATAGCGATAGAACGAAGCAACTAGCAAAGCAATGATAGTAGTGAGATCCAGGGTAGCGGTCATCTTGCCTAAAATCCCGCAAGGAAGAAGAACGAGTCCATGAAGAAGATGAACGGATGAAGCCGAACCAAGCATAGACGAACGAATCCTCACGATCGCAACGAAACGGGAAACTATCGAGAAGAAGCACACAACATGGTAAAAACACCACACATGAACAAGACATGATGCGCAACAAGCATGATGCATGACAAAGCTACATGAAGCTACTCATGGCAAGAGATGAAGCAAACAAGAGCAACACATCAAAGAAAGTTTAAATGAGGCCGGAAACAACATATAACAATTCCGGTAAGTTCTCATACGCAAATTTCGAAATTGGTCCAGATTTGAATAAACCTTATGTTCAAGTTGTTAAACAGCAAGTTAAAATGCACAAAGATGATCTACAGGAAATTCTAGTCAAGTTACATACAAAGTTCATTTAGTTCGGAGCTACGGACTAGAAGATATGAGCAAAACAAGTTAAACATGGCATTGATGCAAAATGCATTCAAACATCAAGCAAACACACCAAAACAAGGATGCAACATGAGAATATGAAGCTACATGCAAAATCAAGCAAATTTCATATAGAGCACACTCAAAACGGAGCAACGGTTCAACACACACACATGAAACAAGTTTTAAAGGACAAGCTGTCCAAAACAGCAACTAGGCATCTAGCAAGCATCAAAACAATATGCCACAACATCTCAACATAAGAACAAAAGGAATGGACATGATGTACAGGTAAAGACATGGCAAGATTGCAAATAATAACAGTTTCAGACTTGGCAGAAATAACATCAGGTTGCAATGTTTAGGGCCATAAAACAACATGTTAGAGGAACTTAACATGGCAAACAAAGGCATGGAATGAATCTACTAATTGCATAGAACAAAAGTCCCTTACTGACCATGAGCCAAAAAGGATCAGAAGATATGATGGCACCCATGTAAACATGGCAAATGTTATGACAGATTCATACATGGCAGGAACAACAATAAGTAGGCATGTTGGTGAGCTTGTACCACTCACCACAGAGCAACACATGGCATGACAAGGCAACCAACAGTAAGAATACATGTTTATGAAGCTAAGCATGGCAAGAGCAAGTTCATAAGGTGTGTGGATCACTAGCAACACACATGGCAAAACTGAACTTAATTTTAATAGGCTGACAACAACATTATTTAGCAAATTGAGAGCAAGATTACAACAAGCTACAGTAGGCTATAGATGCAACCTGGGCCATGGATGGATAGATCATGCCATGTATAACAAAACATCCTTAGTGAACATCTCCAGATTATGTATAGAATGACTTGTAGCAGCAGGTTTACATAGCATCACAAAATAACAGATTCAGCCTAGCAAAACAGCAACAGCAAGTACCCTACTTAACAAGCTTGATGCACTCAGTACAAGACTCACAAAAATACATGGCAAGCACCCCTGTAAATATGGCATGATGTAGTACAAAACACATGTAGAGAACAACCTCATAGGATGCACACACAAAATGCAACAAAAATGACAAATCACCAAGTTCTGTTAGCAGACAGCAGACAACATCATATAGCACTCTTGCAACGATGATTCAGGCATCAAGATGGACACAAACAAACATGACACAATGGAATGAAATGTAGAGCATCTCACAGCGAACATTTCGACATATCATATGCATGAAACGGTGCTACGGATGTAGAGTTATGATGCGATGAACAGGCAACATTATGCAAAAATATCATGGACTTAGACGAGGATGGCCGGGGTTCTCGCCGGAGTTGGGGAAAAAGGCGCCGGCGAGCCGGAGAAGTCGGGGACGGGGCCGGGGAGGCCGGATCCGGTAGAGGTGGGGTCGGGGGTCGCCGGAGGAGGCGGCACCAGCGGGCACCGGCGCGGGCACCGGCAGCGCAGGGCCGGGGAGGCGCGGG
>NC_041391.1:669499983-669511065 GCF_002162155.2 Triticum dicoccoides | reverse complement strand
GGCGGGCGGGCCGCGCGGGCCCGACTGGGGTTGCTTGCTGGGGTTGCTCTCTTCATACTCTCTCGCACAAAACGACTGTGGCCACATATCTAACATCCCGGTGGATCACGTACGCATGGGGACGGGGTGGATGCTTAGTGTAGATGTAGTGGCCGTCGCCGACGGCGAAAACCCACTATCGGCACGTCCCAATCAGGGGCCCCCGCCGTTCTCTCTCACAAAGCCGGTGAGGTTGCCTTCGTCCCTTGCTCACTGCCGCGACGTGGGCAGTTGCCGCCTCCTGCCGCCCTCCTCAAGGTTGAGCTACGTCCCTCAGGTACAACTCCCTTTACAGCCGGCTTGCACAACTGCTCCAGCTGCCCACATCACTCCCTGTGGATATTTCTCTACTTCTTTGCCCCGCACATACCTCTACTGGCTTCTACGTACTATATTTGTGATGAGTTTATGTCTCATCAACTAGTCCCAGTAATCTTATTCTAATCACGCTTCTTCAATTTCTTTACCACAGGGATGCTCATCTCGATTTTGGTAAAACTGCACAAAATGATCCGATGGTCAAAAGGTTGCAAACTTCATTTATTAGGAAGCTCAAACGTTGCCAGCAAATTGAAGCCTGGTCAGGGTTCACGGTTCAAGGGCTAGGGACTGCATGGATCTTTTTTTCTTTAGCTGCATCTGTTCCAAAATAAGTGTCAAGTTTAGTAGTAGTACAACTTTGTACTAAAGTTTGCACAAACTTGAGACACTTATTTTGGAATGGAGAGATTACATATTTGCTATGATCTATCAATCATTGAGATGCAATAGGATGCATGTTAGTCTCCTTTGTATCTGATGAAATGTTGCAACGGGCAACCTTGGACGCAAGATACATGTAACAGAAGCTGGAAGCTTCATAGCATTGTACAAATTTATCTCGCTGATAAATTACAGTACGTACTATACTAGTACATCCTCCATTCCTAAATATAAGTCTTTGTAGAGATTTCACCATGAACTACATGCGGATGTATATAGATGCATTTTAAGTGTAGATTCATTCATTTTGTTCCGTATGTAGTTCACATAGTGGAATCTCTACAAAGACTTATCTACTAGTAATAGCTAGCCCCCACTACTAGGAATTCTCTATCCTCTCCTTGAGCCACATCATCAAAATTGATGTAGCCATTAGATGAAGTAAATCAGTCCATAATAGCCGTCTGATCTAGACGTTGAGAGGCTCCGCACTAAGCCACATGCAAGCATGCAGAAATGCCATGGCACATGCATGTGAGTGGGTTTTAAATCACATCAACATGTCTGCATGCAAGCATGCACCGGTAGCATGCATGTAAGTGAGCTTTTAAGTCCCATTAACATGTCAAAAAGAAAAATATAATCCCATTATGCAGTAGGAGTTGGTTGATCTTTTTTCCTTACGTGGGATGATCTAAATGATGATAGGAGTTTATTTAGTTTGGCTACCACATTTCTCATGCGGTTATAGAGTTTTTTTTAGTTCTATGAAATCAATAATTTTACGCAGAGAGATATACGGCTGTTACGCGGCAACGCGCGGGGACTCCTCTAGTAATATTTAGGAACGGAGGGAGTACTATGTAAAGAGTTAGGTGTCGCACGATGATAGTGTGAGGTGGGCCATATAATCATTGCGCCTGCGTGTTTTCACTGCTCTTGCACTCCTCCGCTATAAGAATGGAAAAATTTGTAATCTAGTAGTAGTAGTACCTCCTTTCGCTGAAACCGTGGGACATCCAACAGTCCTACCACCTCAGTAATAAAGACCAATGAGCCGTCAAATCAGATAGACCCAGCAGTAAATTGGACGGACGAAGCAACCATCACTCTTGTGCCAGTGATAGGTCGCGTCCGCTCTGCCCGGGCATGAATGTGGCACCGATTCTTTGGAGCAGCGTTGACCGTTTCGGGCGGGAAGCGCGCGCGGGCGATGGAGGGGCTTTGGGTGGGCTAGGCTGGTCATGAGCGGGCGTGGCAGTTGTCCGCATGTCCCTACCGGACACGCCCAGAAACGAGAGGATGACCGACTCTCGCGGCTAAAATCATACACTACACACCATCTCTCTGTAGGAGTAGGTCGATCTGTCGCTCTCTCTAACACACACATGCTGCTAAACACACACACGCACACGCACGCACCTTGGTCCCGTTGAGCCTTCTAACATGACTTATTACACCTAGACGGAGGGAGTAGTAAGTATACGAGATACAGTGGCACACTGACTTAAGTCGAATACAAGTGCCCAAAATTTGTGTGCATGTTATAATAAGGATTCACTTAAAATAGTACGTGAGCGAACAGAGGGATCAATTGGACGGTGTTCCCGAGAAGTAGCGAGATGTGTGAGGTAAGATACACCGCTGGCGCTTTTAATTTTTCTTATTAATTTGTTTGTTTCACCCTCTGACTGGTGGGACCCAACATACTACGTGGAGAGAGGTAAGGTGACTAAGGCTGCATTATTTCTGCACCACTGTGGATAGTCTTACCACCAAAGCCACATGACACGATTATGATTGAAATCCCAATGACTCCCACACACACAAAAAAACACGGCATGCTTGTCACACAAATGCAGGAATGTATAAAAGGTTGTTTTCCTCTCGTTGAACAAAACGGGAGGGTTGTGTAACTGGTTAGCCTGTTCGCTCATCAAACTTGAGGTCTTGGATTCGATAACTACACTTGAGCATAATTTGTGCCAGGAGGATTCTTTGACTGGTCAAAATGGATGGATACGGAGCTATACAATCTCGTAGTAACTGTATAATCACCTCATCACATATAAGCTACAGCCTTGGCACTTGTTTTCTAGGGTTTGCACGCTTCACACTCTCTCTCCAGTATATATATACACACTGGAGCCTCAGCACTTGTAGTTGCTCTCTTCACACTCTCTCGCCCTCTCCAGATCTAAACAAGACTTCGTTGGCCTCTCTCTCCCCTCACTGCTGCTTAAAGAGCCGGCAGGATCCGTCCACCGGGAAGGGAAGGAGGCTTAACACTGTTGCCATCGATGAGGGAGGGAATCCACTACAGGCCCAGCTGTTCACTTTCCACCCAGCGGCGGCGCGGGAGGGCCTCCAACCCCTTCTTCTTCGCCGTCGTCCCGTCGCCCACCGAACCACGCCCCAAGAACCTTAAGGTATAATTTACTTACTCCACATGCATTGCTCTATCTGCATGTATACCATGAATGTAGGACGTGGTTCAAAGAGGAAAGGAGTGGGGGGAAGTAGTGGGAAAAGTTGTATATAGCATGAATCTAGGATGTGGTTCAAAGAGGAAATGAAGGGGGAAAGTTGTATAGCATGAATCTAGGACGTGGTTCAAAGAGGAAAGGAATGGGGAAAGTTTATCGCATAAATCTAGGACATGGTTCAAAGAGGAAAGAAAGGGGCGAAAGTACTAGTTCAAAAAGGAAAGGAAGGGACAAGGCTGTAGAGTTTGAGCAGGACTAGATTTGCTACGCTCGCATAGGGAAAGGTGTCTAAAGATAACAAAACTGGGACCAACACAAATGCGCTCCTTGGTTGTTTGTTCTTTGTTGCAACAGACTGTGCATGACCACAGTACATCGGTAGATGCACATGGTGCTGGTGCGTCCACTGTCCCGTGCAACTCATTAGCTGTTGTTAATCTAAGGCCCTGTTTGGTTAAAAACTCCCTAGTCCCTACCTACTTGGTTCCAGGGACTAAACATGGACTAGAGGTTATTAAATGACATGCTAAAAGACCATGTTACCCCTAGTAATGAACTAATAGAGACAAGGTGTGATGCATGGTAGGGGCGACTGTTCGAAAAAGTCCCAAAAAGACTCCCTCGGGGTCTTCTTTCTTTAGTCCCAAATTCCCACTTTTAGTCCCTAAAAGTCCCTCCTGTTTGGTTAAGATGAGACTGACACCGAGTTTTTTTAGTCCCTACACCAAAATGTCCCTGTAAACAAACACCCTCTAATAATGCCGCTGGAAAATTGATGCAATGCCACAGTTAAAAGAAAATTACATGTTTAACGAATTTTATTGTTAACATAATCTCTATGTTAATATTAATCAATGCCACCGTTTCAGAAATGCTACTGTCTTGCTTTCTTTCCCATTTAGATAAGGTAGATGCTTCTTTTTGTTGGCTTCTGTGTCATCCACCGTTATTGACCACTAATTGTTTCCTTTACACCTCTGTGTATACAGGGTTATCTACTTCACCTCGTTGCCATTGTGACCTTTTGTTGCACTGCACAAAACACTTTTGTTTTAAGAGTGTTTTGTGCAGTTCAACCAAAATGTCACACCGACAATGTTGCTTGATTGCTTGATCTTAGTGGAACTGCACAAGAGGATATCTTACTTCCTATCCGTTAAGGAGAATTTGGTTTAGATCTTCTTCTTGTGAGTTGTTTGAATTCCGCATCATGAGAGGTCAGTACTAGCCTTCTTTCACATGATTCTGCAGTGTGCTTTCATATGTTGTGCTACTTGTACGATAATGTTGCTTGATTTTAGTGAACTGCACAAATGGAGACAAGACTTCCAATCTGTATGTGCACCGTAATATCCCATAGAGGTAAGATAAGGATATTTCACAACTATTGGCCTATATTTTGCCACTTTCATCAGAAAATTAAGTTTACTACTATACTTGTGCTCCCTAATTGACATGCCAAATCTTACATTGAAGGCGAAGCTTCTCTGTTCTTGAACCAAGTGATGAAGGGGAAGAACAAGCGGAAGAAAAACAAAAATGAACTCCCGGTGCTATAATGAAGCACTGGAACTGTGATGACACAAGTAATGATATAGTTTTGCATCTTAATTTATTGCTATGGCTAGAACGAGCCATTGTTTTGCCACTGATTTGATGCCACTCTTAGTGTAATACGTAATTATCTCTACTTGTGCAAACAGGGATCTTCTTTGAAGATACCATATATTTTAGTGGAACTGCACAAGAAGATGTTGGAAACATTAAACTAATCGAGGAGTATATAGTAAGCATGGCCACCACCGTAGATAGCAACCGATGGTTCCGGAGAAGTGCTTGATTTGTATGCTCTACACAATAAGCCTCCTGACAAAGGTTGGTACTCGCCCAATGATTTCATCCATATGATTGAGCTTTGTCATCTCTATTGGTGTTGTGCTACTGTTTAGATACTGTCATGAAAAAGTGGTATTGTCCTTGAGAAGTGCTTCATCTGTGCTGTTTTAAATATTTCCTTTCCTTTTTTGAGCAAACAGGGATGCTAGCATTTAGTAGTTCTCTTGTCTTTGCATAACAGGAGCATCTTCCTCTAAAGAAGAATATGGAGTACATGAAGTGCCTAGTTCCGATTATGCCAGGATGAAGAAGCCCTGTCTATCTTCTCATCAGAAGGAGCAGTTGAAGGATGGTTACATTGCTCCCCACAAGACCAAACTAACTTCAGCTCAGAAGGACTGACAAATCTCCATTTTTTGCTGTGATGCGCGAGTACAATATTGTTCTAGGATTCTTTCTGGTGAGTTCCATTTTTCTAAAAGTCTGCTCTACATGCACCATGTATGTGCCTGTTGAAACTCAATTCATAGTACAGTTTGCTTTATACTAATCACTTTTTTGTATTTGTGCAAACAGGGGTGTTCAGCTTGATTTCAATGGGAACTGCACAAAATGTTCATGAATACATCGACTCATTCATTTCCACCACAAGAAAGGAGGTGCCGATAAGTTCAAGGCCTTGTAACATATAAGGGCGAAATCATACAAGCTACGCGTGAATTTGGTTGATTTTGGTGGAACTGCACAAAATGAACAGCTGGTTTATTTAGCACGAGGTGCCATGTCAATGTCCGAATTGATGACATACCCTGCCCATTCCACAATCATAGGCATTTGATATTTTGGAATGGGACAACCTTGTCAAATTTTGCTCATTGATTTTAGCAAGACATGCATTTGATATTTTTTAATGGGACGCCCTTTGTTGTCAGCAGCGTCGATCAATTTTTTATTTATTCTTTAGTTGTGAAGTAAATATTGCCTTTGACATGTGAGTCACTGAGATGCATAATCATCGATTGTTTTGAATGTTCTCTATGAATTGCCAGGCATGTGTGTTTGATTGCAATGTACAAAAACGCTAAAAAGCTTCTCAAACTCTTTGTACTCCTTCTGTTCCTTTTTACTTTGCACATTGTGAAAGTGCATACTTTTTTGTATAAGATTGGTCAAAGTATAGATACTTTGACTGCATACAAAACTTGTATGCAGACTAGAAAGGACCGGAGGGAGTACATGTGAAACTGCTGCAAACGAGGTGATCACCCTGGGAATAATGCTAGTACGTATTGTTTTGCATGTTCATCCAATGCCAGTGATACAGGAATTCGAACTAATCGAAATAAATTCATTCGGATTTCATATAAACATTCCGGATTTCATTACATTTCATACATTCTTCAACTAAAAAGGGGTGCGCTGGAGGTATAATTAATTAACCGAAGCTACCCACCTGTGTCCCGCTGAGCCGAAAAGAAGCTTCAGTAACTTAACTGTAGGTGCAGTTGCGTAACTGACATGTGGCCTGTTGGGCCCACGTGTCAGTTAGCCAACTGCACCAGCAGTTAAGTAGAAGCAACGTTCTTATCCAGCGCAGCTCTCCGACTCCACGTCGCCGCCAAGAAGCTAACCGGCCGTCAATGGTCAACCCTCCTAGCTTGGCTTCAACCAGAGGGTAGCAGCGGTGGCCTTACTTGGACCCGAGCAGCAGCGACCTACCGTGTTCTACTCTTCCTCGTTTTCTATGTGGTGCGGCCTCGTTGGCAGCGGGGCGGGGCCTCGGCGGAGCCGGCGATGTCCTTGTTCTTGTTGCCGGCGGGCGGCGCCTCAGGAGAGCGGTGGAAATCCTCCCCCATGTTGTCGGCAGGGTGGGGCCTCGGCTGAGCCGGTGATGTCTTCTGCCTCGTTGTTAGCGGGGCGGGGCCTCGGCGGAGCCGGCGGTGTCCTCTGCCTCGTTGTTGGCGCCATGGGGCCTCGGCAGAGCAGGCCTCGTCGACGCCAGCGGAGCAGGGACTCTTCGGAGACAGCATTGTCCTCTGCCTCGTCCTCGGTCTCGCCAAACAGCGCCTCGCCCGCTTCATCGCCCTCTTTGCTAGCCTCTTTGTAGGCGGCCGCAGCCTCCGCCACCCGCATGCGGTACCGCCAGCGCTCGAGGCGTCCCTTGCGGGCAGAGCGGTACGAGTCAAGCAGCGCCTCCTGCTCCGCCCGCTCCGCGGCGATCTGCTCCTCCGCCTGCAGATGCTCCTGCAGGAGATAGTGGTTGTAGGCGGCGTCGGCCTGCGCCTCCCAGAACTGCTCCTCATGCATCTGCCTCACCATGTCCATATATTGGGCACGGGCCTCGCCAATGGTCATGGTGCAATGCACCGACGAGGATGGCGCGGAGGAGGGGGTTGGCACTGGATCGTCGACTACCATGTTCTCCATTGGGACGTCGTCGTTCTCCAGCTGCCTACCGGCCAGCCGGTCGGCAGCAATGGCTGCCATCTCCTTGTGGTCCGTCATCCGCCCGTCCTGAAGAGCGCTGGAGTGCGAGGAAGCCATGGTGGGAAGTAGTGGTGTGGACAGGAGAAAGGGAACGGATGCGGATGACTGTGGCTATGGCCGGCGCAGCAGTTTATATAGCAATGGTCGGCGGGCGGAGGGACGGACGTGTGGCGCCGGAGTAGCCGCCTTGGCAACCGCATATTATTAATTTGGGCGGCAGATGGACGGACGGACGGCACTTGTGTCGTTTGAAGGCGGAGCAATCACCTGCAGTGGGAAGCTGGGTGGGCGGCGCTGACTGTTTCGGGCGGAAAGCGCGCGCGGGCGAGGAGATGACTTTATTTGGAGAGGATGACAATGGGGACCCACCAGGTCCATAGCCTCACGTACGCAAGTGCCTCCTTATTAATATATAACTATAATTTATTTTGCTTCCTCCTGGTTTCCTGACATCACGGTCCCACACCATTGTCAAGCTATGTACTCCCTCCTTTTTCCGGTTTATAGGGCTTATCTCAAAATTTTAGTTTTTCCATTTTATAAGGCTCAATTTGGTTGTTTTCCATCAGATTGCAAGGTGCATTAAATCATTGCATGCAGGTATTAAGAGAAAATTGACCAATGTATGTACTTTATGCATGCATGCATTGTAATTAATGCATTGATAAACATAATTTTTGAGGATAACAAGAGCATTAATTAGGTGCTTTTGCAAAACTACAAAAAGTATTCCACCACTCGCCATCTACCTTGATTGGTGAGATTTTTGAATTGAGCACTATAAACCGGAAAGGAGGGAGTAGTCAATAAACGAGAGAATTGCACAAGAAGCGGCCGACATCTAGGACCAAGCAGCTCGAGCAGTATTTGTGTTTTTGAGGTTTGAGCACTTTAGAGTTTTTCGATGTTTAGCCCAGATATTAAATTTTCTACTCTTTAGGAATACCTAGGCAAGGTCAAGTTGTTATTCTCCGCCCCGCTGGGCTGCAAATCTTTCCTAGGAGGGATGCATTAGGCTTAGCAAGAAAATGGGCTTTAAGAAACAATAAATGGGATGTAATTATAAAAACTGGGCAGTAACTATAAAAAATGTACCAAACACGTGATTACTTTATAAAATATTATTTTTGGATATTGAAAATTCTAATTTCATTAATTGTTGCGAGCGCAATGTTTCGTTGGATTTTTACGTAATATAAATTTATATTGAAACTGTATTTAATCTGACTAGAAATTTCGGGATAAAAATATGTCGGATCCCATCAAAATGTGGGAAATTTTATTGAATTCTGTTTTGAACGGTTGGTTGAAATGGGTTGTACTTTTAACAAACTATAAATGGGTTGTAGTAAATTCCATTAGAATTCAAAAATGGGCTACACATTCTTACAAATCTCAAATGGGCTATAAGTTCTCTGCCACACACTTCTGGCCTTACAAAGTTGACGCGTCCCCTAAAAAAACAGAGTTGACGCGTATGCAAGGCTTTGTCAACTTATAGTCAACACACGGTTATAGCAGCAGTGGCCGTTGGATGTCCATCCAACGGATGTCGTGCTTCTTCTTCAATCTCGGATATTCTAGCTTCACCCGCCCAAAAAATGATTCCTCCTCCTGACATCTAGGGCGCACCGTTTCGGAAGTTGATCGGTGGGCCTACTAACTTGACGTACCATGGGCTTTGTCAACTTAGTCAATATAAACGATTCTAGCTGCAGTGACCGTATGATGTCCATCCAACGCCCGTCGTGCTTCTTCAACCTCTGGTCTTCTTGCTCCAGCCGCCCAAAGCAGCGCCGGTCGTGCCGCCTGCTCCTGCCTCCTGTGGCTAGCTGTGCTACCGCGGAGGCCTCACCGCCCCCTACTACTCCCACCGCTGGCCATGCCATCCCTTCACTCACCCACACCCCCTGTTATTCTGCGGCGACAGCAGCACAGCCGAACCACGGAACCAGTGAACCCTCGTACTCCTCTTCGTGTGTGCATCCACTGCCGCGTCTTCCCCGGCTCCGTGTCGTCCCCTTCCTAGGCCTCGCCGTCGTCCACCGCCGTGGTGCTCTCGGCGCGGCATGGTCAACGTGATCAAGGAACGACTTCCATCGGACGTGGACTATACGTGGAGAGGCTGACAGTTGGGTCCATGGCAGCCGCAAGGAAGTGCCTCCTTATTACGTGCAAAATAAGTATTCCTCCACCTGACGGCGGGGACCCACCGGACGGGCCACCGTAATTCGTGAAAAAAATGATTCGCCCCCTGACTGCTAGGACCCACAAGCTACATCTTCGCACGCAAGGAAGTGCGTTTGAAAAAAAATGATACGCCCCCTGACTGCTGGGGCCCACCAGCTACATCTTCGCACGCAAGGAAGTGCGTCCGAAAAAAACGATTCGCGCCCGACTGCTGGGACCCACCAGCTACACCTTCGCACGCAAGGAAGTGCGTCCGGGCAAAAAAATGATTCGCCCCCTGATTGCTGGGACCCAGCAGCTACACCTTCGCACGCAAGGAAGTGTGTTCGGGCAAAAAAAACACAAAATGATTTGCCCCCCTGACTGCTGGGACCCACCAGCTACATCTTCGCAAGCAAGGAAGTGCCTGACAGTCGGGACCCACCTGGTCGAAGCGTACGTAGCATTGTCATTCTGGTCACGAACGTCTAGGTACATATATATTGGTCGATGTAGAGGCGCGCATGTGTCGTAGTAGAGGCGCGTACGTGTCGTAGTAGAGGCGCGCACGTAGCATGTACACGTATGTATAGCAGCCAGGGTGCAAGAAAGAAAATACGGTCACGTACGTACATACGGGCAGGGTCTCGAACGCCTACTTGCGCATACGTACGACCAGGGCTCGTGTACATGGCTGGGTCGAAACGGAGAAACAGCGTCGTCGTTGTGTTCATGGGGAGCCAACCGGCTGGGTCAGAATCGAATGCGTGGTCGTGTTCATCAGGAGGGCTTGGACAGAACAGGCGATGGAAACAAGGCCCGGCGTACCGCAGAACGGAGGAAACGGCCTTGTGTTCGACCGGCCACGTTCGAAATGGGATCATGTTCATCGGGAGGGGTGTGGCGTACTGCAAAACAGAGGAAATGGACCTCCTACGGTCGAAACGGGGGTCCTATTGATCGGGAGGGGTGTGGCGTATGCAAAACGGATGAAACGGACTTGTGTTGGAGCGCTACAGTCGTCATGTTCATCGGGAGGGGTGTGGCGTACCGCAAAACGGGACTCCACGGGATACTGTTCATCTCCACCGTCGACCTCCTCCAGCCTCCACGGGCTACTGTTCATCCACCGTCGACCTCCTCCAGCCTCCACCTATGACTGTTCATCCACGGGCTCCTGTTCATCCTGCCTCCACCGCGTGCTACTCCACCGGCTACTGTTTAACCACCCCTCTCCACGGGCTCCTGTTCAACCACCCCTCCACGGGCTACTGTTCATCCACCCCTCCACCATCTACTGTTCATCCATCCCTCCATGGGGTCCTATTCATCCAGCCCCAACCGGCTCAATTGATCGGGGTCC
>NC_041391.1:669481978-669499573 GCF_002162155.2 Triticum dicoccoides | reverse complement strand
CGCAATGCTCACTGTTCATCCAGAGAGGCAACATCGATCGGCTTTAGTTAGCAGCAGTAACGAAGGAATCGATCGCTCGGGTTCAGTTAACAGCCATCGATCGATCGCTCGGGTTTAGTAATGCGTAGCCTGCACTGCAATCGCTCAGGTTCAGTTAGAGCTCAACGCCCTCGCTCGGGTTCAGTTAGAGCCAACGCCTTGCACACACGTGCGTACGTGTACGAGAGAAACGCGCATCGCTCAGCCCCCGACCAACCACCGTAACCGAGAACTCCCCAAAATTTTCCTCGCCCTCGCTTCTACCATGGTTTTTTCCGTCATGGACGGCCCAAAGAATGTCATGCGGCTGTGTCTCTGGCCCGCCCAAGATGAAAAGCCCATTTTGTGTCATGATTTTTTGTCATAGAAGTAGGAGCCCACCACATCTATGATGATACCGGGTTTTGTCACAATTATTGTTATAGAAGTGTCATATGTATGACAGAAAAAAAATTCGTTCGGCCCAAAATGTCACGGATGTGTCTTTTTTTTGTAGTGTTCATGTATATTGACCTCTAGAGGCAACATGACAGGAAAATGAAGCAACATAGGCTTTGCTCTCCCTAAATGATTGTGCTGCCGGAATGATGCACCAAAGATGGAGCATGTGTTATTTATATCCAGCATTTAGTTAATGTGTATCACACAATACTTTCAAATTTTAAGATTGAAATGGAATGTAACAATAATGTGGTGAGGGAGCGAGAGCAAGTTTCAAGGCAACCAAAAAATCAATGTTAGGCAACATGACTTGTTGGTGTGCATAAGGCGACAAGGTCAATACGGCTAGCTAATTTGATAGTTGTTTCTTGTCAGACCATAATGATGCATAGAAATGAGTCAATGTGGTATGCTGTCAAAAGTAGACTAACAACTAAAGTGAAGGGAATGGTAAATTAATCATAAACAATACAAGTTTTGGTTAGTGAATAGGAGTAAGGTGAATATGGTTTGTTTTTGTAGATGGTTTGTTCTTTGGTTCGGGTCCTGGGGGTGGGGGTTGCCTGCGCCGAAGAAGAACTAGAGGTGGGGGTTAGAGTGATGGGTGATGATTCAGGGGAGGGTGATTGTGGTCCAGCCGGTGTTGCTCAGTGGTTTGATTGCACGCGTGAAGTGGATCTATTCATGGGTGTGTCTAGAGAAGGGGGTTGGGGAGGTTGAAGAATATCAACTAGCCATTATTTCACATCTAACGGCTTGAAAAAAAATTAGGAACCCGACGATAGCGAATTGTTGGTGACTGGAGCTATGTCGTTCCTCCTCTCCTTCTCATCCTTTCTCTGTTCCACTTCTCCTGACCTCCTCCCCCGCTCCCACTACTAGGGAAAAGCCTAGCAGTAGCGCGGGTTATTGGCCTATTAGTAGCGCGGGTAACCGTGCTATTGATACGGTGCTACAGCTAAAGGTTAGCAGCAGCGTTTGTTGGCACGCGCTACTGCTATATCTACCTAGTAGTAGTGCGTGCTGCACCAACCGCTACTAGTAATTACTAGTAACGCTTCTCACTGCCCATGCTACTACTATTATTCCGTATTCTATTTTTTTTTAGGTCGTATTCATACACCTTTATATAAGTTTTCATAGAGTAGCAATTTAGAGATTGTTTTTACATTATAATGAGTTATTAAATAACTAGGTGAAAGAACCGCGAATTAGTTTCAAATGGATGGATCCTAAGTGACCAAGTCATGGATTATCATGATAACCCATGACTTGATCACTTAGGATCCATCCACTTGAAACTAATCCGCGGTTATTTCACCCAATGATATAATAACTCATCATCATCATCATCATCATCATATTAATATAAAAACTCTTGCATCATATCATCACCAACAAAACTAGCCAATAATCATCATAGTTATTACCACCAACACTATTTAATCATCATAGTCATAGCTAATCACCACCAACACTAGCTAATAATAATCATCATAGTCATCACCACCAACACTCATCCTAGCTAGCTAATCACTCATGCTGCTCTCTCTCAGGTAAAATAGCATAGAACATGGGTAGCACTCTTGATCCATCATATTGGAGCATGAGATGAACCTGTCTCCCAATTATGGGTTGTGCTTCTGATTGCTGCCCGCTAGTACTTCTCTGCGATCCTTCACAATTTTGTTCCAGTCTTTGACTATTAAGACTTGCTCGCTTTTAGAAATCCTGAATGCACTCATGTGCAATGTAGGATCTCTTGGTCGTATGCTAACCATGGACATGCGACCTTTGGCCTCGATCCACTGAGGCACAACTATCATCGGGAGTCCCTGTTGAAGAACATCGTAGTAACATACTTAGCAATGAAGTTTAGCTAAAAATAATGTATGCAAAAGATGCACTAAGGACAAATAGTAAAAATCTTACCATCTTTCCTAAATAGATTTGACTGTAGTTCAGTACGAATACTATTGGTCGCACGTTTTGAGTACTAAGATTTTCAATTTTAGGAAAATAATTTTTCTTGACAGTATGAAGATCCTCAGGCCATCAAACATAATGACTTATCTCCTCACAGTTTAGTTCAGCCCCAAGACAGTAGTAGGTCATGTGTACCAAGCGTCGGACATGTTTGCTTGAATGGAAATAAGTTGTCAATAGAAATTAGTTGTCAACTATTTTTGAATAAACAATATCCAAGACATAAATGTGGTTGAGAAACTCACATAATGGTAGAACTAGAGGTGTTTGCACATCGACCCAGATTTCGATATTATCTTCAATATCATCTTCCGAACGAATATCAACAGTGATAAGCATATCAAGCTCAAATGCATAAGCCTTGCATAGTGCTCTCCATTGTTTTCATTCAAAATGGGCGTATGTGTCTGAATTGTGTAATCTTGCGGCAAAACTATAACCATGCTCGGTCCTCAAGTTAACTATTTTTACCTCCATAGTATCCATAGTACTCAAACCAACCTTATCCAAGACATACATTCTTGCATGGAAGGGGATACGCTAGTAGAATAGTAAAAAAATAAAATTATAAGTTGAAGCACAAGTCATGCTTAATTACGGAAAAAGACTTGTTGTTGTGACTTGTTGTATCCACTTCAAAGGTGTCATCCAGCTTGATGCTGAAGCGCCTACCACCAACTAGGTGAGGCTTGTCGCACAGGCCGCGCTCGTCTTCGCAGTATTCGCACATACCAAATTCCTTTTCGTTGTCAAACATTTCCTATGTTCATAGTTGAAATATTAATTAAAAATTGACCGAAGGCAACTACCAGGAAACTCAACACGGAGATCACTATTACTCAATATGCAACAGGTTGAGTTTAGGTCTGTCGAGTCTTCCTTCCTAAACTCTTCTCTGGCATTCTTCTTCTCTCATATATGGTGGACACTCCCTCACTGTTTCGACCGTCGATGATGGTCTCCTTCTTCCCCTAGTGTGTAACAAAGGTCTAGCACAAAGAGAACAAGGAGAAGCGACCCCCATGACAAGAATCAGCATTCTTCCTCTCTCAACTATATATATATGGTGGACACTCTCCCTCACTCGAAGACACATAAGGAGTCAAAATAGACCTAAAGTCAACCCGTTCCATATATCAAGCAATGACATGGACAAAATGCCCTATGTTTTGCTGAAATATCATTGAATTCCTGTTATGGCAAATCACAAGCACTCGATATGCCCTACATTGTAGCACAAGTCATGCTAAAATTCATGAAAAATTTCGGCATGACCTTTGCTAAAGACAAGACATATCGAGCACCTGAAATTTGCTGGGACAAAAACGAATCAACATTCCGGCAAAACATAGGCCACTTGGAGGCACATTGCAAACAAGAACACCAAAACATCCTCTATATACAGAATGCATCATCATCTCCATCAATGACATGGCAATTATATAGCACTAACATTTTCATCATCGACATTTACAACACATTATCATTTGGCTATTCTCACCTAGAGGTCTTAAGGGGTCGACGATGGGGACAACTATGGGGATGAGGCAGGGGCAAACTTGATTTCTTCATAAACAAAATATATTAACCACTTACTATAAATAAGTAATTCTATTAAGCACTTACTATAAATAAACTAATTATATTAAGCACTTACTATAAATAAACTAATTCTATTAAGCACTTACTATAAATAAACTAATTATATTAAGCACTTACTATAAATAAACTATTTCTATTAAGCACTTGATATAAATAAACTAGTTGTATTAAGCATGTCGGTGTACTAGAGTAGGGGTACCCTAGTATCCCGAGCTTGTGCACGGGCAGTTGCAGCACCCCGCGGCAAGGCTTGCCGGGTGACCACCAAGGTCCTCCGTAGTTCCTGTGGAGCCATTCAAGAACAAAGTATTCAAGCCAAGGAGACAAGACCCCGGCAAGAGGAGCTTGCCGGGAAGGCCAACCAAGGCATCTCAAGGAACTTGCCGCGACGCGCCACGCGTCCCGGCAAGGCCCGGTGAGCGACAAGCTTCCGGACGCGACAAGACAACGACCGTGGCAAGGCGCTTGCCGCGGCAAAGCTACCACCCTGTACCGGCGCTCCAGCACATCCACCAACGTGTCGTCCTGGGGCCTTTCCAGGCGCGCGTGGCAGGAGGCTGTGCAGCCAGCGGTGCACGGTGGCAAGCGGCGCTGACAAGATTGCCATCGTGGCGAGCGGTGGCGCCCCTGACGGTCCTTTTTTGCACTGTTTGGGCGACTTAGACGGGCATTTAATGCCTTTGTCCCCTGCCGTCAGGGTTAGGTAGGATACACTATATAGGTAGCTGTACCAACCACAATCCCTTTTCCATTTTTACCCTTGTCTACGTTGCCACCTGTCGGTGACCCCTTTAGCATATAAAAGGAGGCCCATGCGCAACGTAGAGGGGGGTTCGGAAGCCAGAAAACACTCACGCTCGGTCTCGTTAGCAGCTAGAGTGTACTGTAGCACTCAGCGCTCCCGAGCAAGAACTCAATACACTCAGACATGCAGCAGTAGGAGTATTATCTCTCCAGAGAGCTCCGAAGCTGGGTAAAATCGCTCGTGTGCTTCACCTCGATCTGCTCTTCGTGCGATCTCCGCCTCCCGCCGAACCGAAAGGGGCCCGGCCCGCCGGTCCCCATAGGTGTCCGTGGATCAGCCTTCCCCGACATCTCTGGCGCGCCAGGTAGGGGCGTCGAGGTTGTGTGAACCTGATCCGGCGTTCTCACGAGCTAGATCTTCATTTTCTTCATCGACATGCCACCGAAGAAGAAGACTTCGGCGGCAGCTATTCCGTCCACGTCGATCCCACCACCACCGGAGCAAACGGGTGGTGGGGTAGACGCCGGCGGAAGAACGGACATCGACGAGGGAGCTCACGGTGCTGCCAGGTCCAAGGACAAGGCTGCGTAGACCTCGGCGTCCGTACATGCACCACACCCATCCCAGGAGGCGCAGGACCAACCGCGTCATGGTATTCGCAGAGCTATACGTTCGTTGGGCCAAGATCGAGCTGGTGGATCTCAGGGTGCTCAAGACCAGCATGCACGCCAACATGCTGGCACGAGCGAGGCACGGTCGCGTGGACGGGATACTGCTCCTTCTAACATAGTTAGAAGTCCGAGCATATCCCGCTCCTCGCACCGTTCACCACTGCCGCCCACCACTCCAGCAGAAGCTTTGGCGCGAGCTCAACTGCTCCTGGATTACCCTCCAACGGCAGACAAGATCGATGAATGGAGGGCCACCATTCAGAGTCTCATCGGCTTCGCCAACGGCGACACTCCACGGCAGCCGAGTACATCGCTGCCGCGGCAGGACTGCCGGGCACGAGCCGATGGCGACGAAACCGGTGGGGGTGCAACCACCGTGCACTCTCCACCCAAAAGGCCAAGATCGCCGACTCACCGGATCCACCTTGACAGCGACTCCACCGCATCATCAGATCCACGAGCTCGTCGCGATCAACACCAAGTTCTTCACGAACGATGGCAAGAAGACGCTCGAACTCGTATCGAGCGCCAAAGAGAAGCGCGGCATCAATTGGACCAGCGCGCTGGGCCCTCTGTCGACATGCATGCGCCAGGGGAACCAGGCGACTTGCCGTATGCGGTAGGTTGCCCTGCGTTCACTCATGAGTTGCGGTAAGTCCAGTGGCCCAGCACAAAGAATTTCAAGCCAGACGTACCAGAGAAGTATGACGGCAAGTCGCATCCGTCGGAGTTCCTCAGCATCTACACCATCGCGGTGCAAGCTGCCGGGGGGCGGGACGACAAGATCCTTGCCAACTACTTCCCGCTGGTGCTCAAGCCCAATGTCAGATCCTGGCTCATGCACTTGCCGAACAACTCCATATCCTCCTGGGCAGACCTATGCCATCAGTTTGTTGGCGCCTTTACAGGCGGCCACAAGCCTCCTGGCCAGGAGAGTGACCTTCATCTGCTCACCCAGAAGGAAGGAGAATCCCTGCGCAAGTACATTCAGAGATTCAGCCGCGTACAGCACAACATTCCAGATGTCCACCCAGCCGCGGTAATCAGCGCGTTCCATCAGAACGTGCAAAACCGCAGGATGTGGGAGGAAATGGCGATGTGCAAGATCAGAGACATCAGTGAGCTATATGCCCTGGCCGACAAGTGTGCGCGTGCTGAGGAAGGGAGGAAACTCCCCGGAGGGAGTACAGAAGCAAGAGGATCTGATAGTGAGGGGGCTGCCCCGGCAAGGAAAAACCTGCGGCGGAACAACAGGAAGAAGAAAGGCAAAGATGTGCTAGTCGTTGAGCAGTCCGGAAATGAAGGCGGCGCCAAGAAAGCCAAGGCTGGTAGCTCCGGCGGCAACAACTACCAGGCTGTGGCGGTCGCCGACAAGCAGGACGGCACCAACAAGCAGTACTGCAAGATCCACCGCACCAAGGGCCATGACCTCCAGAGCTGCAAGAAGGTCGAGCAGCTTGTTGAGCAGCAAAAGGCTGAATACGAGCGACGTGACAAGGAGAAGGCCCGGGAAGGTGTTGGAGGAGCCGGCAAGAAACGCCCCGGCCGAGGAGGACGCCGCGGCAAGGCCAAGCAGCGGCAAGGAGATAGACCTCCCCGCGGCCGCGACAAGGATGAAGATGACGACGACGATGAAGATATGGATGATGACGAGACCGATGAGCAGGAGTTCCAGAAAGCCACAGAGGTCCTGTGCGTTGACGGCGGTGCTTCTCTGCATACTTCACACCGCCAACTCAAGCAGTGGGTGCGGGAAGTCAATGCGGCAGAACCACCCGTCGAGTCACGCAAGCCTCTGAAATGGTCCAGCACGCCTATCATCTTTGATACTGAGGACCACCCTGATCGCATAACTGCGGTCGGGTGCTCGCCGATGTTGGTTTCACCAACTATCCGCAACCTCAAGGTCACTAAGATGCTAGTTGACGGCGGGGCCAGCTTGAACCTGATCTCCTCCGCGGTACTCCAGAAACTCCAGATCCCTGATGGCGAGCTCGAAGAGACTGGCACATTCCAAGGAATCAATCCGGGGAGGAGCAAGCCGAAGGGAAAGATCACGTTGCCGGTGACATTTGGCAGCGAGTTGAACTTCAGGACTGAGAGGGTCACTTTTGACGTTGCTGACTTTCCATTGCCTTACAATGGGATACTCGGCCGTCCAGCACTCGCCAAATTCATGGCAGCCTCTCACTATGCATACAACATGCTGAAGATGCCAGGCCCGATAAGTGTCATCTCCGTCCCTGGCGACAAGAAGGATGCTCTTATCTGCGCCGACAAGATCTACCGGGAAGCAGCAGCCGCAACAGATCGCAAGTCACTTGCCGCTGAAGCTCCCGGGGCGAAGAAGAAGACCAAGTCCGGCAAGAGTTCTGATGCCCACTCCGGCAAGCGCACCTCTTCGGAGTGCTGCGCTACCGTCGAGGACGCACCATCGAGCTCCACCGGCAAGTGTAAGAAGACAATGGCAGCTCCACCAGGGACCAAGAAGGTGTCCGCCAAGGAGGATGGCACTGGTGGTACCTTCACCATCAGTGCCACACTCGACCCTAAATAGGAAAGCGCGCTCGTTGCTTTCCTGCGGGCGAACGTCGATGTGTTTGCGTGGCAACCGTCTGACATCCCCGGCGTTCCCAGGAAAGTAATCGAGCACCATCTTGTCGTCTGTCCTCATGCGCGGCCCTTCAAGCAGAAAGTTAGGAAGCAGGCAGTGGAGCGCCAAGAATTCATCGCAGAAGAAATCAAGAAATTGGAAGCAGCAGGCCATGTTAGAGGAGTGCTCCATCCTACGTGGTTGGCCAACCCTGTAGTCGTGCGCAAGGCAAACGGGAAATGGAGGCTTTGTATCGACTTTACCGATGTCAATAAAGCTTGTCCCAAAGACCCATTTCCCTTGCCGCGTATCGACCAGATTGTTGATTCCACGGCTGGATGTGATTTGCTTTCATTTCTTGATGCCTACTCAGGATACCATCAGATCTTTATGGCAGAAGAGGATGAGGAGAAAACTGCATTCATCACCCCATGTGGCACGTACTGTTTCGTACGGATGCCTTTCGGATTAAAGAATGCTGGTTCAACATTTGCAAGGGTAGTCCATGACGCTTTTGAGCCGCAAATGCACAGAAATGTGGAAGCCTACATGGATGACATAGTGGTCAAGAGCAAGGACAAGGTGACTCTATTTCAAGATTTAGACAAAACCTTTGCAAATCTGCGCAAGATCAACCTCAAGCTTAACCCCGAGAAGTATGTGTTTGGAGTCCCCTCCGGCAAGCTTCTCGGGTTCTTCGTGTCTCAGCGGGGAATTGAAGCCAATCCCGACAAGATCAAGGCCATTGAGAAGATTGAAGCACCAAAGCGCGTCAAGGATGTACGAAGACTTGCCGGCTGCGTAGCTGCTCTCAGCAGGTTTATCTCTAGGTCTGCTGAGCGCGCCCTGCCATTTTTCAAAATATTGAAAAAGGCAGGTCCAATGAAATGGACTCCGGAGGCGGAGGCTGCGCTGCAGGACTTGAAGAGATACCTGTCCTCCACTCCAACACTTGTCGCACCTAAGCCACAAGAAAAGTTGCTGCTATACATAGCGGCAACCAATCAAGTGGTTAGTGATGCGTTAGTGGCGGAGAGGGAGGCGGATGATGAGCCAGCAACCACGGCAGATGCATCCAGCGACAAGCAAAAGACTTCACCGGCAAGCTCTGGTCCCGACAAAGATGGATCTGCGCAGATGCGAGAGAAGATACAGAAAAGAATGGTGCAGCGCCCAGTTTACTTTGTCAGTTCCCTTCTGCAGGGGGCTAGGTCAAGGTACTCTGGTGTGCAGAAATTGCTTTTCGGCCTTCTCATGGCCTCGAGAAAGTTGCGCCATTACTTCCAAGCACATGAGATCACAGGCATCACTCGTTTTCCGCTGAAGAGGATACTGCAAAATCCAGAAGCAACAGGCAGGATTGTTGAGTGGGCACTGGAACTGTCAAGCTTTGGCCTCAAGTTTGAAAGCACTTCCACTATCCAAAGCAGAGCATTGGCGGAGTTCATAGCAGAGTGGACGCCAACACAAGATGAAGAAATTCCAGAGACGAGCATCCCCGTCAAGGAAGCAAGCAAGGAGTGGCTGATGTACTTTGATGGTGCCTTTTCGCTGCAAGGCGCCGATGCGGGCATGCTACTTGTTGCACCCACCGGAGAGCACCTCAAGTACGTAGTCCAGATGCACTTTCCCAAGGAGCAAGCAACAAACAATACCGCAGAGTATGAGGGTTTGCTTGCCGGTCTCAGGATCGCAGCAGACCTTGGGATCAAGAAGCTCATTGTCAGGGGTGACTCGCAGCTTGTCGTCCGCCAAGTGAACAAGAATTATCAGAGTCCGTTGATGGAAGCTTACATTGATGAAGTGAGGAAGTTAGAAGAGCACTTTGACGGCCTACAGATGGAACATGTTCCAAGAGCTCAGAACGACATTGCCGATGGCCTGTCAAAGTGCGCCGCACTTAAGTTACCTGTGGAACCAGGGATCTTTTGTGCTTAGACTGACTCAACCTTCTGTAACGCCATCAACTGGACAGAGCAAGAAAAGGAAGTTGATTTCTGGCGACAATTTTCTGGCAGAGCTCCTCGAAGCCGCCGCCAAGAAGGTCCCCAAGATCGACACCAAGAGTGCTGAGGAGCAGTCTACTCCGGCAAGCCTTAGGGTTTGTTCCGTTGAAGCAGACGCTCCCGGCAAGTTTTGCTCCGGCAAGCTTGCCGGGGAACGTCAAGCTCCGGCTGAGCCGCAGGTTCTCGCCGTAGAAGCGGATGTTCCCACAGCAGCAGATGTGCCTTTAGTCCTTGTTGTCGAGCCGCAAGCTCCAGCATGGGCACAACAGATTGTCCGTTTCCTTCAGACAGGAGAGCTTCCCGAAGAGCAAGAAGAAGCGGAAAGAGTAGCCCGGCAGTCAAGTATGTACCAGTTTGTTGGCAACACACTGTACAGAAGAAGACTCAACGACATGAAATTGAAGTGTATTCACCGGGAAGATGGACAAAAGTTGTTGGCAGAGATACATGGATGCATATGTGGTCACCACATTGGCGCAAGAGCACTTGCCGGCAAAGCGTTCCGGCAAGGGTTCTTTTGGCCGACAGCCCTCCAGGATGCAACTGCATAAGTAACCAAGTGTGAAGCGTGCCAGTTCCATTCCAAGCAGATACACCAGCCAGCTCAAGCTCTCCAGACGATCCCTTTATCCTGGCCATTTTCAGTCTGGGGGCTCGACATCCTCGGCCCCTTTCCCCGAGCTGTCGGGGGCTTTGAGTACTTGTACGTTGCAATCGACAAGTTCACAAAGTGGCCGGAAGTGGAAGCAGTGAGGAAGGTGACAGCACAGTCAGCGGTCAAGTTCTTCAGGTTGATTGTTTGCCGCTTCGGGATCCCTAACCGGATCATCACCGACAACGGCACACAATTCACGAGTCGCACCTTCATGCAATACGTCCAAGATCTTGGCGCCAAGGTCTCCTTCGCTTCTGTTGCTCATCCGAGAAGCAACGGTCAAGCGGAGAGGGCAAATGCTGAAGTGCTGCGCGGGCTCAAGACCAGGACTTTCGATAGGCTGCACAAGTGCGGAAAGAACTGGATTGAGGAGCTGCCAGTGGTTCTTTGGTCAGTAGGACGACGCCAAATCAAGCCACTGGCCAGACACCTTTCGCTCTAGTCTATGGAGCAGAGGCAGTTCTCCCCACGGAACTCGTATACGGGTCACCTCGAGTGCTCGCTTATGATGAGCTTGAGCAAGAGCAGTTGCGACAAGATGATGCGCTGCTCCTTGAGGAGGACCGTCTTCAGGCTGTTGTACGAGCTGCTCGATACCAGCAAGCTTTGCGCCGCTACCATAGCCGCAAAGTTAATGCCAGAAGTCTCGAGGAAGGCGACCTTGTTCTTCGGCGCGTTCAGTCCGCCAAGAATTCCAACAAGTTGACGCCAAAGTGAGAAGGCCCTTACCGGGTGAAACGAGTCACTAGGCCTGGCGCTTTCCGCCTAGAGACCGAAGATGGCATTCCGGTGAGCAACTCTTGGAACATTGAGCATCTTCGTAAGTTTTACCCGTAAGGCGCGGTTGCCGGAACCTGTTCCGGCAACCACCTTTTGTACAAGTCTTGCCGATGTTGCATGTAATCCTTTGTACAAAGCCAGGCGCAGACCCCGTGCATAAGTAAAGCTCATGTGCTCCGCACATCTTGTCAATTTCATGCTTTTTACTGTTCTTTGCATGCGTTATCTGACACTTTGTGTAGCACCTACCCCCGGTAAGCAATAACGAGCCGTAAGGCTCCATATCTTTATTTTCTCTACTTTCTCTTTCTCAAAGGAAGGAAGGTTCCCTCGCACACAAGTTTGCCGGGGGGAAAGGAGAAGATAATGGTGTGGACCAGGCATCGTTCAAGGAAATTTCGCCTTACCGGAAAGCAAATGACAGAAAAGCTAAGTTGCCAAAGTTTGAGCAATCAGTTTTAATTTTTAAGTTATCTTCCTCGGACGACCGTGCTTTGTATGGAAAACCTGTGCGCGGATGAACCAACTCGTGGCTAGTTGCGCCCTTACTTTGTTTCGAGACCGCTCAACAACTTAAGTGAGCTGCGACTAGTTGCGACAAGGTTTCTTGTCAGTAACGGCACCGCCAGCAGGCTGCTGACGTCCCGCACTCAGCGCTCGCGGCTAAGGTGCCTGCACCGACAAGTTCCCTAAAAGCGTAGGGCAAAAACATACAAAGGAAGGAATCAAGTAAAGGAAATAACATAGTGATTGCCACCCAAAATAGAGTCATATTACAAGATAACTTGTCGCAGCTCTAATAGATTGTTCTCATGACATGACAAGCAGCGACAAGAGAAAGAGAAAACGGGCGGCCTAATCTACGTGGTCGCCTTCAACCCTCTTGATCCCGCTCACCTTGTCCACAATGGGTGCGACAAGGGCCTTGAGAGCTTCCTGATCGGCGTCCGGCGGCAAGGACCTGAGGACGTTGGTGAGGTTGAGGCCTGGGTTGCGGAAGGCCACCTTCACCAACACCTTCTAAAGAGCCCCCGCGCAGATCTTGCGCGACTCGTCGGCCAGCTGCTTTGGGATCTTCTCCCGCAGTCGCTGGAGGGCCGTCGCCACGCCTTTGAAGAACAAGCTGAGCTTGGCGCTGGGTTGGAGGTGCTCATCGGAGGAGTACCCGAGATCCTCCATCCCCAGCTGCGCCAGCTCCCCGTCAATGGCTGCGGCAGCATCCACGAGACCCTCCGTCCATTGCTCCACATTTTCCCTGAAAGAGTTATGGGCGGCGGTAGCATTCGCCAGCAGCGCCTCGTCGGTCTTGATCTTCTCCGACAAGGCCACTTCCCGCTCCCTGGCGCCGTCCAGCGTCTGAATCAAAGTGGCCAGCTTCAACTCAAGATCTGCATTGGAGTCCTTGGCGGCGCTAACTTCTTTTCTCCTCTCAGCGAGGCGACCTTGCAGCTCGCCATGAGCGGCGGCGTCCTTCTCGCGCTCATGCTTGAGCGTGGCAAGCTCCTCGCCGCTCACTTTGAGATCGGCCTCCAGCTGCGCCACCTTCGTCTCCAGCTCCTTCTTGGCAGCCTCGGCAGCTGCGGTAGCATCCTTTGCCTCCTTGAGAGCCCCGCCAAACGTTTGCTCGCGCACGGCAAGCTCCTCCTCGTGGCTGTCAAGGTTGACCTTGCGCTGCGCCAACTCGCCTTCCTGCGCAGATAGCTTCTCGGCAGCAAGCCGCTGTTGCTCTTCAACCTCGGCCTTCTCGAGGAGGAAGGCTTTCCGCTCCTCGGCGACTTGCTCCTGCTCCTCTGCCAGGGACCGGAGAGTTTCTTGCCTGAAACCCCGGAGCTCTTCCGCGCGCTTCTCGATGTCCACTCCCGCCTTCGCGACAAGTGCTTCTCGGGATACCAGCTTGGCTTGTCGGGCGCGATAGAGCGACAACAGCTTCCGCAGCAGCCGCTCCTCCTCAGGCTCGTCGCTGCTGCTGCTTGGCGCGTCAACCAGCGTCAGTCCAGCGGAGGCAAGCACTTCTCCATCCAGCATCTCTCCTTCAACCGGCGCCCTGGAGCTTGATGCCCAGGGGAGCTTGATGAAGATGCCGTCGCCGGCCTTCAAGTAGGCGCCGGGCTGGGGCTCTTCGGAGCCTGGCGCTGCAGCAGCGGCGGAGGGATCGGCGGTCGGCGTAGCGCCTGGCGCTCCTGCGGCCTCAGGGCCATCAGTACGATCGCCGGATCCCTCGCCAGCTTCTGCGGCGGCAGCCTTGGCGGCCTCTTCGCCGGCGGGATCATCAGCGCCGGCTTCTCCTTCGGTGGCAACGACATCGTCGGTATTGCTGTGTGCGTTCTCCTCGCCGGCGACCTCGGTTTCCATCGGCTCCGTGGCAGATGGATCTGACGAACGGAGAAAGGAGAAGAATCAAGCCAATGTCCAAAAAGAAAATCAGAAGAAGAAGAGCCCAAGGGAAGTTTTCAAGCAAGAGGATTACCTGTACTAGGACCTGCAGTCGTGGCCTCAACCACCGGAGGATCGCTGGTGTTGTCCCTTGCTGGAGAACTGTCCCTTGCCGGAGAATTCTCCCTTGCTGGAGAACGCTCCCTTGCCGGGGAGTCCTCCCTTGGCGGTGTAGTTGAAGCAGAAGGCATTTCGGGAGCGGCTTCCGGACACTCCTGGTGAAACTGCTCTGCTCCTACACAAACCAAAATCAAATATCAGCAAAGAAAAAGCACCCATGCGCGCCTAACAGCAGGAAGTAAACCATATACTTATGCTGGGGGCTGTGCTGGGGGCTGCTTTGGGGAATGGTTGCCGGGTCCGGCAAGGTGGTCTCGGACACACCCCCGGCTGTCGCAGTGGGTTCGTCCTCGATGACAATCACCAGGACCTTGGCTCTCTTCGCCGCTCTCTGGGCCAGCATCCTGAAAAGGAATGGGTTCAGAATGAAGCAAATCAGATACAAGACAAAGCAATAAATTGAAGAACTACCAGTACAGCAAAGAATCTTACTCTTCTTCTTCCTCGTCGGAGCTGAGCGCAGAGAGATCGAAGTCCGGCTCGCCTCCGGTGCGACGAGGCGGAGGAGTAGTTTTCCTTGCCCGCTTGGCAGGAGCAGTGGCGGTGGACCGGGAAGACCCCGCTCCAGTTGCCGCAGCGGCATGAGGCGCTCCCGCGGCAACATTGCTTGCCGCGGTAGAGCGTGTCGCACGGCACGGCGGCTGTTGACTCGTCTGCCGCTCCGCTACGTCCCCGGCCCAGCGGAGACGCCTTCTCGGTGGAGCTGGGGGCTCCGCTTGCGACGAGCTGCCTAAAGGTTCGAGCCCGAAAACCTCTCCCTCGCCGGGCTCGCTCGACTCAGTTTCAGGCCCGACAAGCTCTTCCTCGCCGACAAGCTCCTCTCGCTCGGCAAGGCTTGCCGCCTCTGCTGCCTCTGCCTCCTCCACGGTGAATCCGAACTCGCCCGCGGCAGCGGCTGCTGCCGCCTCTTCCAGCCTGGTGGCGATGCGCTGCATCTCCGCATCGGTGGTGTCACGGGTGAGGCTCTTCTGTTCATCAGAGCGGACCGCCACTTCTACCAAGCTGTCGAAGAACTCCTGCACGACATCGTCTGCAGGCTCTTGCCAAGTTGGAACGATTCCATGCGAATCGCACAGCGGCATCATTGCACGGATGCGGTCGAGCGAGGAATTGTTGCACGGCGGAACGACACCCGCCGGCAACATAAACGCTTCGGGATGTTGAGGATCGCGCTTGAACAACTCCAGGATCATCGCATCCAGTTCCAAGACAGTGAAGTTGAAATTGAGGCCTGGGCGCAGCCTCATGATATCCGCTGCATTCTGGAACTCCCAGGCGGGTCTCCTCCTCTCCTGCAGGGGGGCGATGCGGCAGCGAAGAAAATCTGCGCCGACAGCGCCTACGGTGAGCCCGGCATGCCTGAGGCATAGGATCCAGGTGACGGCAATCCTCAGCATGTCGTCTTCCGGGGCCACGTTGGTCCAATCGTTGCTGCGCGCTATTGGGACTTGGCGCTGGGCGGTGAAGGGTTGTGGGTTCTCCTCGACGATCCAGCACCATTCTGCCCTCCATTCCAACCACTTGCTGCGGAGCTCTCCCTCCAGATAAGCTTCCTTCTTGCCGGTCCTCGAGATCCAGGCGATTCCGATGGATAAGGGCTCTCCTCTCTCAACTCGGGGCATGAAGAAGTGGCGGAAAAGAGCTACGTTGGGATAGACTCCGACAAAGTTTTCGCAGAGATGTGCGAAAACTGCCATGGTCAGAACAGCATTGGGGGTGAAGTCAAGGAGGCGGAACCCGTAGGTGTTCATGATGTCGCAGAAAAATTCAGAAAAAGGCGGGCAGAGCCCGCAGTAGAAGAACAGCGCAAAGAAAGGGTATCCATTTGGAGCCAGTTCCGAAGCGGCAGCTGGGAGTACCTTCGTGCGCGGATGCGCTCGCGTCTCCGTCGACCAGAAGAGGTAGTAGTACTCCCTCACCTCCTTCGCGCCGAGCTGAGGGGGGAAGATTGCCCGCTCCTTCCACAACACCGCGAGCCGCTGCGCCTCGGCCGACTTCACGACCTTCCCCTTGTCGGCTTTCGGAGCCATGGCGGAGGTGGTGGGGGTGATCGACGGCGTTGGTGATGCTGGTGGCGATGGGGGGCGGAGCGCTGCTCTCTCTCAGCTTTGGGAAGGAGGGGGGAGCGGCGGAGATTTTTGAGATTGGAGTAGCAACCGACGAGATGGGCGAACTGCCCTTGTTTCCCCTGCTTCTAAGGAGGGAGGGGCCGGACGTTCCGCCTTTCCGAATAAAGAAACCACCCACGATCTCTCCCACGACGCCGCATTCAACGCGTGCCGTTCGGGGAGGGCGCGGTGGATACGGAGAAAGATACGGCGTAACCCAGGCCGCGCGTGCCCGTGCCCTGCTTTTGGGCCTAGCCCAACAGCGCTCGGCACCGTGTGTGGCCCAGGCCCGGGGGCTCCTGTCGGTGTACTAGAGTAGAGGTACCCTAGTATCCTGAACTTGTGCACGGGCAGTTGCAGCACCCCGCGGCAAGGCTTGCCGGGTGACCACCAAGGTCCTCCGTAGTTCCTGTGGAGCCATTTAAGAACAAAGTATTCAAGCCAGGGAGACAAGACCCCGGCAAGAGGAGCTTGCCGGGAAGGCCAACCAAGGCATCTCAAGGAACTTGCCGCGACGCACCACGCGTCCCGGCAAGGCCCGGTGAGCGACAAGCTTCCGGACGCGACAAGACAACGACCGCGGCAAGGCGCTTGCCACGGCAAAGCTACCACCCTGTACCCGCGCTCCAGCACATCCACCAACGTGTCGTCCTGGGGCCTTTCCAGGCGCGCGTGGCAGGAGGCTGTGCAGCCAGCGGTGCACGGTGGTAAGCGGCGCTGACAAGATTGCCATCGTGGCGAGCGGTGGCGCCCCTGACGGTCCTTTTTTGCACTGTTTGGGCGACTTAGACGGGCATTTAATGCCTTTGTCCCCTGCCGTCAGGGTTAGGTAGGATACACTGTATAGGTAGTTGTACCAACCACAATCCCTTTTCCATTTTTACCCTTTTCTACATTGCCACCTTTCGGTGACCCCTTTAGCATATAAAAGGAGGCCCATGCGCAACGTAGAGAGGGGTTTGGAAGCCAGAAAACACTCACGCTCGGTCTCATTAGCAGCTAGAGTGTACTATAGCACTCAGCGCTCCCGAGCAAGAACTCAATACACTCAGACATGCAGCAGTAGGAGTATTATCTCTCCGGAGAGCTCCGAAGCTGGGTAAAATCGCTCGTGTGCTTTGCCTCGATCTGCTCTTCGTGTGATCTCCGCCTCCCGCCGAACCGAAAGGGGCCCGGCCCGCCGGTCCCCATAGGTGTCCGTGGATCAGCCTTCCCCGACAAAGCACTTTCTATAAATAACCTAGTTGGTTAACCTAGCTAGTTAACCTAGTTAACCTAGATAATTAACCTAATTAAACTAGTTAATCTAGCTAGCCAACCTAGTTAACCTAGCTAGTTTGATTTTTTACTAATTTACTAAAAAATTCTACTCTATGCAAGAACAGAGTGGCGAGAGATGAGGGAGGGAGGAGGGAG
>NC_041391.1:669461347-669481590 GCF_002162155.2 Triticum dicoccoides | reverse complement strand
GGATAGAGGAGGAGGGGGAGGACGGCGGTGGGAGAAGGGGGCGATGGGAGGAGGGAGGGAGAGAGGAGGAGGGAGGAGGGAGGAGGGGCGGTCGGAGGAGGAGGGAGGAGGGCGCGGTGGGAGGAGAGGGAGAGGAGGGAGGAGGGCATACCGAGGATAGCAACGGTGATGCGGTGGCGACGATAATGTGGCGGCGGCGGAGGAGCGAGGCAGCGGGGAGTGAGGAAAAGAAGAGAATATGGTCAGGTCGCGGGGAGGAAAATTTGGGGATAAGTCCCGCATAGCAGTAGCGCGTTCCCACGATGAGTGCTACTGCTAAGTCCAATAGCAGTAGCGTTTTCCATGTACCAGCGCTACTACTATACCTAGCATGCCGGCAACGGTGTGGCAGTTATAGTAGTAGCAATTTTTTGCGTGGAATGTGCAACTGCTAATTACATAGTAGTAGCGATCTTGTACACAACGCGCTACTGGTACAAAGTAGTAGCGCATGTTTTTGACCATCGCTAATGGTAAGCTTCTGTGTATAAGGTTTTCCCTAGTAGTGTCCTCCCTCTTCCTGCTTCCTTCTCCAACTTTCTCGGTGGTATCCCGTACGGTCGTGCCCTCCTTGATCCCCATCTCAGCCGCGCAGCAAACCTTCTCTCTATAGCTCTCCCTTCCTGCTTCCTTCGCCAACCTTCTTCCACCTTTTTTCTCAGTATTCCGTGCCTAGATTGACTCTGAGCTTGGTCCCTGTCATCTATCTTTCCGAGAAGCCCCTGTGTCAAATCCAAGATTTTTGGTGTTCTATTGTCCATATCCTTTCCTGGGGCTGGATTCCTGTACTTGGTTCTGTTGATTTGCCGATCTCTCCTTTGGACATGCGACTTCATAAGATTTATTCCATGGTGTAGGCTCATCTGTTGTGGCAGCTGTCGGCGTCAAAACCGGCGGATCTCGGATAGGGGGTCCCAAACTGTGCGTCTAAGGCTAATGGTAACAGGAGGCAGGGAGCACGATGTTTTACCCAGGTTCGGGCCCTCTCGATGGAGGTAATACCCTACTTCCTGCTTGATTGATCTTGATGATACGAGTATTACAAGAGTTGATCTACCACGAGATCGTAGAGGCTAAACCCTAGAAGCTAGCCTATGATTATGATTGTTGTCGTCCTACAGACTAAACCCTCTGGTTTATATATACACCGGAGGGGGCTAGGGTTACACAGAGTCGGTTACAGAGAAGGAAATCTACACATCCGAATATCCAAGCTTGCCTTCCACGCAAAGGAGAGTCCCATCCAGACACGGGACGAAGTCTTCAATCTTGTATCTTCATAGTCCAATAGTCCGGACAAAGTATATAGTCCAGCTGTTCGAGGACCCAATAATCCAGGACTCCCTCAGTAGCCCCTGAATCAGGCTTCAATGACGATGAGTCTGGCGCGCAGATTGTCTTCGGCATTGCACGGTGGGTTCTTCTCCAAATCTTCCAGAGCATTGTTGTAATGAGCAGTGTCCGGCTTCTTATCAATGTCGCTCCCCGGCTTCTGTGCTTTAATTATGGTTGTTCCCACGTGTCATGTGAATGCGAGAGGTCGAGGCATTTTTACATTTGCCACCCCAACCATGCGAGTAAATCTTCAATAAAAGAGACGAGGATTCTCAGATCCAAATCACACCATCTTCTTGCAGCGAGTTTTCATCAGATCACGCCCAAAAAATCCACACCACCATGGTCGGCCGTCGCGGTTCCTCCTCTCGCTCCTGTGGCACTAGGCCAGGCGACTGGGAGAGATGTTCTGTTCCCCACAGCCAATTAGTAGAGTTGCAGACTAAGGGGTTTCTCCCACCTACATACATGGTCCCCGTCCGAGCTGGACTAGCCACTTATAATGGCGGGGAGCAAGCGGAGAGCTTTCCAAACCCATCCAAGGGAGAGCGGGTGTGCTCCATCCCCTACTTGTTGAGGGGGGGGTCGGATTTCCAATCCATCCTTTCCTTCGCAGGCTCTTGGAGTTCTACGGCCTCCAGCTGCACAACTTTACCCCAGCCTCCATACTGCACATCGCAGGCTATGTCGCCTTCTGCGAGCTTTTTCTGGGCTACGAAGCTCATTTCGAGCTGTGAAAGAGGCTATTCTGCCTCGTACCCCGAGCTCACGAGGGGTCGGTATATCAAGTGGGCGGATCCGAAATATGGTGCATCGCCGGGACCGGATATCTATCCGGCACCCCGAAGAAGACATCCGAGGATTGGCCCTCGGAATGGTTCTACGTGGAGGACGTCCCTCTTTTGGATCCTGTTCGAAAAGGCCTTCCGGAATTCGTAAATGCCCCGCTAAAGAAACGCCACAGCTGGCGCCCCAGGAGCCCCCAAGAGGAAGATAACAGAGAGATCCTTTTCCTCATGGACAGGATAAATACATTGGCCAAATCAGGACTGACAGTTATTGAAGTCATGTCCATATGTATAATGCGGGGAGTGCAGCCACTTCAACATCGGGGAAAACCCATGTGGCACTTCAATGGAGAAGCTGATGCTACCCGCTGCGACCGTAAAGGACCGGACTCTCCCACCGCTCTAGCAGAGATATTGTTCGATTTGTTCAAAGGAGAAGAGGAGGAGTTCATCCATATCAAGCCACGGGATGGATTCTCCATGTACAAACCCCCAAGCTGGGTGAGTTGCTATCTTTTATTCCAATCTTTCCCTCATTTTTAGAACAGATGTTTAGTTCGTCAATTCATAGTAGGAACTGCGAAGGGCTATGAAGGATGTTCACAGCCCATCTCCACAGGGAGAGGACCCTAACCGGGCTCTCAACCCCGGACTCAAAGAAGATCCGGATACGTTTGTGGAGCTTGTTGACAGGACATTTTACCAGCTGAGCTGCGATGGTGTGATGGTGGCCAACATAGTCGATTATCCGGGCCTACTCCCTGTATCCCAGGTAAGTAAAGCCACAGTCCCGACTGCCGAAAAGGATTCCCTCTTTACACTTCACCCACCGCATGTGTATTGCGTCTTATAGGGAAGGCCATCGGGGCGCCAAGCTGAACCCGCGGTGACTCGCCAGCAAGGGGCACCGAAGCCGGGTAGGCTTAAAAGAAAAGCGGTCAGGACTGAGACGCCGTTGCAAAGGTATGTTTAAAAACCTGCCACGAAGTTATCATTGTTAAAATATAACGACTTCTTCTGCCTTCTGACAGAAAGAGCGCTCGCCGGACTATATCCGGAGAGCCCGCCGGTCACACTTCCACCAGCCATACTCCTAGGCCGGACTCAAGGGTGGAGGTCAACACGGACGATCCTCCTACAGAGGATGCGGATAGTTTTTCCGCTACCAACTCCGAAGTGGAGAGCACCATAAATCATAGGCGCCGACGGGCCACACTACACGACCCTAATTTCTCTGAAGAGGCGTTCGACGCCTTCAACTCAAGGGACGCGTACATCCGGGCTGCTCAAGGTGGCCTAGCCAGGGCCACGGACCAGTACGTGAAGGATATACGGGTAAGAAAGTTTGATAAGTGTATATATCAGTAGCCCCTGAGACTTGAAACAGTTGGCACAACTGATTTAAGGATCCTCGTGTGCAAGGTTCTGACAGAGAAGAATATCCAGCTATCCAAAGAGCTGGAGGAGTGCAAGGCCCAACTACGGGCCGCAACCGCCGTGATGGATGAGTCTACGAAGGCCCCATCTGGTAATGTTTGCATTTAAACAAGAATAATGTCATGGTATATACCAGTTAAGTATTCGGCAGGAATGCGATTCTAACAAGAGAACTTGTAAACAATCCCGGAGGTAATCCGGAGATGGTACCAGAGGATGAGCAACATGTTCGGCGACAACTGAAGGCTGGCTAGCATGTGCTTACCAAGGTTATAAAGGAGAAAAATACTCTCCAGGACGCGAACGTCCGGCTGGACGTCAAATTAAAGGATGTTCGGGCCCAGCTTGCTGACTCCGTGAAGGAGAATAGGAGGCTTTGACGTGGCATATTCAGTAAGTGTTCTGACGAATCACTATAAAGTTCGGCGAAGAAGCGTGCTAACAGAATTATGTGTGTAGGCGTGCTGATAGGTCGTCCTGAAGAGGAGATGTTCGGGTCTGCAGGCGATCTTTTGCCGGAGCTCTCACAACTGCACGAACAAGTTCGGCAAGTGATGTGGGACATTGCCCAAGCCTTATTGCCATCCGCCTCCCTTCCAGGAGGCGTGGGGGAGCTTATGGAGATGCTCAAGGGAGCACGGCAGCGCTTCCGATTATGGAAGATATCGGCATGCCGACAAGGCGCAAGGGAAGCCTGGGCCATGGTGAAGACACGGTACACCAAGGCTGACCTGAACCACATGGCCAAGGTCGGACCTGTGGGGTCAGATGGGAAGGAGATCCCTGTACATCTGGTGTATGACCAAGTAGCATTAGCCGCTAAGTATTCCTAACAGGACTATAGGCTAGACAGCCTGTTGGATGGTATAGAAGAAGAATTTAGTCAGTCTAAGTGACATTGTACTTCGAAGGACATATTTGGTCCCCAGCCGGATTGTAAATCATTTGTCATGGTCGACCTTTTCGCTTCAACCTCTGGACCCGACAGTCCGGAGTCTATCCGAATACCCGCTCGGTTATGTGAAAACCGAGGCACGTGTGAAAACCAGGCGTAGGGGTCATAAGTGCTTGAACACACAAGTACCCAACTAGTCATGTTATATTACATGGGTAGTAAGAAACATCTTCCAGGGTGAATATTTCCGTTTAGGGTTCCTTTCCCTGGGTCTGCATGTATTGATGTGCATGTCCGACCTGCGAATATTTACACAGGATATAAGTATCTGGGGGCATGTTTTGTCATAGGTAAAATACATCTTTTGTTCACCGACCGAATATTCTCTTAAGAACGCTAGCTTTCGGCTTCACCCAGTCTAAGGTACACATCCGGCTGACCCGGCAGTAACAATCGCAGAGGTGCTCCCCTTATGCCCTAGCCAAATTAACGGGAACGTAGGGCATAAACACAAGAGCCAGGCAACCCAGCTTGGCCAAAACTTAAGTCATATCGATGCATATAGTGGTGAAAAAAGGCACATACGTAGAAGTGACGCATATTTTGTGGGCATGAAGCCCAGAAGACAAATAAGCTTCTGTATAAGAAGCCCCCAGGTATGATGAGCGCGCCAAGCGCGGCCAGAGTGTGTTGTCAAAGCATACTTAAGTCTAAAAGGCTATAAATGTAAAAGGAGAGGGAGGATACAATTTAAAAAGGGAAGACGGAGGTAAGGAGACAAACACGGAGTTCGGCACTAGGCATAGAATCTTCGGAGTCTGGCCGCGTTCCATGGGTTCGGCTCGAGTCGATTGTCTGATGCATCACGCAGGCGGTACGCACCTCTAGTGAGAACTTTGTCAATGATGAAGGGCCCCTCCCATTTGGGCTTGAGCTTGTCCTTTTTCTTCTCCGGTAGGCGTAGAACGAGTTCTCCAATGTTATAAGTTTTGGCCTGCACTTATCTGCTTTGATACCTTCGACCTTGTTGTTGATAGAATGCGGAACGGGCCTTCGCGACGTTATGCTCCTCCTCCAGGGCATCTAAGTTGTCCTGCCGATCCAGCTCGGCTTCTCTCTCTTCGTACATGCGCACTCTAGGTGAATCATGGATGATATCACAGGGTAGCACTGCCTCTGCACCGTATACCATAAAAATGGTGTGTATCCGGTTGTGCAATTCAGCGTGGTCCGCAGCCCCCAGAATATGGATTCAAGCTCCTCGACCCAGTGCGTGTCTGATTCCTTCAAGGATCGCACTAGTCTGGGTTTGATGCCGCTCATAATAAGACCGTTTGCTCATTCGACTTGACCGTTTGTTTGGGGGTGATAGACGGAAGCGTAATCAAGTTTTATGCCCATTTTGCTGCACCAGGTTTTCACCTCATCGGCTGTAAAGTTAGAGCCATTATCGGTGATGATGCTGTGGGGGACACCGTAATGGTGTACGACCCTGGATATAAAGTCTATCACTGGTCCGGATTCGGCCGTTTTAACTGGTTTGGCTTCTATCCATTTGGTGAATTTATCGACCATGACCAACAAGTATTTCTTCTTATGGCTTCCTCCTTTGAGGGGTCCAACCATATCGAGCCCCCAGACCGCAAAGGGCCAAGTGATGGGGATTGTTTGGAGGGTGGTGGGCGGCATATGGCTTTGATTTGCAAAAAGCTGGCAACCGACGCAGTGTTGGACAAGGTCTTGTGCGTCTGCCCGGGCTGTCGGCCAGTACAAACCTGTACAGAAGGCCTTGCTTACAAGCGCCCGAGCTGCGGCATGGTGTCCGCCGAGTCCGGCATGAATTTCAGCCAAGAGCTGCCGCCCTTCCTCTTCGGAGATGCACCTTTGGAGTTCTCCGGTTGTGCTTTTCGTATAAAGCTCTCCCTCGTGGACTTTGTAGGCTTTAGAGCGCCGCACAATGCAGCGTGCCTCATTTTGGTCCTCTGGAAGTTCCTACCTATTTAAGTAAGCTAGGAAGGGTTCTGTCTATGGGGCGATGACTGCCATGATCATGTGGGCCAAGGGTGTGATTTCGGTGGCGGAGCCTCCGATTACGTCAGATTGTTCGGGATCTGGGGTTGTATGCGGATCCGGATTAGTATTGCCGGACTCCCCTTCCCATACCACAGATGTCTGGAACAGCCTTTCCAAAAAGATATTTGGTGGGACGGGGTCACGTTTAGCGCCGATGCGGGCAAGGATATCCGCCGCTTGATTGTTTTCTCGAACCACATGCTGGAATTCGAGCCCCTCGAATCGAGCTGACATTTTGAGAACGGCATTAAGGTAAGCCGCCATTTTTGGGTCCTTGGCATCAAATCTCCATTTATTTGAGATATTGCGAGATTTGAATCCCCCGTACTTCTAGACGTTGAATGCCCATGGAGACTGCCATCCGAAGGCCGTGCAACAGAGCCTCATACTCTGCTGCATTGTTGGAATCTGTGTAAAGTATTTAGAGTACGTATTGGACTGTATCTGCGGTGGGGGACGTTAGGACGACACCAGCCCCTAGACCAGCTAGCATCTTAGAGCCGTCAAAGTGCATGATCCAATTGGAGTACGCGCCGTACTCTTTAGGGAGTTCGGCTTCTGTCCATTCAGCGATGAAGTCAGCCAGTACTTGCGACTTAATGGCCCTCCGTGGTTTGTATGTTATGTCGAACGGGAGGAGCTCGATAGCCCATTTTGCAATCCGGCCTATGGCATCGCGGTTATTGATTATGTCATTGAGTGGTACTTCGGAGGCCACTGTGATTGAACACTCTTGGAAGTAGTGTCATAGTTTCCGGGATGCCATGAAGACCGTGTATGCTATCTTTTGATAATGTGGGTACCGTGACTTGCATGGAGTGAGGACGGTGGACACGTAGTATAGAGGCTTTTGTAATGGGAATTTATGTCCATCTGTCTCTCGTTCGACGACGAGCACTGCGCTTACAACCTGGTGTGTTGCAGCTATGTATAGCAACATGGGTTCGCCGACATTTGGCGCTGCCAGAATTGGATTGGTGGCCAAGAGGGCTTTTATTTCCTCCAGCTCTGCCGTAGCCGCATCTGTCCACTTGAAGTGTTCGGTGCGTCGAAGAAGGCGATAAAGAGGTAGTGCCTTTTCTCCTAATCGGGAGATAAAGCAGCTTAGGGTGGCCACGCATCCCGTTAATTTCTGGATTTGCTTGAGGTCTGTTGGGGTAGCCAACTGTGACAGAGCTCGGATTCCTCTATTAGAGACAATAAAGCCCAAGAGTTTTCCAGCTGGTACACCAAAAATGCATTTCTCCTGGTTGAGCTTGATGTCGTATGTTCGGAGATTGTTGAACGTAAGCCTCAAGTCGTCTATTAGTGATTCAACGCGTCTGGTTTTAATGACCACATCGTCTACGTAATCCTCCACTGTTTTTCCGATTTGTGTTTCCAGGCATGTCTGAATCATGCGTTGATAGGTTGCACCGGCATTTTTGAGCCCGAAAGGCATGGTGTTAAAACAGAAGGGACCGTATGGAGTAATAAATGTTGTTGCGGCTTGATCGGACTCCGCCATCTTGATTTGATGGTATCTGGAGTATGCGTCGAGGAAACACAATGAATCATGTCCTGTGGTAGCGTCGATAATTTGATCGATGCAGGGGAGGGGGAAGGGATCCTTAGGGCAAGCCTTATTAAGGTCTTTGAAATTGACACATAGGCGCCAGGATTTGTCCTTCTTTGGTACCATCACCAGGTTTGCTAGGCAGTCCGGATGTTTTATTTCTCTAATGAAACCGGCCTCAAGTAACTTGGCTAGCTCCTCTCCCATGGCTTGTCGCTTGGGTTCTGAAAAGTGCTAAAGAGTCTGTTTGACCGACTTGTATCCCTTTAGTATGTTTAGGCTATGTTCGGCCAGCCTTTTTGGGATACCTGGCATGTCTGAAGGATGCCGGGTGAAAATGTCCCAATTCTCGCGTAGGAACTCTCCTAGTGCGGCGTCTATTGTGGGGTTCAGTTGTGCCCCAATTGATGCTGTTTTTGTAGGGTCCGTTGGGTGGACCTAGAATTTGACTATTTCGTCTGCTAGTTTGAAAGAGGTGGACTTGGGTCGTTTTTCGAGTATCACGTCGTCCCTGTCCACTCCGGAATGCAGCGCAGTTAACTCTTCGGCCGCGAGGGCTTCGGATAATGCCTCCAGGGCTAGTGCGGCAGTTTTATTTTCGGCACGGAGTGCTATGTCCGGATCACTGGCTAGAGTGATGATCCCATTGGGCCCCGGCATCTTGAGTTTCATGTACCTATAATGGGGTATAGTTTGGAAGCTTGTGAATGCATCTCGCCCCAAAAGGGCGTGGTATCCACTGCTAAACGGGGCCACTTGGAATGTGATTTGTTCAGACCTATAACTCTCCGGTGTACCGAATACCATATCCAATGTGATTTTCTCTGTGCATCGTGCCTCCCAACTAGGGATGATTCCCCTGAAGGTCGTGCTGCTTTGCTCAATGCGGCTCTTATCTATTTCCATCTTGTTAAGAGATTCCTCACAGATGAGGTTTAATCCGCTGCCGCCGTCCATCAGCACTTTAGTAAGCCGGAATCCGTCCATTAATGGACTAAGGACCAAAGCGGCTGGTGCTCGGACTGTTCGGAATTGAGGTTCGTCGCTGGCGTTGAAGGTTATGGCTGTATCGTTCCACGGGTTTATTGTTGCAACGTGGCAGACTTCGGCGAGGCTGCGGAGTGCTCGCTTGCGCCTGTTGTTTGAGGTGAAAGTCTCGAAGACGGTTAGTACTGTATTGTTATTTCTGCGGGATGGTGCTCTGCGGTATTGTCGATGAGAAGGTCCTCGCCGCTCTTGGCCACCTGCCGGAGTATCCAACATGCTCTAAGGATGTGTGTTGGTATGGTGTCCGGTGTGCTGTGAATTTTGCATGGCCTATTGAGCCATCCCTCCAGTACGGTTCCATGCCCTGTAGAGGGCTTTGACTTCTTTGTAATTGGGTTGGGTGACTTGCGAGAGCGCATCCTTTTAGTTTGGACAAGGGGTTTAGTTAGGGCCGGGGGATCCCAGAATTTTGTTTGGGTCTTCCAGGCGCTTTCCATCACGCAGTACTTCTGTACTATGGCCGCCAGGTCGGTGAAGTGTGCTATGTCACGACGACTTATGGCGTTAAGAATTCCCTTGTCCATGCAGTTTTTGCAAAAGAATGAGATTGCGTCTTCCTCGCGACAGTCCTTAACCTTGCTCATTACAAGGAGGAATCTGGCCCAGAAGTGGTGTACTATCTCTTGGGGCTCTTGTCTGATGTGGGAAAGATCGCTTGCCTTTGGGTGGGTGGGTGACATTAAGTCCACATCTTGACCCAATCTGGAACCCAGGGGCGGAGGAGCTCCTGAGCTGGGCAGCTCGGGCTCCAGTATATTGCCCAATATTTGCGGCCCGCAGCCCGATTATAAGTTCCGAGCCCGGGCCACGTCCTCCCGTAGACGGGTATCCGGCTCAGGGAGCTCGGTAATCCAGACATAGTTCGTCCTCAAAATAGAGGAAGAATTGTTGTTTTGTTCTTCAACCACCACTATCTGATGGGTGATCGGCGGAGAGTTAATCTCCCTTAGGTCGGGTTTAATCCCGATCCGATCGTAATCCGTAATGACTCCCAGGGTGGCGATGCGATCCAAGAGCTCGTTCAAGGAGGAGACATCCATTGGATCCATCTGCTCGGTGAATTACGGGCTGACACGGAGGTTGTTTTCGATGACCTGCGATGTCATCGTCGGTGCGACGGCTGAATGGGCGGCCATGATTAAACCGCCCAGCCAGAGAGTTTCGCCTACAGCCAGGGATCCTCCGGAGGTGATGTTATCCTTGACAATGAGGCAAGCCATCAAACCTTGTCGAGAAGGCACAGTGGAACTCTCAATGAAAGCACCAATGTCGGTGTCAAAACTGGTGGATCTCGGGTAGGGGGTCCCGAACTGTGCGTCTAAGGCTAATGGTAGCAGGAGGCAGGGAATACGATGTTTTACCCAGGTTTGGGCCCTCTCGATGGAGGTAATACCCTACTTCCTGCTTGATTGATCTTGATGATATGAGTATTACAAGAGTTGATCTACCACGAGATCATAGAGGCTAAACCCTAGAAGCTAGCCTATGATCATGATTGTTGTCGTCCTACGGACTAAACCCTCCGGTTTATATAGACACTGAAGGGGGCTAAGGTTACACAGAGTCGGTTACAGAGAAGGAAATCTACACATCTGAATATCCAAGCTTGCCTTCCACGCAAAGGAGAGTCCCATCCCGACACGGGACGAAGTCTTCAATCTTGTATCTTCATAGTCCAACAGTCTGGCCAAAGTATATAGTCCGGCTGTCCGAGGACCCCATAATCTAGGACTCCCTCAGCAATAGCTGGATGCTTGAGGAGGAGCTGCACAAAAAATCCAGTCTTCTTTTGGAAAGTGCAGTCAGGTTGTATTGCTAATTAAGCACTATGAAAATCATTGGATGGAATTGCCGAGGCAAGGGCAAGGATCTCCACACTTCTAATAAAATGGAGTACCTTGGCAAGCTTATGTCATCTACTAGAGCTCAGGTAACATCTGTCTCGTTGAGTAGAACTTCTTCATGCACTGTCTCTCAACTTAATAATCGCTTTATTACTACTGGTAGCTTTGTAGTTCCCTCAATTGGTATTTCAGGTGGCCTTTGGCTTTTTTGGAATGATGATGTTAAAGTGTGTATCAAGTTTTCTAATCATTGTCTTATTTTAGCTCTAGTTGTGGATACTGCTACTCATATGGAGTTTGCTTTGGTCTGTGTTTGTGGAGATTCGCAACACCGCCAGACTCGTTTAATTTGGGACCATATTTCCACTTATTAGTACGATAATTTGGGTGATCTTAATAATATCATGAGTGATATTGACACTATCTTGGCAAATGGTAATAAGCATCGGATGCGTGCTTTCAACACCTATGTTAAGCAATGTGGTTTATTTGATCTCGGATATAGCGGTCTGGCTTATACTTGGACGAATAAGCATTTTTCTTCTAATCCAGTGTTTGAAAGACTAGATAGATGCCTTATTAATGCAAAATGGTGTGGTATGTTTCCCAACACTAATGTTTTCAATTTGCCAATTATTCTTAGTGACCATGCTCCTATTTTGGTATCCACTGAATCTAAATTCCCTAGGCCGAAACTTCATTTTAACTTTGAAAATTGGTGGACCTTTGAAGATGATTTCCAAGACATGGCTAGGAATGCTTGGACCTCTTCTGTCAATAGGCCTTTCCATGCAAGAACCACTAACCTTGTAGGATCAATAAAGAGATGCGATACGTCTCCAACGTATCTATAATTTTTGATTATTCCATGCTGTTATATTATCATTCTCAGATGTTTTACAATCATTTTATAATCATTTTATATCATTTTTGGTACTAACCTATTGACATAGTGCCCAATGCCAGTTGCTGCTTTCTGCATATTTTTTACATCACAGGAAATCAATACCAAACGGAGTCCAAACGCAGCAAAACTTTTTGTGGATTTTTTTGGACCAGAAGACATCCAGTGGCACTACAAAAAAATACACTTCCATGATGATACGTGTTTGTCACAGTAGGTTGCGTTTTTGTCATGCGTGCACATCCATGACGATTTTATGACAGAATCAAGATAGTCATACCTGTGTTGTCGTAGAAGTGTTCCATGACATTACCAAAATTATCATCACAGAAGTGTTCACTTCCATGACGATAAATCGCGCGTCACAGAAGTGCTTTCGTCAAGGGTGACCGACACGTGGCATCCACCGTAACGGAACACCGTTAAGCTATCGTGTCGGGTTTTGGATCCGATAACCCGTTAACAGCCCCGACCAATGGGGATTTTTTACGTGTAAAATCATCGTTGGCTGGAGGAAACACGTGTCGGCTCATCGTTGGGACAAATGTCATCCACTCACTGGACAGAAGGCGCCTATGATACGTCGACACGTGGCACGGCCCAACAGTGGCCCATTCCTGTGAAAAGGCCAGCCCGTTTGACTTAGTCAAAAGGTGGCGGGCCGGCCCATGGAAAGCCTGTTAACGGCATGTTCGCGTATAGCCCATTTACAGCCCGCTAACCCAAGGCCCGTTACGCCCTATCCGAATTAGGCCCAGTAGCGTCATCTGGACCATCCAATATGATTCCAGCCCATTTTCACTTCTGGCCCATGTATGGCCCATGACGTCTTTCAGCCCATATGAGGCCCTTTGTAACTATTGGCTAATTAATGGCCCTGGTGAAACTGGCCCGTAATGAACAGTGTATCACTTTACACCCATAAATGGCCCGTGGTGAAACTGGCCCGTAAGGAACAGTGTATCACTTTATACCCATTAACGGCCCATTATTCCATTGGGCCGTTTCCAGCCCAAGTTATCTTTCGGCCTTCTGAGGGCCCATTTCTTATTGGGCTCATTTGCAGCATTCTGTTACTTACGGCCCGTTACTGTCATTTTTTGCTTGTGGGCCAAATTCAGCCCGTCGTTACAGTCGGCCCGTTTGTGGACCGTTAATCTGTTGGGCCATTTTCATAGCATCACCAAATACGGCCTATTAACGGCCCGTTATGGTCAGCCTATAAAATGTACGATTTCCATTAAAGGCCTGTCTACGGCGCATTAAAGGCCCGTACAATACCCATAAATGAGTCAGCCCTTACAAGGCCCATGGATTCTACGAGACGTAGAAGGCCCATGAGTCCTACGAGACGTAGAAGGCCCATGGATCCGACGGCCCATTGAAGGCCCATGGATCCGATGGCCCATTGAAGGCCCATGGGTCCGACGGCCCATTGAAGGCCCATGGATCCGACGGCCCGTACATGACCCATGGATCGTACGGCCCGTGAAGGGCCATGGTCGGGCGAGTTGGCCCCCGTTTGAACGATATAGCATATTCAAAGAATTATCCTACTCAATACTATCACCTCTAAAAAGCATACACTATACAACAAAGAGATCAAGGCATAGAAAGGTAGAATAATCCTACACTATACAATAAAGAAATTACAGCCGATTATACCCACTGGGCATTATGGTTCGGCACAGGTGTTAATAAAGCATACACAAATAGCAAATTACATACACTAGGCAAATACAGCTCATACATCATGGACGCGCATCAACTTAACTCCATTTGAACTATAATCGATTGGCCGGATTCAGGTAGCACAAATTTCAGTCTGCAAAATCTCCAATTCCTTCATGGTTACCTTAGTGTCTTGTTTCATTTTTTGACTCCTGCATCTAATACCTGCATGTCCAGTCTCAACTTGTTGATTAAATGTTGACAATCATGTACACGTTGTCTTGCCACCTCTAGTTGATGCTCAAGAACATCATCACATTCCAATTCCAATCCATAATCATTCGGTAACAGCCATGCCACACTGCTTGCAGATCTTTGTGTTGATGTCACTTCATCCTAAAATGTTTCTATAAGTACACATGACTAGGGCAAAAATATAGTTACAACAGTGAAGCGAGCAAGACACTATTTTTTACTACATGGCAAAACAGGACTAACAATAATGTTACACGTCATGAAGCATAAGCAGGTGATATTTTAAAAATTATAAGAAAGATAGTCTGTGCAGCCTGCATACAGAAATCCCTCTTAGTTCACCAGAGGAGCATGATGTTGGGGCCCAATCGAAAACACTGACAAGTTACAAATTTAGACAGCATGTTGCGTATAAGCAAGCAGTTGGCCATTCTGTATCTCAATTAAAGTCTTAGGGAGCATAATGAACAACAGAGGGTTTCATACAAACATACAACAGCAGGCAAAACTATGCAATCATTAGTGTAGTATAAACTAGATTGTGAGCCTCATGCAATAATAGTTGGTTAATAGACTTCAAAGCTTCAGGCACATTTCGGAGGAGTAATTAAATGGTAAGGCCTTTAATTATGTCAAGTAATAGTTATACAAGTACCGAACATTAGGCATGATTATTTGGGCATCTCATTAACTGAGGACAAATAAAGCAATTGAAAAGAGCAAATTAACTATGCCTGAAACAAACAATGAATTGAACTATTGAGTTGCAATAAGTGACTCACCTTAGCAGGTTGAAGAGGCTTAGCGCAGCTCCTACTTCTCTTGCAAGGCTCCTTCCTAACATCTTGTACTTGGAAATCCTCAATCTTATCTTCATTGCACCCCCTCTGCAAGGTGACACAAACTAGTTACTCGTCTCCTTGGAAGATAAATATGCATACTTTCCAGTCTGTGAACACAAAAGGATGAGATTATAACAAAACAACACCACATAATGAAACATGCCGCATCTCTTGCACTTCCACACAATGAAATGAGCATTTGCTATGTCTGCACTATGTAAAAACTAGGCATACCTTCGAACTGGATCTCCAGGTATCTTGGAGAGCCTACTATAGTGTACAGCCAAACCTTTATGTCACCTATGAGTTAGACAAGGCCCCACTACAGCAGCCCTTAGTGTTTAAATCGTTGACAAGCTCTGTTAGAGTGTTAGGTCAAGAACAGCAAGTAATCAAAGCAAATAGTCCTAGTATGGCTGGCTGATGCAAACAAGCAATTGAACAGATGTGTGAGAAAATCTTACATATCAAGAAAAGAAACAAAGAAGGAGGCTTAAAGACCATCACTTGACTGGCCAGATTTAAGGGGCATTTAAACATCATGTGCAACATATGAACTAACATAAACATTGCATATTCTAGATTCTACAATGGAATGCACATGTATTAGGTTATGCCATGTATGATGATGCCTAAATGTACAGATAGCAGGCAGGAGTGATTCATCATTGCACGCACAATTGAATTGCAGGTTAAGGGCCAGTTCGATTCCTCCTTTTCAGGGCATATTGTAAAAATAAGCCATAAAAGATGTAAAGAAGTCATTTTTGAGTTATGGGCTTGGGCTTAACTAATTTTGCTTTGGAGGGGGGTGTTTCGGGTAGAACCTCACTAAAAATTGAAGGGAAGGGGAATAGTGAAATGACTCTGTTGTCTACCTATATTACACTCAAAGTGCAACTGCTTACGCCCGTGTCACGCCTGGCCCTCAAGTAAAAACAAACACGCAAGCATTCATTGCCTGCCCGCTTGCATCTCCTCTCCCCTTTCCCTCTACCTCGATCCCCTGCCTGTGGCACTATGGTTCCTCCAGCGAGCCGTCGCCACTGGTCCATCTGGCCTGGTCCTCGATGATGCTATGTCCAGCTAGGCTACATGGCCGGTGGGTAGGGGCAAATCTCCCTGGCTGCTCCTCCCTCTGGCGTCGCCCCTCATTCTCATGGTCTCCAGTAGCTGCTCCACTGTGGTTCATCCAACGCACTACTCCCACGGGCGCTGCACAACTACGGCTGATGCCACACTACGGCAGAAGGCACCTTATTCCCACTCCCCTCCTCCCAGGCCATGGCCTTGAGGTGCTGTTGAAGGATGAGCTCATCCAACAAGGTGAGGATCTCCTCTGATTTTTTGCCAAATTTTCATTCTGATCCACTATATGATGAATTGCTATGAGCTGCTTCTACTGCTGCTATATGATGCATTGCTATGAGCTGCTCCTGCTGCTGATATATGATGAATTGCTATGAGCTGCTGCTGCTGTATGATGAGTTGCTATGAGCTGCTGCTGCTATATGATGAATTGCTATGAGTTGTTGCTGCTGCTATATCATGAGTTGCTATAAGTTGCTCCTGCTGCTTCTATATGATGAATTGTTATGAGCTGCTCCTCCTGCTGCTATATGATGAATTGCTATGAGCTGCTTCTGCTGCTGTTATATGATGAATTGCTATGAGCTTCTGCTGGTATATGATGAATTGCAGACTGTTGCTGCTGTATGATGAGTTGCTATGAGCTGCTGCTGCTGCTATATGATGCTTTCAGGTGGTGCTGCTATATGATAATAACCAGCCACTTGGACCATGGAATTTCAATAAATAATTGTTCTTAATTTAAATGTGGGTCATGCATTCTTCGTTTAAATTAGGCAATGGGATCTCTATGGAAAACATTGACCAAAGTAGATTGTGCCAAGTAGATGGTATCTTTGTATTTGCATTTTGAGCAAATAGTGATGGTTTGTTTTCCCATCATATTAATTACTGCATTGGGTTCAATTTGTGATGTTTGCAAGTCAAACTAATTTCCATATGGGCAGCAAAATGAAAAAAAATATAATGCAATCTAGACTTTCCACTGATCATACCAAAGATAAGCTGAAAACGCAATGAAAAGAACTAGTTGGCTTATTACATGGAGCTTCTATTCACATGTGCTTATTTTCTTAGGATAACTCATAATAACTGTCCCTGAGAAACTTGGCTAATAGAACTGGCATACAAATAACATGTCACGATGATTGCAATGGAGAAGTGACATACCATAGCACACTGTATAGGCTCACCGCTGCCTCTCCTTTTTTGCGATGTTCCATAAATTGCCACATACATCTTGTACTTTTTCATTGTGTAACCCTATCTGCAAGTTGACACGGCTAATTTCAGACATCTCTACATGATACTACATTGCATATCCCTTGCGCATATTTAAACCACCAATTAACGATTGTGTGCGTACCATAAACTAGCCATGACTCTGTATGCTGGACTAGCAGGCACTCTAAGGGAGCCTAATGTAGTGCACTGGAATTCCTACATGCCACCTATGATTTTGTGTAATGTACTGCCCCTGTTCCTAAATATATGTCTTTGTAGAGATTCCAGTATGGACCACATACAGATGTATATAGATGCATTTTCGAGTGTAGATTCACTCATTTTGCTCCGTATGTAGCCTATAGTGGAATCTCTAGAAAGACTTATATTTAGGAACGGAGGTACAAGGTAGTATCATGTATGAAATCTACATATCTAATTTAGCAGCCAGTAGTAGAAATCATTGTCTGCACAAAGGGATTACTGGTCAAAAATCCTAGCAAAGCACGCTGGCAGGGACAGAACAATACAAGAGAGAGAGACGCGCTTACAAGATCATAACAATGCCTCAGTCCAGGATCTTGGTTGGCCAAGCTGTTAGATCCAGAAGAAACATCGCCCTTGTAGTTTTTGCCAGCTGCATAACAGGTAACAGCGGCCGGTTAGTATATTTGAAGTACATCGGGCAGGTGATGCTGGATGGGTTTAAAGGTGACAAGTACCTAGGCAGTGGCGGGTGCTTGGCATCTCTCCAGACGGTGGGAATCAGGTTAGAAACGTCAAGGGTGATGACGCTGCACTGGCTATAGGGGTCTGGTAAGGAGATCTAGAACCGTCGAGTAGGGTGTTTATGGAGCAGCTCCGGTAGGGTGGACTACGGTGTGGGCGAAGCGGATCTGTGGCCATGGACGAGGGTGTAGGTGAAGCTGCTCCGGTGGTTGGGTTAAGGATGGTGTCGATGACGTGGATCTGCAGCCGTGGACGGGGAGTCAGAAGCTGCTTCGGTGGTTGGGTTAAGGATGGTTTCGACAACGCAGATCTGCGACCGTGGACGAGGCGTCAGAAGCTGCTCCGGTGGTTGGGTTAAGGGTGGTGTCGATGATGCGGATCTGCGGCCGTGGACGTGGCGTCAGAAGCTGCTCCGGTAGGTTGGATGAGGGTGCGAGGAAGCGGATCTGAGGCCGTGACTTCTGAGATGGCAAAGCGGCCCCAGTAGGGTTGAGAATGTTATAGGCGAAGCTACTCCGGTAGGGTTTACGATGGTGTCGGCGAAGCGGCTGTGGTAGGGTTGAGGAAGGTGTCGGCGAAGCGGCTCCGGTAGGGTTGAGGAAGGTGTCGGCGAAGAGGATCAGAGGCCGTCGATGGGGGCGTCGGTGGGGCGGCTCTGGGGGGTGTGGACGAAGCATCTCCGATGGGGAGTATGAATGAGCCACTGGGGATGCGTGGCGGTTGACGAGAGTACCGGCGAAGCAGATCCGGCGTTGTGGACAGGGCCGGCACTGAATGGGTTGTGGTACAGTGCTGGATGAGCAGTCTACTTGTTTCTAAGGGAGGTGGGAGGGGTAGATGCAGCCGCAGAAGCAGATCCGGCGAGGTGGACGCCGCTGGCAGTGAATGGGCTATGGTACGCCAGTGGATGAGCAGTCTAGGGTTTTGAGAGGGGAGGGGAGAAAGGGCGATGAAGTACGGACGGCGTGATGTAAGATGCTCTGGTGTTGTGGAGTTAGTCATTTTTGCAGGAGGGGGAGAGGAAATGGGGGTGACGTGTAGTGGGGGGATCGGAAGTTACCAAAGCAGCCCCGACCTATCATGTAGATGAGGGCGGTATCGTAACTCTTGGTCTCCATGCACGAAGGACAAAAGGGGGATTTCGCATGCTAAAGACTAAGGTGGCGGAAATTTTAGAAGGAGGCGGGAGATTTTGCCGCCCGCGGGATTGTTCGTATCGGGTTTCAACTAATTTTGGACCGTGCTAGCGGGAAGGTCATGCTAGACTGTGTACACGGGGCACGCATCAGCAGTTAATAACTGGTGTGAAGTCCACACCAGAAAAAAAGACAATAACTCGGGATGATGCGCCGATAACTTGGACGGTCACACGGGCGTGGCCAATCGTACGGGTGTAGTGGCGTGTTCACAAAAAAAGGGATCAAACGCTCAGCCTATGTATTTCTCGTGTAAATAGATAATTTAGTGCCATTAGTTATTTACTTTAAACATAATGCATTGACGTGTTAGTGTAGAGGCGCACAAAAAGAAATGGATATTGTAGTCAGCTACTTAAAAGTGTTACCTCATATTATTACATAGCCTCCATTTCATAAATTGCATACCCGTTGAATTCATATATGAATATTACATAAATTACTTCAAAATAGACACTTAAATCATCCAAGACTAATGAATTTGAATGCAAGAGTAACAATGGTGCATGTACATGATAGCTACATTGGTTGTTTGAAGAAACATCACTGTTACTTTGGCATGCACAACTGAAAAGGTTTATTTAAATAGACAAAAAATGTGATATGTGAGTGTCCAATCTTTATAGCGTTGAATCGACATTGTACCTTTGGCCACGATACGAAGTAGATATTGACTTATGTTCAAGCGATGCACGTCCACGATCGCTAGATAGTGATACGTGAATCAATTGTGCAATCTCTCTCACACGCATACATATCTCATTTCCCTATGGGCATCGGGATCACACACGCGCACTTCATGTATTTCTCTCCCTCCGTCAGGGTTTAATTTGTCTTTCTACCCCGTCCTACAAGTCTCTCACACAGAAACACACACGCTCTCTATGTCTAACACACCCACCCCTTTAATTCTGCCCACCCACAACCACTAATGTCTCAAAGTATAATAATGTCTCTCACACATATGCTATCTACCTATCCCTTAATATAGCTAGATATGTGTCACACAAACTCCTTCACCCTACTAGCAAGATGTCCATGCATTGCACGGAACATCAAGATGCATTTAATATGAGAAGTTTATCTTGTGGGACAAAAGGATGAATGACGGAATGCCTTATTTGCAAATACGGAGAGGGGTGTGGGTATCTTTTTGCAAAATTGCCATAGTTTCCTTCCTATCCGTCGGATATAAATCAGATGGCCTATATTGCAGGATGGCAGGAACACCATCATCACCAACTCTATTTTTTTATAAGAGTAGAGATATGTGAGTGTCACTCCCCCCCCCCCACACACACACACACCCACACACCCACA
>NC_041391.1:669447302-669460964 GCF_002162155.2 Triticum dicoccoides | reverse complement strand
GTGACAAGTCGATCTGGTCATAATCTGTCAATTGGTTTCTCTCTCAAACATTGTGTCTTGGTGCCTCGCTCGGTAGCCCCCTCGATATGTAGACTTCTCGCGCGCGCACAACTGTAGTGACGATGACGCTGAACCAAGTGTGCCTTGTTTTTACTAGCCTCATGTGATAGTTTTCACCCTGTTTTCTGTTAATTAACAAGGCAACCTTTTCTTTGTTACTACTAGTGAATCTGAAATCATTCGGGGTAGACATAAAATATATCACTTCAACCCAATTATCGCAGCAACTATTTTAAAAGAAATTAGCTAGCTACCCGTGTGTTGCACGGAACATCAAGATGCATTTGTATGAGTAGTTTATCTTGTGAGAGAAAAGGCTGAACGAGGGAATGCCTTATTTGCGAACGTGGAGAGATGTGTGGGTATATTTTTGCAAAATTGCCATAGTTTCTTTCCTATCCGTTAGATATAAATCCGACGGCCTATATTGCAGGATGGCACGCACACCATCATCACCAACTCTATTTTCTACTCCCTCCGTCCGAAAATACTTGTCATCAAAATGGATAAAAAGAGATGTATCTAAAACTAAACTACGTCTAGATACATTTCCTTTTATCCATTTTGATGACAAGTATTTCTAGACGGAGGAAGTATTTGTCTTTTTAGAGATTTCAACAAGTGACTATGACCAGACCTTACCAACATACTCAAAAAAGTAGTCCAAAATTTTGATGTTACCCTTTTTTCTTGGCGGTGCAGTGCCATCTGGATACCTCATAAATAAATCAAGGACAAATCTGACCCCTTCCTGAAAAGACATACGGAGCAAAATGAGTGAATCTACACTCTAAAATATGTCTACATACACATCTGTATGTGGTAGTCCATTTGAAATCTGAAAAAGACAAATATTTAGGAACGAATGGAGTGTATATAAGAGTAGACATGGAGATATATCTCCAGCATGGTCTACAACAAAAATGTACTGGGCTGGTTAGCGCCGGATGCTCGCAACGCGATGACATGAGTTCGAATTCTGTCTTTTAACTTTAGATTTTTATATTATATATTACTCTACTTATTTAATATATACTTCTTTCGCTACTGTACTGACACTGGAACCCACAGAGTACTTAGAATACAATATAAAGGATGGACTTGTTTCTTTTTAACTTTCTGTATGAAGCTGTAGCCACCCTGCAAGTCACGTGTACACTGTACATGCAATTAACTTTTTATAGAGGGACAATCATACAGGAAATTAACTCAAATGGATTGGATGTCACTCTATTATTTCCAGCATAAAGAGCATCTCCAACGGCAGCCGTCAAATTTCCTCACGCTTCCTTCCGCGGAGGACGACATCAAACGCCAGTGGCATACATTTTTACAAGTCTAACCAACCAGATGAAATTCGTGCAAACACGGACTGATTTCATATAAGCATGAACGATTTTGTATAAAAAGCCGGATCTTCATATAAACATGATGGATTTCATTACATTTACATGAACTAAGAGGTGCCAATCCGGCTCTCTTGTATAATTAATACTCCCTCCGTCCGGAAATACTTGTCCTAGAAATGGATGTATCTAGACTTATTTTAGTTCTAAATGGCCGCCCACGGATCCCTTTGTCTTCCTCATGTCCGTCAGACACTTGCGGGGTCGATGAAGGTCCTCGGAAGAGACGAAGCAGCAAAAAAACCACCTGAATCCGCGGTCGTCGCCTCGGCGGTGGCCTTCAAGGGTCCCAAGTGGCGGCGGCCTCCCGTGTTCTACTTCTCGATGATGGTGGCGGACACGGAGAAGCTGGCCACCGACTCGTCGCTCTCCACGCACCCGGCTTCTGTCTCTGCCTGCATGGCACTGCCGCGGGCATGGGAGGCACGCTCACAGATACGGGAGGCGCGGCCACCGCAGACACTGGTGGCGCGGTACGACATGGCAGCGACGGCGCCCGTACCGGCGTGCTCGCCGCCATGCCGGCATGGAGAAACTCACCACTCCTCATCGAGCTGAACTGGAGCGGCGAGTTGCTGAACCACGCGCCTGCTTGGGGCGGCAACTGGCTCCGTCGGGCCAAGCGAGGCTGGTGAAGCACCGAGCGGCCTCGCCCGTATCCGGAGGGGTCGGCGGGCCACCCAGCCAGGTAATATGCCAGGGAACGGCTCATCGGAAGCCATCAGAAGAGTGGAGAAAATGGTGAAGGAGGAGATGGGGGAGCGGCGGAGGGGTGCGATTCTTGCCCGCTGTCTGTCTGGCCTCGTGTAAATAGAGGGCGGACGGTAGGAGCTTGGCCGGCGTCTGGCCTCGTTTAAACTGAGGGCGGAAGGGAGGAGATCGGCCGGTGTTGCATTTAATTCCGGCCCGCTCATGAACGGACGTGTGGCCGGAGTAGGATTCTCGGTTTGCATGCGGGTTTAACGGAGGGGTTTAATGGAGGCGCCGGGCGTGCAGCGGGCGGTGCAGTACTATTCGATTTGACAGCAGTAATGAGTCGTCAAATCACAAAGGCCCTCGCCTCTCGTGAAACCGACCGAGCTAGCCTGCCCCGCCCTCTAGCCTTTTAAAAAATGTATACTTTTGTACAGCAGTAGTATCGATGGATTGCGCCATGGAGCAAAACTTGAAATTAAAAAAAGGTGGTACGTATAGAGAGCGCTCGTCGCCAAATTATGCATATAGTACTATTAAAAAGGCTAGTCACAGTAATGGTGGCCAGCACAACCCACCCATCAAATAAAACAAAGCATCCTGGAATTCTTTGACAAAACTAAGCACCCTGAAATTTTTGACAACTAAACTGTTGGCTATATGATGTTGGCCATATATATTGTATGTATATAATGTGAAGAAACGAGTGGTAGTACTATACCAACTAAAAGATGAAATGTAAGAAATACTAGTATGTACGTACTGAAGAGTTAAAGTAACGAGAAGAAACATAACATAGTTCTGCTGGGGGCTCAGCACAACACACCCCTCAAATTAAATTAAGCACACCTAAAATTAAACTTTGCAACTATTCCGGAGACACTGCATTATTATAACCACCATGAGCAATGACAATGCCACCTTACTCAGAGTCCTCGTCCACGTCCTCGACTTCGTCCGTGTCTCTCTTCCTCTTGGCCGATACTTCTTTGCTTGAACCGCACACTTAGCTCTTGCTCTTCATCCAACCCTTGTAGATATTGAAACAAAGGTACCCATCCATTAAAGCGTAGTGGATGTGGTCTATATCTAGTACATTCCGCTGCCATGCATAACGATGAAACGTGTATGGAGGTTTCTCCAGTTTACCGTATGAAGGATGAACCATGGCTCCTGTCAGGGTCAGCATTGAAGGCTGACGAGAGGACACCAGTCGATTCTTCTGGAGGTCGAAGGTGTTGCATACAACGAGGCCTATCCGACCCAGGACTTCTTTGTCATTACCAAAGTCTACAGTGACGAATTTGACTAGGTTGCTCTCGAGGAAGTCCTTAAAATCGAGGCATTCAACATCGGCATGGCATATGTGGTAGACCAAGCATAAGTCATGCACGCAAACCTGGATCACGACGGGATTCTTCCTCTCTTCGTCCTTTAGATCATTCTCTCATCCCAGGACTGTGGTGTACTCAACATCTAGCCCAGTGGCCCGCTCATTATCTGAGTCTTCGAACATGCGTCTGAAGCAAGAAAGGCATCCTTTCACCGTCGCGGAAGAGCGGGTGTAGATGACGTCGAACTCATCGCCGGTGCTGGTTCTAACCTTGTACTCCCCGCTGATCGTGGAGATTTGGGACGCCATGGATTTGGGAGGAGGGTTAGGATTAGTGGAACTGCTGTAATGTGAATGGACGGGACGACTAGGAGCGAACCGCCGTAGTATTGAAGGACGTGCGGGGACAAGTAGGAGTGAACTGCCAGCGTGCGTGCAAATGGCAGGGTAGTGGCTTTCCATTCTCCCATGATACGGGCTTCTGAGAGCCCTTACATCTGAGATCGAACGGTTGCATGGTGTGATTCTAGACCTATGGGTGAATATCCTACCCTGGTGGGTTATTCTGCAAATTTTCAGCAACTTAGCATGTGACCGTTTGATCTCAGATCCAAGGGCTGCCAGCAGCCCGTATCATGGTCGCGCCTACCACGACCGTCGCGTCGCTTGTGTGGTCGCGCCCTTGGAGATTTAACACGGTGCATTAGGCTATCTGATGTTGGCATGTCATACATAGTCATCACTTAGTCACTCATACTACAACAAGGTTAGCTATAAGGTTGGCTATAATTGTATTTTTTTACTCCTCTCTATCTCTTTCTTCGTACTCCCTCCGTCCCATAATATAAGAACGTTTTTGACACTAGGACACAGGGAGTACTAGTATTTATTGCATTTGCCAAGGAGTGACCTCTTCCAATGAAATGGTGTTGCTAAGTTTGCTTCATTTAATTAGCTATAGACTCAAAATTGTCTTTTCACCTAGGTACACGTGCTTAGCACCGTTTCTTCCTTGGGTCACCAAACTAGTCTCTCTCGTCTTGATTAACTTGCCACATCAGACTTTATGCCTATGTGGCAAGCTTAGCACCTGTAGGAGCAAGTAAGGCTGCTTGTAATGGGAGTAGTATCATGCATGCCAACTATGCAATCTTGATGAGGTGACGTCGAATTAAATGAAGAAAAGAGAGAGTTGAGTATCATAATATGATACTGTAGTATCATATTAAATGATGTGCTACTATGTGTCATGCATGACAATAAATAAACTATCCTATGATACCAACACATGATACTATGCATTACGGATGTAGTATCATACAAAAGTATCATATGCATGATACTAGTATATGATACTCTCCATTACGACCAACCTAAGTACAATAGTGCGCTTTACATGGCATTTTTGCATATGTGGAGGAAAGAGAGGCAAGGAAAAACTGGAGAAGTGGGCTCTCATGAAAGAGCCAGCCTCTACTACATGGTGGAGCATTGGGAGAGGCACCTGTATGGAGGTGGTCAGGAATCGGGAGACTCACGCCGGTCGTAGCGCCGCAGTTAAAATGATAATGGCAAGTCAAATCACGGGGCCCCACCTGTCCAACAGTAACTCGATGTCAAATCACACAACCCTATGTTTGCAGCAGCCTACTCCCTCGTCTTCTCGCGTCTCTGTCGAACCGACTAGGAGGAACTGCCCCAGCTCCTACCGCGCAGGAAAAGCCCGTGCAGTATACTCCCTCCGTCTATGTGACCAAGGTGGAGAGGAAAACAAGAGAACTTAATGTTTAGGGAGTATTTGCTAAGGCTGGTTGTAATGGTACTAGCCTTAGCAATTTTGATGAGGTGTCATAGAATTAAATGAAGAAAGAGAGAGAGTTGAGTACTATGTGTCATACATGGCAATAAATAAAGTACTACATGATACTAATATATGATACATGGCGCAGGAGTACTAAGTATTATTAATACAGTTTTGCTAGAACTCATCTAGATGAGATATAATTTGGTCTCATTCATCTTTTATAGCCATTGGATGTGATGCTATAAGATGCATGTGTGCTGACGTGGGTTGTATTTGTTCTTGTGCAACGAACTGACCACTGCATGTCATGTTTGATAGTCAAGTCATTAAAAGCATACAAGCCCCACATCTCTTATTGGTTGATTCCTCTATTTATGTCAAAAAATAAGAGATAACGTGAGAGTTAATGCACCACGCCTATGTGTTTACTATTTGGTTTTCGTAAGATGACTTAATACTCACCTAGACGGAGGGAGTATTCGATTTGACAGCGATCGGCGCAGTTCCCGATATGGCTTTAATGTAGACGAGGGAGGGAGTAGCGGTTCCCGATATGTTGAACGGCCAATGCATCCTCCTTAAATTAATGCATGAGGGAAGTAATGGGAGGAGGTCCGGGAAAAGAGGCTGCACGATGTGAATGCAATGCAGTTTGCACTCATTGCCCTCATATAAAGGCGCCCCTCCATTCCAATGCATCTACCACATCGTACGCACCTAAGAATTTGCCTAGGCACTGATACGTCTCCGACGTATCTATAATTTTTGATTGTTCCATGCTATTATATTACCCCTTTTGGATGTTTATGGGCTTTATTTTACACATTTGTATCATTTTTGGGACTAACCTACTAACCAGAGGCCCAGCCAGTATTGCTGTTTTTTTGCCTATTTCAGTATTTCGAAGAAAAGGAATATCAAACGGAGTCCAAATGGAATGAAACCTTCGGGAGCATGATTTTTGGAACGAATGTGATCCATAGGACTTGGAGTGCAAGTCAAGAAGCAGCCGAGGCTCCCACGAGATAGGAGGGCGCGCCCCCCTGTCTCGTGGGCCCCTCGGGCGTCCACCGACGTACTTCTTCCTCCTATATAAGCCTACGTACCCCGAAAACATCCAGGGGCAGGACGAAACACAATTTCCACCACCGTAACCTTCTGTATCCGCGAGATCCCATCTTGGAGCCTTCGCCGGCACTCTGCCAGAGGGGGAATCAACCACGGAGGGCTTCTACATCAACATCCTTGCCTCTCCGGTGAGTTATGAGTAGTTTACCACAGACCTACGGGTCCATAGTTATTAGCTAGATGGCTTCTTCTCTCTTTTTGGATCTCAATACAATGTTCTCCCCCTCTCTTGTGGAGATTATTTGATGTAATCTCTTTTTGCGGTGTGTTTGTCGAGATCCGATGAATTGTGGGTTTATGATCAGATTTATCTATGAATAATAATTGAATCTTCTCTGAATTCTTTTATGTATGATTGAGTTATCTTTGCAAGTCTCTTTGAATTATCGGTTTGGTTTGGCTTACTAGATTGATCTTTCTTGCCATGGGAGAAGGGCTTAGCTTTGGGTTTAATCTTGCGGTGTTCTTACCCAGTGACAGAAAGGGTTGCAACACACGTATTGTATTGTTGCCATCGAGGATAACAAGATGGGGTTTATATCATATTGCTTGAGTTTATCCCTCTACATCATGTCATCTTGCTTAATGCGTTACTCTGTTCTAATGAACTTAATACTCTAGATGTATGCTGGATAGCAGTCGATGTGTGGAGTAATAGTAGTAGATGCAGGCAGGAGTCGGTCTACTTGTTATGGACGTGATGCCTATATACATGATCATGCCTAGATAACATCATAATTATTCGCTTTTCTATCAATTGCTCGACAGTAATTTGTTCACCCACCGTATTACTTATGCTCTCGAGAGAAGCCTCTAGTGAAACCTATGGCCCCCGGGTCTATCTCTTATCATATTTGCTTTCAATCTACTTTTATTTGCGTCTTTATTTTCTACATCTATATTACAAAATAACAAAAATATATTTATCTTATCATACTATCTCTATCAGATCTCACTTTTGCAAGTGGCCGTGAAGGGATTGACAACCCCTTTATCGTGTTGGTTGCGAGTTCTCAGTTTGTTTGTGTAGGCGCGTGGGACTTGTTGAGGAGCCTCCTACTGGATTGATACCTTTGTTCTCAAAAACTAAGGGAAATACTTACGCTACTATTGTTGCATCACCCTCTCCTCTTCGAGGAAAACCAACGCAAGCTCAAGACGTAGCAGGCACCTACACTAAGCACAAATGAGCTCACTCCAGACCCATGGCGGCGATGCGCGTGAGAGGCCAGCGGCTGCGCCAGATGGTCCACGACGCTGGCCTGCGGCATGGCGCCAAGGATCGTCTCCAGACAGTGTTAGAGACCGACTGGTGGATGGCCTCCGTCGACGCCAACTATGACTCTCAGTTGGACCAGATGATTGTTGCCACCAGCAACAAGTTCACCGTCCTCAAGAAGCTCGCGGACGACATCGCCGTACTCCTCATGCCCGCGCGCCCGGGCTCCTCATTGCCTACCACCCTAATCGGCCTCCATGGCCAGAACCTCTTTCAAGCACTGGTGGCCCTGCGACTGCCCGCCGACGCCACGAAGAATGTCCACCTGGTGGCCGCGCTCGCCGCGAGGCGCCTCGCCCTGCAAGAATTCGTCGACCTACACATCCACGTGTACGAGAAAATCGTGTACATAGGTATCTACAAGGCCAGTGAGGACGCTACGATGTTGGCCTTCCTCAACTGGGTGGAAGCCTTGGATGCCCTTGCTGAGAAGCACCTCGACCTCGCCATAAAAGCCGCCACTCCTTAGCCGTCGGTCGGTGGCTCGGCGCACTATGTTGAGGAGGAGTAGGTCGTACGTTCATGGATCCATCTTTCTTCTTGCCTTCTGTAACCACCACTGCGATCGCATCATCGTGGCCTTAATTCTTATTGTGTTGTTGCATTCTTGTTTCAGTCAATACCAACATGTGCGATCCCTTTGCTTAATTATATGCATCGCTGTAACTAGTACTCCATCCATCAATTTATAAGTTGTGCTTACCTTTTCCATCAACTTCGTGCAACGCGCGGGCATCTTGCTAGAAACACTAGAATATGTCTATATAATCTGTATGTGATAGTCCATTTGAAATCTCAAAAAAGACAAATATTTAGGTATGGAGGGAGTAATATATTAGGAGTATATCAAAACAATAGTGATTTCTTTCAAGTTTGTGAACAAATACTACTATTCTACTACTTTGGATCCGTCGCAACGCACGGGCACATTGCTAGTAAAAGGAAAAGGCCACACGCCCGGGAATCGGGAGTACTCCACGGCCCATCCGGCACGACACATAGCTTAGGGAAGGCATGTTGCCTAGCATTTTCACTTTCATGTGGGACCGCCGTTGAGCAAACCGACACCCCGCCCGCCGCCTGGTTGGAAAACAGAAACGAGGGGAGATCTAGTTGTAGCACGGAAGCCAAGAAATTTGGTGTCAGATGGGGCTCGTTGATAGAGTAGGAGCATTCCCTACTAGTACTACTCCTACTAGTACCAAGTTTGTACTCCTAACTATATTACTAGTACTACCACTGTACAACTAGTAGGTACGTGCATGGCACAACATCGTAGGAACAAAAAACGGGAAGATCTTGTTTTGGGTGATTTATCTTTTCTTCAATCAACGTAGTATGAATAATATGATGTGGGGGGCACCCATGAAGCTTATGTGGCTTGGTTGCATGGCTACGAAAGGTTAGAGAAAAATAAATAGATAATGTGTTTAGAGTGCACTCCACTAAATAGATATACTTTGGATCCATTGCAATGGACCGGCACATCTATGTCTATGCCCCTTATATAGTGTGTGAAAAACTTTGAAAGTTGGTCGTTGGATGAAGCCAATCCGACGGTACAAAGATGGCAAATCTGAGCACTACTAGCCGTTGGATATCATCCACCAGATTCTGCCACATGTATAATCGAGAAGACTCCATGGTTGAACTTAGGGGTTGTTTGGATTGTCACTATCTTTGCCATATATTGCCACATGATTTTTGCCACACTTGCCTTAGTTGAGTTGCTCAAATTGTTAGCCACACTTTGGCTTGCCTAAGGGAATCTTGCCACACTTTTTATGTCTATGACATGTGGGGCTCACTGCTCATAAAAAAATCCTTGCCTTAGGTGTGGCTAGAACCAAACACCTACCTAACTTGGTCAAACTTGCCTAAGGTTAGGTGTGGCAAAGTGTGGCAAGGTGTGGCTAGGAACCAAACAGCCCCTTAATTCATGACTAACTTTGCCACAACTAAGCTTAGGCAAAGTTATTAGTTCTTCAAAATGAGAGCCACAAGTTGGCAAGCCTAAGGGAATCTTGCCACATTTTTTGTGTGTATGTCATGTGGGGTCTTAGTGTGGCTTGCTTAAGGTGTGGCTTGAACCAAACACTCACCTAAGTTAATCAAACTTGTCTAACCTTACATTCCACCAGATTTTGCCACATGTTAGAATCCAGAAAACTCCACATGTAGAAGCATAATGCACAAACCACCAGAATCTCATGCGTGCAATGCACATGTACCTTACTAGTACTAGTTGGTAGTAGTAAGAAACAAATTCCAGTCTTGGCACGAGCTCATACCGCGGGGGCACCACAAGGCCTACCGCAGGAGTTACATTTCCCTCTCGGGGCCCACGGGACCGAACTTTAGTGGCTTAGTGCCCAGCCTATGAGTCAATGACATGCGTACCTTAAATGCGGCTGGCCCACATGTCATTCTCATGGTGGTGGCATGGTTCGCGACTCACTCGTTCGTGATGAACCGGCCGGTGGTGGCGTGGCTGTGGCGAGGGTGCCACAGCTGGGTGTCGAGGCATTACGAGGCGTAGATGGCCACATCGGCGGGTACTACCTGTAGTACATAAGGCCTTCCTCTATGTAGGCCATAATCAGTGCCAAATTTACTTTTTGACATTTAGCATCGATGCCCTACATTGTCCAGCCCGGTGCCAAGTAAAAATTTCTAGGCATCGATGCTTCTACTTGCTACGGTGCCAAATTCAGCTGAGGATTTGATGGTGCGGGAGTACGGATCGAAGCACAGCAGCGGAGTAGGCAAGCCACGTCCAATCAGGTGTGTCTGTGGTAGAAAGTTGATGGTCGCCGCAGTTCAGCTGGCCCGCATGTCATGCACACAAAGGCAGAGGAGCGGTGGGGCCGAGAGGGATGAGGGGCACGTCGGGGGGATGAGGATCCTCTGACGCGAACAATCCTACCATTCTGTCACTAATATGTGGGACTCGTAAGCATGGGTCCCACTTGTCAGCGAAGGAAAGGAAGGGCAAGGCAATGATAGCCACGTCAGAGGATCCATGTCCACGTCGGGGGACGCCGTGCCGTGGGTTGGAGCGGCGTCGTGGGAATCACGTGTGGGTGTGGCAGTGGTAGAAACAAGAAACGTGATGGTCGTCGTGGTTCAACTTCCATGGACAAGCTGTCATGTCTGCTGACACATGTATATCAAAACTAGAGTATTTATATTTCAAGCACGTGAACAAGTATTATTCTACTACTTTGGATCCATTGCAACGCACGGGTCAGCACATTGGTAGTAGTAGTGTCCATCTCTATCTCTAGAGGCCTTCCCTCGTTCATCCTTTTCTCTCACAAGATAAACTACTCATACAAATGCATCTTGATGTTCCGTGGAATGCACGAGGATGTTTCCTTGGGGGTCTCTCTAGCGCGGCATGGTCGTAGTTGCAAGTTGACGCCCCTTGAGGTGCTGACGCTGAGGGGCACTCGGATTTCCTCCGATGAGCAGGTAAGATGAGTTTGATCACGTAGTAAATGCATTCTAAAGACTACTTCCGTGTCCATTTCCAAATTCTCCCCGTGCCCACTGTTTCACAGGATAGGCTCGGTGCGAGTGGAGATTGGCTTGCATATGTACGGGAGGGTACCAACATCAATTTGCAAAACATTTACAATGGTGACACCGTTCCCGTAGAACCTTTATCCACCATTGGGGTCAACCATGCAATGGGCCACCGCATGAATTGGTATGATGGAACCATGGTGAGATTGAATAAGATAGCACGAACCTTGCACATGGCGGTCAAAGGCGGACCATGCTGTCCGCGGCCGATTTGTTGTTGTACGAGTAGGAAGACGTTGTGCTCCTTTCTAACCGCATCTTCGCGGTGACAAACCAGGGGACTTATTTTGTATGGGACACATCCTGCGATATACTCCCTCCCTCCCGGTTTATTTGTTTTGAATCTTTTCGTTTTATAAGTTTCAAATTCAAATTTAGAGCTCCCCATCACATGTTGAGATTACAACGTCCATTAAATCATTGCATGATGTATAGTAAAGAAACAAATCTCGAGTTTGGCACGATTTCGTGTTGCGGGAGCACCACAAGCCCTGGCGCGGGAGTTACATTTCCCTCTCAGGGCGTTGGGACTGAGCTTCAGCTCCTTTGAGTCAATAACATGTGGACCCGATAGGTGACTAGTCCACATGTAATGCTCCCGAAGGCAGAGGGGCAGTGGGGCCAAGAGGGGTGAGCCGCAGGTCGGGGGACGTGTGGTGTCATGGGTTCGAGTGGCATCGTGGGAATCGTGTGTGGTCGTGGTAGAAACTTGATGCTCGCCGCATTTTAGGTGGCCCGCATGTCATGCACACAAAGGCAGAGGGGCGGTGCGGCCGAGAGGGGTGAGGCCACGTCGGGGGGGCATGGTGCCGTGGGTTAGAGAGGCGTCGTGGGAATCGTGAGATGAAACGTGATGGTCGTCGTAGTTGAACTTCCATGGACAAGTTGTCATGTCTACAGACACATGCACTGCATACCGATCACTGGAAGGAGTAGCAGAGAAAGCTATATATGTGGATGTAACATCCCAATTTTTATTAAATTCGGATGTTAATAGAATCATTCAATGCATATCATATTTCTTGGCATTTTTGGAGTTTAAAAAAAAAATATTCAAATAATATTTTCCACTCAAGAAAAACAAATGAGAGGGGATAAGATGACTTCCTCAAAATATAAAAGGGTGGGAAAATGGTATTTGAATATTATTTGAAGTTTTGGAGTTTATTTGGTATTTATTTTATCTGCAAAAAAGTGCATTAATTGCATTAGGAAATATTTTCAAAATGTTCTGTGCTTAAGTTAATGTTCATTAGGCTTTAAATATTGCATAGTTATTTTATAAATTATTGTGGTGTTTTTATTAATTCTTTTGAATTAATTATGACCACTTTAGTGTTCTGTTAAAAAAAAAACACTCACCCGCCTGGACCGAAACCAGTTCGGCCCAGGGACGCGCGCGCCTAGCCAGGCCAGGCCAGCCAGCCCACTGGCCATTCGGCCCAAGGCCAGCCCCAGCGCCACCGACGCCTTCCGCCCGCGCCCGCCCTCGCTCGCCTCCTCTCACTGCCGCTGCCAGGCGGGCCCCGCTCGTCAGCTCGTCCCCAACCTCCCGCTTGTCCCGCTCGGATGAGCCCGCCGCCGCACTCCCGAACCCGCCGGCCGAAGCTCTCGGGATAGAGCTTATCCCGCTGCCCCCGACGCCCTCCCCTCGCCTATATAAAGGCCAAGGCCCCCTCTTCCATCCTCGCCGACCCGCACCTTCCCACGCCGCCCCTACCGCTCGTCGTCGCCGTGCGCATCTCGCCGGAGCTCCGAGCCCCGCCGTCCTCGCCCCGCCCCGTCCGGACGTCGCCGACGCACGCCGCCACCACCTTCGCGACGCCCTCGACGCGCCGCACCTCCCCGTCTTCTTCCCCGACGCCGAGGACCGCCGTAGCCGCCGTCCCCTCCGCCACCGACGCCGCGCCGCCGTCTTCGTCGTCGCCGGCCACCACCACCACCCACTGTGAGCCACCACCCCACCCTCGCCCGTTCGATCTAGCATGCACGGCCCAGATTATATTAGGTTCGTTTTTTTTATTTTGCGAAGAGGTACGCGGTTAACCGCGGTTCCCTTAGACCGGCCGGTTTTATTTAAACCGAGCGTCGGTTTTTCTTTAGTTAGCCGCCGCCACGGTTTTTCTTATTTAGCGGCCGTTCGCCGTATAGCCTCCGCAGCGGACGCTGCTCGGCCAGCCACGAGCCACCACGTGGCCAGGGACTTGTTTGCGATAGTTTTCTTCTCTGTTTAGTCCCTGTAATTAGCAGATTAGTCCCTAAACTTCGCATAGCCACAACTTTTTAACCGTAGATCCAAACTCGATGAAACCAGCGGCAAATTCTTCGTATTGTTTAGATCTATCCAGTGGTATCCTTTTTGCAAACTTTT
>NC_041391.1:669345420-669363077 GCF_002162155.2 Triticum dicoccoides | reverse complement strand
GTGTCAACCCAACAACTACTTTCGGAGATACCTGTAATGCACCTTTATAGTCACCCAGTTACGTTGTGACGTTTGATACACCCAAGGCACTCTTACGGTATCCGGGAGTTACACGATCTCATGGTCGAAGGAAGAGATACTTGACACTTGCAAAGCTCTAGCAAAACGAACTACACGATCTTTTATGCTATGCTTAGGATTGGGTCTTGTCCATCACATCATTCTCCTAATGATGTGATCCCGTTATCAACGACATCCAATGTCCATAGTCAGGAAACCATGACTATCTGTTGATCACAACGAGCTGGTCAACTAGAGGCTTACCAGGGACATAGTGTGGTCTAAGTATTCACACGTGTATTACGATTTCCGGATAATACAGTTATAGCATAAATAAAAGACAATTATCATGAACAATGAAATATAATAATACTTTTATTATTGCCTCTAGGGCATATTTCCAACATTTGCTACGCTCCAAACACTCGGAGCGGTCTGATGACTGGATTACACGTGAACAAACCAGGAGTTTCGCCAGCTGGTTGCAGACACATACCATGCATGACACCTCTATTGAAGATGACCTGTACTTGCTGTCCCAGTTACCATCTTCGAATATAATGACTTTCAAAGGGTACGAGATAAATGGTAATACATTTTACACGATCGCCCAAGATAAGAAGAGCACCAACCAAAACAGTGGTGTCCGCTTTGATGCAGAAACCAAGACGGGAAAGGAAACATATTATGGTTATATACAAGACATATGGGAACTTGACTATCGACATGGTTTAAAGGTCCCTTTGTTTCGGTGCAAATGGGTCAATATGACACGAGGTGGGGTAACGGAAGACCCGCAGTACGGAATGACAACAGTGGATCTCAACAATCTTGCGCATGCAGACGAACCATTCGTCCTAGCCAATGATGTGGCACAGGTTTTCTATGTGAAGGACATGTCTACCAAGCCAAGAAAAAGAAAAGATAAGGAAGCGAATGCATCGTACGATGAGCTAAAGCGGCACATAGTTCTTTCTGGGAAGAGAAACATCGTGGGAGTGGATGACAAGACAGACAAGTCAGAAGATTATGAAAAGTTTGATGAAATTGCTCCATTCACAGTGAATATTGACCCGAGCATCCCGTTAAGTGATGAAGATTTTCCATGGTTACGGCGCAAATGGACACACGCGAAGAAAAAGTTTCACAGCCAAAGATCTGGGATGTGATCGGCTTCACTAGCTATCATCACTTTCTTCTGTGTTTCGCACCGAGAGGGGAATCTCTGTAATAGTTAGGGTAGTTATGTGTTTTGGCATTTGAAACGCGAAGAAATTTTATGTGCAAACAAATTCTTTCATGCCTTTACTGATTTTTAAAGTTAAGTTATTCACAAACTAGTGATTCACACTAATTTCAAATAATTCAAAATTTAAACTATTCAAATTTGAAAACTACGGGCACTAATAGAAAGTTTGTAATTTTTTGTACCTAGAACAAAAATGTTCACAAAGAAACTCTAAATACACAAAAAAAACACAAAAATAAATAAAGCAAAAAAATAAAAAATAAAACCCTAACAAAAAGTTTGTAATTTTTTGTACCTAAAACAAAAATGTTCACAAAGAAACTCTAAATACACAAAAAAAACAACACAAAAATAAATAAAGCAAAAAATAAAATAAAAAAAGCCCGCCTACTAGGCCAGAGCGGCCTGCATACAACTAGAAACCCAACCTATCGTTGGGCCAGGATGCAGGCCCGCAAAGGCCAAGTGGGCCCACAGGGCTGCAAAGAACACGTAGGCCCAGTAAGCCTGCTTTGGAGAGGAGCTCGAGAGAGCGACCGCACGGGGGTTTATAAACCAGTGCGGTCGCCCCTCGGCTAGCGAGGTGGGACTAAACTTGCCGCACCACACCTGCGCCAGCGCACCCCCTTTAGTACCGGGTCGTGGCACAAACCGGTACTAAAGGGGGGGCCTTTAGTACCGGTTTGTGCCACCACCCGGTACTAAAGGGGGTCGCTTCCCGCCGCTTGGCCTGGCCAAAACAGGCCTTTAGTACCAGTTGGTGGTTCCAACCGGTACTAAAGGTGCCTTCTATATATACAACGGCTACGAAAATTTTAGTTTCCCTCTCTGTTCGTTCCTCTGTTTCCATCTCCGTCGCCGTCGCCGCCGCCCTCGATCGTCTCCGTCGCTGCCCCCGTCCCCGTCGCCGCCCTCGTCTCCGGCGCCGCCCCGGGCCCGTCCCCGTCGCGCCGTCCCTGTCCCCGTCGCGCCGTCCCCGCCGTCGCCTCGCCGTCGCCTCGCCGTCCCCGTCGCCTCGCCGTCGCCTCGCCTCGCCGTCGCCTCGCCGTCGCCGTCGCCCGCTGTGAGCCCTCCCCGAGCCCGTACACACACACAAACATGTTTATTTAGTTTAGATAATTAGTCTTTAATTAGTTTAGATTATTTAGATTATTATTTTGTATGTTTAATTAGTTTAGATAATTAGTGTTTAATTAGTACACACACACACTAAATTGTTTTATATTTCTTTTGAATTAGTTAAATAAAAGCTATGGCAGACAATACCGACAGAGAGGGAGAACAGACCATGTTCGATATGATACGCGGGCCAAATGATGATCAGAATGAAGAAGATTATGACGGCTCCGAATTTCTAAACAACACCGGAGAGGGTGATATGATATTCGACTGCGACGACCGAATTGATGAAGTCATGAACTACGATTATGACGATGACGAAGAACATGTTGATCCTGAAACAACAAAGACCGGTGAGGTATATATATTTATATAAGCAGGTATCTGGTGATCATACATGTTTTAAATGACTTGAAGATATATTAACGAATCGATCTTTGTTCTTTCAGCCATCCGGATCGAGCAAATCTTCAGGCAAAAGGACGAAACGAGGCCCGAACAAAAAGTTGAAGGAGGGCGTAAAGTACAATATCGAGGCAGTCAGACCTAATGGTGAACCATTAGCGCCTAAGAAGATTGCGGACAAGTTCATTCGTCAGTGCGGAGTTCTTGTGAAGGACCAACTCCCGATCTCTCTTCAAGAATGGAGAGAGCCAGCAAAAGACAAAAGACAAAAAGGCAAAGAGGACGCTGCTCCACGTTCAGAAGTTACTTTTGTCAACAAGAATCAAAAAGATCTGCTTTGGGATACTCTCATGGAACATTTCACCCTACCAGATCATTTCACAGAAGCAGATGTGCAGAAAGTCAAGGACGCTGCTCTTAGGAAGATGGCGGTTGCATTCAAGAACCACAAGAATCGTGAATGGGACAAGTACGTCAAGGGAGGAAGGAAGACTCCAGTATTCGAGGGAACGCTAGAGAACCAACGTGCTCATTGGGACGATTTCGTGAAATTCAAGGATTCGGAATTAGCTAAGGAATGGTCGAGAATAAACAAGAAGAATGCCGAAAAAAGGATAAGTTCCATAAGCTGGGGTCAGGTGGCTATGCGGTGGCAATGCCTAAGTGGGATAAGTCTGAGAAAGAGATGGAGGATGCAGGTGCCACTCCGGTTACTAAGAGCTAGCCCCCCAGGGTCAGGACTTGGTTCTATGCGCATGGGGGGGAGTTGGACCCGAAGACAGGCAATGTTTCGACGAGGGCAAGTCTGAAGGGAGCCAACAATGCGATACTTGTTGCAATAGAAGAGGCACGATCGGGGGTGTTCCAGCCCAACAGAGAGAACGACGAGCTTACGCGTGCCCTGGGAAATCCTGAACACCCGGGAAGAACACGAGGCAAGGGCGCTATTCCGTGGTATGAGGGGTTCTCAGACTAGAACACCGACTACAGAACCCGTGCGAGAAAGAAGATTGCGGAGGAGAAGAAAAGGAAGATGGAGGAGGAGCAGAGGAAGCGGGACTATGAACGCCTTCAAGGCCTAGAAGCAAGTCAAGCGGAATTGGTAGTCAAATTCCAGCGGCAGCAGGAGCAGATCGACTCACTTACCCAGCAAAGGGGGTCTCAGCAGCTGCAGCAGCTAGCGAATGATCCAGCATTGGATAGCACCGCCCCATCCATGCCGAGAAGCAGCGTGGGTTCCGCCCCGGACGATGCAATGCTGGGTAGATACCCCGTGGATGACATCAGGAGAACACTAGCTGCGAGCTACACATCAAAATGAAGAACATATCCATGAAGGTGGCAGACGCCGTTGCTTTTACAAATCCCCCCGATGCAACCTTCCATTGCAACCCGATTCCAGCGGGCTATGCTCGTGTCTTGGTTGATGAGGTGGTGGACCCATATTCGGAGCTAGAGCTTGACTATCCTGGAGGTGACGACGAGCGCTTTCTTGGAGACGCCAAACATTGTATCATCCTATGGAAAAAGGATTGCATCATCATTCGAAGGCCACCGACACCGTGTCAGCCGACTCCTCGTCGAAGTCCGCCACCGAGTCAGCAGTCTCCCGCTCCTACAAGTCCACCAAGTCCGGCAAAGTGTCAGGCCACTCCTCCTCCAAGTCTGGCAAAGTGTCAGGCCACTCCTCCTCCTCCAAGTCCGCTACAGCGTCAGACATCCACTCCTCCTCCAAGTCCGGCACAAGCTCAGGCCACTCCTCCTCCAAGTCCGGCACAACTTCAGGCGGCCACTCCTCCTCGTCCAACTCAGCCCCGTCAGCCGTCTCCGCCGCCTCAGCAATCACAGAAGAGACACCCCGCAGCTATGGTGCGTAGCGGTACGAGTCGAGGTAGTACAGGAAGTACAGGCGGAGGCAAGCGATATAAATATGGTCCAAGCCTTACGCCTCTTCCGCAGAGGGCTTATGACAGGTCCGAGGAGGAAATCGCAGCCATATCCAAGTCCGAGGTGGAAGCCCATTTTGCACCGAAACCACCAACACCGCCAAGGGAGAAAGTGCCTGAGGAAACGATTGACCACTTCATTCATATGGCTCAACCACCAGCTCCCGAGCCTGTTGACACAGAGTATGAGCGCCACATTAGGAAGTTAAATCGAGCACGTGTACGTAAGGAGGCGAGCTCGGGATCGAGCAAACAAGAAGCAGCTGTCAAAAAATGCGGGAAAACCATTCCCCAGCTGGGAGAACAGGCGGCGCAATCGATCCCCTCGCTTGTTGTGCCAACAACACGTGACAGTACGCGCGCCCAATATTATTGTGGGCAAACAGTTTACGTTCCTGAGGTGGGCAATGTGGTAATAACGGAGGAGCATATAATGCAGGCTGAAGTTCTCAAAATCACTGTTGGACAACTCCTCGAGATCGAGCCCATGCCTGTGCTTAGAGAGGATGAAATAAAACGAAAATATGTCCGGGGCCAACCTTTGGTCGAGCCAGACAAGGTCAAGAACCTCCCAACGAGAATGTATGAATTGCATCAATGGTACATGAACATTACCAAGATTTCCGATCGATTGTCCCTCATGGTGAATGTCAAGGAGGATCATTACTACCATGAGAAAGCTGTGTCCGTTGAGTATTCTGAACTGTTTCAGTTATACAATCAAGACGCACTCGACAAATCTATCGTCAGTTGCTATTGTCTGTAAGTGATTTCTTTCTGTAATTTAAGTCTCAAGCTAGCTGTAGTGATCCTTATCATTACCTGTAATTATCCTCACTATATTCTTTTCTGTGGTATTATATGCAGGATGAAGATGTATGAAATGAGAAAAGGTGGACGCTATGGCATTGGGTTCATTGACCCAAACACCGTTAATGAATACACATGGAAAATAGATGAACATCATCAAAAGGCCGTAGAGGACAGCATGCTAGAGTTCTTGAAGCGCCTCAAATACAATGAAGATATACTACTTCCTTACAACTTCCAGTGAGTCACACTGTCTTGTACTACAAATTCTCTATTTTTGCCTACTAGCTAGCTACATGTTTTTGCTTACATATGCTCGCTTAATTAAGACATGCAAACGTGTGTGCATGCAGATTTCACTGGGTCTTGTGTATCATTAAAGTTGACGACGGAACAGTTGAAATACTGGACTCACTACTCAAAGTTAAAACTGACTATAACATCTTGTTTGGGATAGTCAACAGGTAATTTCAATCATTATTAACTATATATCTCGGCCTATTTAGTTCGTCATTTCATGATATGAACTATTTAATAACCCCTTTATTCATTTTCTTTGTCGGCGGGCAGGGCTTGGGCAAGGTTCATCAGCGTCACGGATGGCGAATGGAAAAAAAAAGCTTCAATGGTTTCGACCCAAGGTAAGTAACTAAGTAGTGCTAGCTAGCTAGCTAGCTGCCATCTCTTTAATTATCATGCTTGATTAATTATTATCTGATCAAATTCCATTCTCGTAAAGGCCCTGAAGCAGGCGCAGGGGACTGATCTGTGTGCATTCTGCGTTTGCGAGAACATTCGCATGATGGCGTCCGAAAGGAGCAGATCTCAAAGACAGGAATGGGTACGCTTGTCAGAACACTATTCACAATTTTTACACCATTATCGATATCTAGTCACACAACTAATACACATGCATATTGATCTCCTTCTTAACAGTTCAGAGAGGTGCGGGAGAAGCTCCTAGAAACGCAGCGCGTAGAAGCACTTCAAGAGGAAATAGCGGGATTTTTGCTCGACCAGGTCATAAATCCGAAGGGAGAATACTATTACCCGCTACCGCCCCCATGAAAACCACTTCCAATTGTCATCGTGCTCCGAAGGCACCAATTAGGCTAATGCCACTGGCTCCGAAGGCAACATGCATATGTAGGAGAAATTGTATATAGCTAGCTATACATTTGTGTATGTGTGAATTAATTAATATGGTGGTTTGTGAGACATTGATGATATATATATGCATGATTGGTTCTACTAGAAATTCTATTTATATATATATATAACGTGTACAATGTGTAGTATTGTAAAATACCAGCAAACGAAAAAGAATTAAAATGGAAACACAAAATTAAATGAAAAAGAAATCATAAAACTAAAAAAAAAAACCTTATAGTACTGATTGGTATTACCAACCGGTACTAAAGGGCTCCAGCCCCCCGGAGCTGGCTAGTGCCACATGGTTGCCCTTTACCACCGGTTCGTGCTGAACCGGTACTAAAGGGGGGGGGGGGCTTTAGTGCCCACACTTTAGTGCCGGTTATGGAACCGGCACTAAAGGGCCTTACGAACCGGTGCTATTGCCCGATTCTGCACTAGTGTAATAATATAAGAGATATTGTGATATCCCAACAAAATCCTGTCCGCCATGGAGCAATCTTCAACTTCACCTGCAACTAGCAACGCTATAAGAGGGGCTGAGCAAAGCGGTAACATAGCCAAACAACGGTTTGCATAGGAAAGGTGTCAAAGGTTAGAGGCTGACATGGCAATTAGGGAGGCTTGATTAACAGGTGATAGGTAGCGCAGCATAGCGATAGAACGAAGCAACTAGCATAGCAATGATAGTAGTGAGATCCAGGGTAGCGGTCATCTTGCCTGAAATCCTGCAAGGAAGAAGAACGAGTCCATGAAGAAGATGAAGCCACGAAGACGAACCAAGCGTAGACGAACGAATCCTCACGATCGCAACGAAACGGGAACTATCGAGAAGAAGCACACAACATAGTAAACACACCACACATGAACATGACATGATGCACAAACACGTATGTTGCATGGCAAGTCTACATGAAGCTACTCATGGCAAGAGATGATGCAAACAAGAGCAACACATCAAGACAAGTTTAAATGAGGCCGGAAACAACATATACCAATTCCGGTATGTCCTCATATGCATATTTCGAAGTTGGTCCAGATCTGAATAAACTTTATGATCAAGTTGTTAAACAGCAAGTTAAGATGCACAAAGATGATCTACACGAGATTCTAGTCAAGTTACATATAAAGTTCATTTAGTTCGGGGCTACGGCCTAGAAGATATGAGCAAAACAAGTCAAACATGGCATTGATGCAAAATGCACCCAAACATCAACCAAACACCTCAAAACAAGGATGCAACATGATAATATGAAACTACATGCAAAATCAAGCAAGTTTTATATAGAGCACACTCAAAACGGAGCAACGGTTCAACACTCACACACTATACAAGTTATAGCCACAATCTGTCCAAAACAGCAACTAGGCATATTGCACGCATCAAAACAATATGCTACAGCAGCTCAACATGATAACAAAAGGCATGGACATGATGTACAGGTAAAGCATAACAAAACATGAACACTGAGCTATCTCTAGAAATCACTAGAATATGCTCAAACACACATGGCAAGATTGCAAATAATAACAGTTCAGACTTTGCAGAAAATAACATCAGTTTGCAATGTTCAGAGCTATCAAACAACATGTTACAGGATCTTATCATGGCAAACAAAGGCATGGCATGAATCTACTAAACCCATAGAACAAAAGTCCTTTACTGAGCATGAGCCAAAAAGGAGCAGAAAATATGATGGCACCCATGTAAACATGGCAAGTTATATTACAGATTCAAACATGGCAGGAACAACAATAAGTAGGCATGTAGATGAGCTTGTACCACTCACCACAGAGTAATACATGGCATGGCAAGGCAACCAACAGTAAGAAGACATATTTATGCAGCTAAGCATGGATAGAGCAAGTTCATATGGTGCATGGATCACTAACAACAATAATGGCAACAACTAAACTTAATGTTAACAGGCTGACAGCAACATTATTTAGCAACTTCAGAGCAAGATAACAAGCTACAGCAGGCTATAAATGCAACCAGGGGCATGGATGGATAGAGCATGACATGTAGAACAAAACACCCTTAGTGAATATCTCCAAATTATGCATAGAATGATTTGTAGCAGCAGGTTTACATAGCATCACGAAATAACAGATTCAGCCTAGCAAAACAGTAACAGCAAGTACCCTACTTAACAAGCTCGATTCACTCACCACAAGTCATTGCATGACAAGATAAGCATAGCATCAGCAATAAGACATGTTTGTGAAACAAACCAAGGCAAGAACAAGTTCATAGCATGCAAGGATCAACTACAACAACCTTGGCAAAATTGAATAGCATGTAAACAATCCGCCAGGAAACATTTTGGAGCAAAAGTAGAGCACGAAAATGACATGCTAGACTACTCCATAATTGCAAGCAGGGGTATTAATGGATAGAGAACAACTATATGTTCAAAACATCCTTACTGAACTATCAAAAAATATGCATGGATCTCTCTGTAGTATCATGTTTACATGGCATCAAAATAACAACAGAACAGAGAGTAAAATCAGCAACATCACGAAGCCTAGTTTGCATGCTTGTTCTAGTCACCACATTGATCACAAAAATACATGGCATACACCCCTGTAAAGATGGCATAGCATACTTCAAAACACATGTAGGGCTCAAATACATAAGATGCACACATCAATCATGGCAAAAATGACAAATGTGCATGTTCTGTTAACAGACAGCAGAAAACATTATAAGCACTCTTGCAACGATGAATCAGGCATCAAGATGAGCTCAAATGAACATGATACAACGGAATGAAATGAAGTACTCGTTGAGGCGAACAATTTTACATATTACACGCACGAAACGGAGCAGTATGCATGGAGATATGGTGCGATGAACATGGCATGATAATGTCACAGATTCGGGGACTTAGTGGAATTTCACCTCCGCGGAAATTGGACGAGGAGGTCCCGGGACGGAGTGGAGCGGGACGACGGGGCGTTTGGTTGGCGGGACCGGTGGATCTCATCCAACCGGCCCGACCTCACCGGAGATGAGGGCAGCGAGGCCGTGGGAGCGCCGGCGAGAGGCTTCGGCGACGGGGGCGACGGGATCCGGCGGAGGAGCGGCGGCGAGTGTTGGGGAACGTAGCAGAAATTCAAAATTTTCCTACGTATCACCAAGATCTATCTATGGAGAGACCAGCAACGAGTAGAAAGGAGAGTGCATCTACATACCCTTGTAGATCGCTAAGCGGAAGCGTTCAAGTGAACGGGGTTGATGGAGTCGTACTCGTCGTGATTCAGATCACCGATGATCCTAGTGCCGAACGGACGGCACCTCCGCGTTCAACACACGTACAGCTCGACGATGTCTCCCATGCCTTGATCCAGCAAGGAGAGAAGGAGAGGTTGAGGAAGACTCCATCCAGCAGCAGCACAACGGCGTGGTGATGATGGAGGAGCGTGGCAATCCTGCAGGGCTTCGCCAAGCACCTACGGGAGAGGAGGAGGTGTCACGGGAGGGAGGGAGGCGCCAAGGGCTCAGGTATGGATGCCCTCCCTCCCCTCCACTATATATAGGGGCAGGGGAGAGGGGGGAGGCGCAGCCTTGCCCCCTCCTCCAAGGAAGGGGTGCGGCTAAGGAGGGGGGAGGAGTCCATCCTCCCCAAGGCACCTCGGAGGTGCCTTCCCCCTTTAGGACTCTCCCCTTTTTTCCTATATCTTGGCGCATGGGCCTCTAGGGGCTGGTGCCCTTGGCCCATGTAGGCCAAGGCGCACCCCCTACAGCCCATGTGGCCCCCCCGGGGCAGGTGGCCCCACCCGGTGGGCCCCCGGGACCCTTCCGGTGGTCCCGGTACAATACCGATGACCCCGAAACTTGTCCCGATGGCCGAAACAGGACTTCCTATATATAAATCTTTACCTTCGGACCATTCCGGAACTCCTCGTGACGTCCGGGATCTCATCCGGGACTCCGAACAACATTCGGTAACCACATACAAGCTTCCTTTATAACCCTAGCGTCATCGAACCTTAAGTGTGTAGACCCTACGGGTTCGGGAGACATGCAGACATGACCGAGATGTTCTCCGGTCAATAACCAACAGCGGGATCTGGATACCCATGTTGGCTCCCACATGTTCCACGATGATCTCATCGGATGAACCACGATGTCAAGGACTCAATCGATCCCGTATACAATTCCCTTTGTCCAGCGGTATGGTACTTGCCCGAGATTCGATCGTCGGTATACCGATACCTTGTTCAATCTCGTTACCGGCAAGTCTCTTTACTCGTTCCGTAACACATCATCCCGTGATCAACCCCTTGGTCACATTGTGCACATTATGATGATGTCCTACCGAGTGGGCCCAGAGATACCTCTCCGTTTACACGGAGTGACAAAATCCCAATCTCGATTCGTGCCAACCCAACAGACACTTTCAGAGATACCCGTAGTGTACCTTTATAGCCACCCAGTTACTTGTGACATTTGGCACACCCAAAGCACTCCTACGGTATCCGGGAGTTGCACAATCTCATGGTCTAAGGAAATGATACTTGACATTAGAAAAGCTTCAGCATACGAACTACACGATCTAGTGCTATGCTTAGGATTGGGTCTTGTCCATCTCATCATTCTCCTAATGATGTGATCCCGTTATCAACGACATCCAATGTCCATGGTCAGGAAACCGTAACCATCTATTGATTAACGAGCTAGTCAACTAGAGGCTTACTAGGGACATGGTGTTGTCTATGTATCCACACATGTATCTGAGTTTCCTATCAATACAATTCTAGCATGGATAATAAACGATTATCATGAACAAGGAAATATAATAATAATCAATTTATTATTGCCTCTAGGGCATATTTCCAACAGTCTCCCACTTGCACTAGAGTCAATAATCTAGTTCACATCGATATGTGATTAACACTCAAGGTCACATCCCCATGTGACTAACACCCAAAGAGTTTACTAGAGTCAATAATCTAGTTCGCATTTACCATGTGATTAACACTCGATGAGTTCTGGGTTTGATCATGTTATGCTTGTGAGAGAGGTTATAGTCAACGGGTCTGAACCTTTCAGATCCGTGTGTGCTTTACAAATCTCTATGTCATCTCCTAGATGTAGCTACCACGCTCTATTTGGAGCTATTCCAAACAACTGTTCTACTTGGAGCTATTCTAAATTATTGCTCCATTATATGTATCCGGTCTCTCTACTCAGAGCTATCCGGATAGGTGTCAAGCTTGCATCGTCGTAACCTTAATGACGAACTCTTTTACCACCTCCATAATCGAGAAAATTCCTTAGTCCACTAGTTACCAAGGATAACTTTGACCGCTGTCCTGTGATCCATTCATGGATCACTCTTGTACCCCTTGACTAACTCATGGCAAGGCACACTTCAGGTGCGGTACACAGCATAGCATACTGAAGAGCCTACGTCTTAAGCATAGGGGACGACCTTCGTCCTTTCTCTCTATTCTGCCGTGGTCGAGCTTTAAGTCTTAACTTCGTACCTTACAACTCAGGCAAGAACTCCTTCTTTGACTGGTCCATCTTGAACACCTTCAAGATCATGTCAAGGTATGTGCTCATTTGAAAGTATTATTAAGCATTTTGATCTATCCTTATAGATCTTGATGCTCAATGTTCAAGTAGCTTAATCCAGGCTTTCCATTGAAAAACACTTTCAAAATAACCCTATATGCTTTCCAGAAATTCTACATCATTTCTGATCAACAATATGTCAACAACATATACTCATCAGAAACTCTATAGTGCTCCCACTCACTTCTTTGGAAATACAAGTTTCTCATAAACTTTGTACAAACCCAAAATCTTTGATCATCATCAAAGCATACATTCCAACTCCGAGATGCTCACTCCAGTCCTTAGAAGGATCGCTGGAGCTTTGCATACTTATTAGCATATTTCAGGATAGACAAAACCTTCCGGTTGTATCACATACAACCTTTCCTCCAGAATCGTCGAGGAAACAATGTTTTTGACATCCTATCTGCAAGATTTCATAAATAATGCAGTAATTGCTAATATAATTCCAACAGACTCTTAGCATCGCTACGAGTGAGAAAGTCTCATCGTAGTCAACTCCTTGAACTTGTCGAAAAACATCTTAACGACAAGTCGAGCTTTCTCAATGGTGACACTTACCGTCATTGTCTGTCTTCCTTTCAAAAATCCATATGTACCTAACAGCCTTACGACCATCAAGTAGTTCTTCCAAAGTCTACACTTTGTTTTCATACATGGATCCTCTCTCGGGTTTTATGGCCTTGAGCCATTTATCGGAATCCGGGCCCACCATCGCTTCTCCATAGCTCGTAGGTTCATTGTTGTCTAGCAACATGACTTCCAAGACAGGATTACCGTACCACTCTGAAGTAGTACGTATCCTTGTCACCCTACGAGGTACGGCAGTGATTTGATCCGAAACTTCATGATCAATATCATAAGCTTCCACTTCAATTGGTGTAGGTGCCACGGGAACAACTTCCTGTGCCCTGCTACACACTGGTTGAAGTGATGGTTCAATAACCTCATCAAGTCTCCACCATCCTCCCACTCAACTCTTTCGAGAGAAACCTTTCCTCGAGAAAGGACCCGATTCTAGAAACAATTCATATTGCTTTCGGATCTGAATTAGGAGGTATACCCAACTGTTTTGGGTGTCCTATGAAGATGTATTTTATCCGCTTTGGGTTCGAGCTTATCAATCCTGAAACTTTTTCACATAAGCGTCACAGCCCCAAACCTTTAAAAAACGACAACTTAGGTTTCTCCAAACGGTGTCGTCTCAATGGAATTATGTGGTGCCCTATTTAAAGTGAATGTGGTTGTCTCTAATGCCTAACCCATGAACGATAGTGGTAACTCGATAAGAGACATCATGGTATGCACCATATCCAATAGGGTGCAACTATGACATTTGGACACACCATCACACTATGGTGTTCCAGGCTGTATCAGTTGTGAAACAATTTCCACAATGTCTTAATTCTATGCCAAACTCGTGATTCAGATATTCATCTCTATGATCATATCATAGATCTTTTATCCTCTTGTCACGACGATCTTTCAACTTCACACTGAAATTACTTGAACCTTTCAATAATTCAGACTCGTGATTCATCAAGTAAATATACTCAACATCTACTCGAATCATCTGTGAAGTAAGAACATAACGATGTTCACTGCATGCCTCAGCACTCATTGGACTGCACACATCAAAATGTGTTACTTCCAACAAGTTGCTATCTTGTTCCATCTTACTGAAAACGAGGCTTTTCAGTCATCTTGCCCATGTGGTATGATTTGCATGTCCCAAGTGATTCAAAATCAAGTGAGTCAAAACGGTCCATTTGCATGGAGTTTCTTCATGCATATACACCAATAGACATGGTTCGCATGTCTCAAACTTTTCAAAAAACGAGTGAGCCCAAAGATCCATCAATATGGAGCTTCTTCATGCGTCTTATACCGATATGACTTACGTGGCAGTGCCACAAGTAGGTGGTACTATCATTACTATCTTTTGGCATGAACATGTGTATCACTACGATCGAGATTTAATAAACCATTCATTTTAGGTGTAAGACCATTGAAGGTATTATTCAAATAAACAGAGTAACCATTATTCTCCTTAAATGAATAACCGTATTGCGATAGACGTAATCCAATCATGTCTATGCTCAACGCAAACACCAAATAACAATTATTTAGGTTTAACACCAATCTCTTTGGTAGAGGGAGCGTGCGATGCTTGATCATATCAAGCTTGAAAAAACTTCCAACACATATCGTCAGCTCACCTTTAGCTAGTCTCCGTTTATTCCCTAGCCTTTTGTTTCGAGTTACTAACACTTAGCAACCGAACCGGTATCTAATACCCTGGTGCTACTAGGAGTACTAGCAAAGTACACATTAACACAATGTATATCCAATATACTTCTATCGACCTTGCCAGCCTTCTTATCTACCAAGTATCTAGGGTAATTCTGCTCTAGTGGTTGTTCCCCTTATTACAGAAGCACTTAGTCTCGGGTTTGGGTTTTACCTTGGGTTTCTTCACTAGAGCAGCAGCTGATTTGCCGTTTCATGAAGTATCCCTTCTTGCCCTTGCCCTTCTTGAAACTAGTGGTTTCACCAACCATCAACAATTGATGCTCCTTCTTGATTTCTACTTTCGCGGTGTCAAACATCACGAATACCTCAAGGATCATCATATCTATCCCTGATATGTTATAGTTCATCATGAAGCACTAACAGCTTGGTGGCAATGACTTTGGAGAACCATCACTGTCTTATCTGGAAGATCAACTCCCACTCGATTCAAATGATTGTTGTACTCAGACAATCTGAGCACAAGCTCAACAATTGAGCTTTTCTCCTTAGTTTGCAGGTTAAGAAAGTCATCGGAGGTCTTATACCTCTTGACATGGGCACGAGCCTGAAATCCCAATTTCAGCCCTCAAAACATCTCATATGTTTCGCGACGTTTCGAAAACGTCTTTGGTGCCTCTACTTAAACCGTTTAACTGAACTATCACGTAGTTATCAAAACGTGTATGTCAGATGTTCGCAACAACCACAGACAACGTTCGAGGTTCAGCACACTGAGCGGTGCATTAAGGACATAAGCCTTCTATGAAGCAATGAGGACAATCCTCAGTTTACGGACCTAGTCCGCATAATTGCTACTATCAACTTTCAACTAATTTTTCTCTAGGAACATATCTAAACAGTAGAACTATAGCGTGAGCTACGACATAATTTGCAAAATCCTTTTGACTATGTTCAGGATAATTAAGTTCATCTTATGAACTCCCACTCAGATAGACATCCCTCTAGTCATCTAAGTGATTACATGATCCGAGTCAAACTAGGCCGTGTCCGATCATCACGTGAGACGGACTAGTCATCATCGGTGAACATCTTCATGTTGATCGTATCTTCTATACGACTCATGCTCGACCTTTCGGTCTTCGTGTTCCGAGGCCATGTCTGTACATGCTAGGCTCGTCAAGTTAACCCTAAGTGTTTCGCGTGTGTTCCGAGGCCATGTCTGTACATGCTAGGCTCGTCAACACCCGTTGTATTTGAACGTCTGAATAAAACACCCGATCATCACGTGATGTTTTGAAACAGCGAACTGTCGCAACGGTGCACAGTTAGGGGAGAACACTTCTTGAAATTGTTGTAAGGGATCATCTTATTTACTACCGTCGTTCTAAGCAAATAAGATGTATAAACATGATAAACATCACATGCAATCAAATAGTGACATGATATGGCCATCATCACTTTGCTCCTTTTGATCTCCATCTTCGGGGCTCCATGATCATCATCGTCACCGGCATGACACCATGATCTCCATCATCATGATCTCCATCATCGTGTCTTCATGAAGTTGCCTCGCCAACTATTACTTCTACTACTATGGCTAACGGTTAGCAATAAAGTAAAGTAATTACATGACGTTTAAGTTGACACGCAGGTCACAAATAAATAAAGACAACTCTTATGGCTCTTGCCGGTTGTCATACTCATCGACATGCAAGTCGTGATTCCTATTACAAGAACATGATCAATCTCATACATCACATATATCATTCATCACATCCTTTGGCCATATCACATCACATAGCATACCCTGCAAAAACAAGTTAGACGTCCTCTAATTGTTGTTTGCATGTTTTACGTGGCTGCTATGGGTTTCTAGCAAGAACGTTTCTTACCTACGCATGAACCACAACGTGATATGCCAATTGCTATTTACCCTTCATAAGGACCCTTTTCATCGAATCCGATCCGACTAAAGTGGGAGAGACAGACACCCGCCAGCCACCTTATGCAACTAGTGCATGTTTGTCGGTGGAACCGGTCTCACGTAAGCGTACGTGTAAGGTTGGTCCGAGCCGCTTCATCCCACGATGCCGCCAAATCAAGATAAGACTAGTAACGGCAAGCATATTGAACAATATCGACGCCCACAACTACTTTGTGTTCTACTCGTGCAAAGAATCTACGCAATAGACCTAGCTCATGATGCCACTGTTGGGGAACGTAGCAGAAATTCAAAATTTTCCTACGTATCACCAAGATCTATCTATGGAGAGACCAGCAACGAGTAGAAAGGAGAGTGCATCTACATACCCTTGTAGATCGCTAAGCGGAAGCGTTCAAGTGAACGGGGTTGATGGAGTCGTACTCGTCGTGATTCAGATCACCGATGATCCTAGTGCCGAACGGACGGCACCTCCGCGTTCAACACACGTACAGCTCGACGATGTCTCCCACGCCTTGATCCAGCAAGGAGAGAGGGAGAGGTTGAGGAAGACTCCATCCATCAGTAGCACAACGGCGTGGTGATGATGGAGGAGCGTGGCAATCCTGCAGGGCTTCGCCAAGCACCTACGGGAGAGGAGGAGGTGTCACGGGAGGGAGGGAGGCGCCAAGGGCTCACGTATGGATGCCCTCCCTCCCCTCCACTATATATAGGGGCAGGGGAGAGGGGGGAGGCGCAGCCTTGCCCCCTCCTCCAAGGAAGGGGTGCGGCTAAGGAGGGGGGAGGAGTCCATCCTCCCCAAGGCACCTCGGAGGTGCCTTCCCCCTTTAGGACTCTCCCCTTTTTTCCTATATCTTGGCGCATGGGCCTCTAGGGGCTGGTGCCCTTGGCCCATGTAGGCCAAGGCGCACCCCCTACAGCCCATGTGGCCCCCCGGGGCAGGTGGCCCCACCCGGTGGGCCCCCGGGACCCTTCCGGTGGTCCCGGTACAATACCGATGACCCCGAAACTTGTCCCGATGGCCGAAACAGGACTTCCTATATATAAATCTTTACCTCCGGACCATTCCGGAACTCCTCGTGACGTCCGGGATCTCATCCGGGACTCCGAACAACATTCGGTAACCAC
>NC_041391.1:669336813-669344045 GCF_002162155.2 Triticum dicoccoides | reverse complement strand
GGGCCCCGCGCGGGCGCGGGCGTGGGCCGCGGGGGCCGGGGACGGGCTCGGCGAGTCGGCGGCGCGCAGTGACCGGGTGGCCATGTGGCGGCCTCCGGTTCACCGAGGGCGGCGGCAGGGATGACGTGGCCTCCTCTGATTGGTCGGGGTGAGGTGGCTGCGGGGCGGTGGACGCGTTCGGCGGCGGGCGGACATGTCCGGCGGCTGAGAGGGAGAGGGCTAGGGTTTCATCTGCGATTTGGACGGGGAAGGACACATATTTATAGGTAGAGGGAGCTAGGAGAGTCCAAATGAGGAGAGGTTTTCGGCCACGCGATCGTGATCGAACGAGCGAGAGCATGGAGGGGGTGAGGATGGGTTTTGGGCCACTTTGGAAGCGTGTTGGGCTGCAAAGAGAAATGGGCTTTTACGATTACCCGATTAACCGTTGGAGTACCAAACGACATCCAAATGGCACGAAACTTGACAAGCGGTCTACCAATGCTATACCAAGGCCGCTTGGCAAGACTCGGTCCATTCCGAGAAAGTTTAACACCCGCACACAACAGGAGACAAAAGGGGAACACCGGAGGGCATAGGAGCGCCGGATTGCAAAACGGACAACGGGGAAAATGCTCGGATGCATGAGACGAACACGTATGCAATGCAACGCACATGATGACATGATAAAATGCAACACGCAAGCAAATGACATGGCAACTACGGAGAATAACTGGCAGACACCTGGCACATCGGATCCGGGGCGTTACAACACTCCTCCACTAACAAGAGATCTCGTCCCGAGATCTTAGGACCGAGGCGGGAGAGAAAAGGGATGAGGTGAAACAAGAACTTGAGAAGAAGCAAAGAACCGAGAGCACTCGAGAAGAAGAGAGGAACGATGAGAATGAAGAGAATCGAAAGCTCACGGAATGAGATAGACTATGAAACCACTCCGGTTAGAAGAAGATAAGAAACGGATAAGACTGAAAGAATTTAAGCAGCACTCCGGCTGAAACATGGAGGAATTGAACACGAGCTTCAGAAGATGGAATGACACTTGACGACATAAGCAACGTAATGCCTCCGGAAAAATTGAAAGAATTGAATGAAAAGAACTTAGAAAGAAGCGTTGAACGGAGTTGTTGAGAGAATCAACAACGAAAGAATAAGCTTGTTGTGGTCTTATCCAAAAACAACTCAAAAACTTGAGGTGAAATTATGCCACAACCAAATGCTTGAATATCTGGGAATAACAAAGAAATGCAAAACTCCACTTCAAAAGAATACGGAGAATTAATTGCACTTCGAGAATCAAGAAGAAAAGATACTTGAACTCCACCGACAAGAATCTTGATGAGCACTTGAAGAAAAGATTAAATCATGAAGAACCACCATGAAGAACCCCGGTAACAAAAGGATGATGAGATAGAATGAAGGATAAAAGAATAAGATGAGCCTTGCGATGATTTAGATGGAGGTTCCGACGAGATGGCCGAGGAAATTCGAACTCTGGGAAAAGAAAAGATGAAAACACTTGGAACTAGAATTTATTCATCATGAACAAAGTCCGAAAAAAGGGATTACTCACTTGGATGAAATAAGAATAAGATTTATTGTATGCTTATCCTTCATCAAATTAAATTGATGACAAGCAATGGATTTTGCATACTACTTATTCTTCTTGAAAAGGAATGAGAAGAGATATAGCGCCACCTTGAGATGGTCTTCATGAACCACCGGTAGGATTGAAAAGAACGAATGAATTAAAATGATGATCAAGGAAAAAGAATCTTGAACGAACCACCGTTAGAAATGAAAATGACTGATGAAAGGGACTGAATCACCGGGAATAATTAGAAGAACCAATAAGCTAGAGGGGATTTAGATGCAAAAGAACGAAGAGATAATGAGCTGATTAAAGAACACTTGAAGGAAGCACCGGAATAATTGGATAACGGTAACTGAAATGTGAGGACGAAGAATTCTTCTGAAAGAATGGCCTCCGGTGAAAAGAAACGGAAAAACAACTTCTGACATACTCCAGATGGGTAAGAAAAGAATATCTGACGATTGGAATAATTCGAGAGGATGACATGAAGCTAGAACCATGAATCTCCGGGAGAATGGGCAAGATTTAGAGGAAAACTCTTCTTTGGTCTTCAAATGACGATGAGAAACACCACCAAAATTACTGAGATACTCTGGTAGAATGAAAGACGAAGGGGTTTGAGCCAACAATGAAAAGAATTTGAAATCGATCTTGACAAGGCATGTGACTGATGAAATCCATTCTTACGTCACACTTGAAAAGAATTGAGAATAACTCCGGGGGAATTAGAAGAGTCAGGTAAGATCCTGGGAAAAGACCTGTGGGTTAGGGCCCACTAAAGAAAACACCGATGGAAAGGGATGTTGAAAAGGTAGATGGTACACCGGAACAATTGAAATATTTGAATGAGGTGACAAGCTCGAATTCACTCGGACACAAACAAATCTCCTGAGATGTCTTGAACACTCCGGAAGGATAAACTGGCGAGAGGCAAACGCGTAGGGAAGGCACTTGAGCTGAGGGAAAGAATATACTCACTATCGAAAATGGAATTGAATCCACCAGAGAAGAAAAGAGATGAAGAATGACAAACTAGACGAGAATTCACCGATTGAAATGATTGAGGGAAGACTGAAGAACCTCCGTACGAATGAAAATTGATGCTCGAAAGAGACTGAGGCTCCGGGAAGAAGAGGGTGGGAGGGCGGGAAAACAAAGACAACTGGGAAGGGGAATCGACGAATATCTTGAAGAGAAAACACCGGTTGAAATCATTGAAGAAAGAAAACAAAGACTTCGCACGAGTAGGATGGATACTCGATTACGGACTCCGGTTTCGAGAAGAAGAAGGGTGGGCGGGTGGGAAAGAAAACAACTGAGGATTGAACTTGGCAAGGATGAAGAGGCTCGAGTCAGCTTGACGAGAAATGCACCGGATAAAAGAGCCGAGAACCCACGATCGGAAAACCAACTGCGTGATCCTAAAGAAAATTTGAAAGGGAAGAGAAGTAATTCAAAACACCTACGTCAAGATTCCTCACCAGAGCGACGAAGGGGCTGAGGAGTAAAAAGAATTCCTACCCTCCGATATAACTAGACTCCGAAAACAGTTTTATTCTAGACTCAACAACGGCCAAACTACACTATCAATCAAGGGGGGCTCCTAAGGTCGGTCGAGGCTCTGATACCAACTTGTCACGCCCAATAGGCGACCCTATCCAAAAGGAACTCGAAGGTCCCACCAAGGATAGACCCGCATATTGAAACGCTTTTCCAAGGTGGATATCATTACATCAACATTACATAATAGATGGGGATACATACATAAGGCATACAATGCCACACGAAAACAACATCATCTTACATAATAGCACCATCCGACTACGGATGAAACACAAACAGAAACTCAAACGACATCCACCCTGCTAGCCCAGGCTGCCGACTTGGAACCTATCCCCTGATCGAAGAAGAAGCAGAAGAAGAACTCCAAACAAGCAAACATCGCTCTCGCGTCCTGATCATCGCATAACCTGTACCTGCAACTGTTGTTGTACTAAACTGTGAGCCACGAGGACTCAGCAATCCCATTACCATGGGTATCAAGACTAGCAAAGCGTAATGGGAAAGGAAGGGGTAAAGTGGTGAGCTTGCAGCAGCGACTAAGCATGATATGGTGGCTAACATACGCAAATAAGAGCGAGAAGAGAGCAAGCGGAACGGTCGTGAAGCTAGCAATGATCAAGAAGTGATCCTGAACTCCTACTTACGTCAAACATAACCCAAAACTGTGTTCACTTCCCGGACTCCGCCGAGAAGAGACCATCACGGCTACACACACGGTTGATGCGTTTTAATTCGGATCTGGTGTCAAGTTATCTACAACCGGACATTAACAGATTCCCATCTGCCTATAACCACAGGCATGGCTTTCGAAAGATTATACCCTGCAGGGTGTCCCAACTTAGCCCATGACAAGCTCTCGCGATCAACGAAGGATATACCTTCTCCCAGGAAGACCCGATCAGACTCGGAATCCCGGTTTACAAGACATTTCGACAATGGTATAACAAGACCAGCAAAGCTTCCCGTTGTGCCGACAAATCCCGATAGGAGCTGCACATATCTCGTTCTCAGGGCACACCGGATGAGCCAGACGTCGGGTTGGCATAGACCCTGGTTGCCCAGGGGGCGCCGGACATCGCTCGGTTTGGACCAACACTTAGACAAGCATTGGCCCGGGGGGGCTAAAATAAAGATGACCCTCGGGTTGGCCGACCCAAGGGAAAGGTAGGTGGTGGTGAGGCAAATGGTAAAACCATGGTTGGGCCTTGCTGGAGGAGTTTTATTCAAAGCGAACTGTCAAGGGGGTCCCATAAATCACCCGACCGCGTAAGGAACGCAAAATCCGGGAACATAACACCGGTATGACGGAAACTAGGGCGGCAAGAGTGGAACAAAACACCAGGCATAAGGCCGAGTCTTCCACCCTTTACCAAGTGTATAGATGCATTAATAATATAAGAGATATTGTGATGTCCCAACAAAATCCTGTCCGCCATGGAGCAATCTTCAACTTCACCTGCAACTAGCAACGCTATAAGAGGGGCTGAGCAAAGCGGTAACATAGCCAAACAACGGTTTGCATAGGAAAGGTGTCAAAGGTTAGAGGCTGACATGGCAACTAGGGAGGCTTGATAAACATGTGATAGGTAGCGCAGCATAGCATTAGAACGAAGCAACTAGCATAGCAATGATAGTAGTGAGATCCAGGGTAGCGGTCATCTTGCCTGAAACCCCGCAAGGAAGAAGAACGAGTCCATGAAGAAGATGAAGCCACGAAGACGAACCAAGCGTAGACGAACGAATCCTCACGATCGCAACAAAACGGGAACTATCGAGAAGAAGCACACAACATAGTAAACATACCACACATGAACATGACATGATGCACAAACACGTATGATGCATGGCAAGGCTACATGAAGCTACTCATGGCAAGAGATGATGCAAACAAGAGCAACACATCAAGACAAGTTTAAATGAGGCCGGAAACAACATATAACAATTCCGGTAAGTCCTCATATGCATATTTCAAAGTTGGTCCAGATCTGAATAAACTTTATGTTCAAGTTGTTAAACAGCAAGTTAAGATGCACAAAGATGATCTACACGAGATTCTAGTCAAGTTACATATAAAGTTCATTTAGTTCGGGGCTACGGCCTAGAAGATATGAGCAAAACAAGTCAAACATGGCATTGATGCAAAATGCACCCAAACATCAAGCAAATACCTCAAAACAAGGATGCAACATGATAATATGAAATTACATGAAAAATCAAGCAAGTTTCATATAGAGCACACTCAAAACGGAGCAACGGTTCAACACTCACACACTATACAAGTTATAGCCACAATCTATCCAAAACAGTAACTAGGCATATTGCACGCATCAAAACAATATGCTACAGCAGCTCAACATGATAACAAAAGGCATGGACATGATGTACAGGTAAAGCATAACAAAAGGTGAACAGTGAGCTATCTCTAGAAATCACTAGAACATGCTCAAACACACATGGCAAGATTGCAAATAATAACAGTTCAGACTTTGCAGAAAATAACATAAGGTTGCAATGTTCAGAGCTATCAAACAACATGTTACAGGATCTTATCATGGCAAACAAAGGCATGGCATGAATCTAATAAACCCATAGAACAAAAGTCCTTTACTGAGCATGAGCCAAAAAGGAGCAGAAAATATGATGGCACCCATGTAAACATGGCAAGTTATATTACAGATTCAAACATGGCAGGAACAACAATAAGTAGGCATGTAGATGAGCTTGTACCACTCACCACAAAGCAATACATGGCATGGCAAGGCAACCAACAGTAAGAAGACATATTTATGAAGCTAAGCATGGAAAGAGCAAGTTCATAGGGTGCATGGATCACTAACAACAATCATGGCAACAACTGAACTTAATGTTAAAAGGTGACAGCATCATTATTTAGCAACTTGAGAGCAAGATAACAACAAGGTACAGCAGGCTATAAATGCAACCAGGGGCATGGATGGATAGAGCATGACATGTAGAACAAAACACCCTTAGTGAACATCTCCAGATTATGCATAGAATGATCTGTAGCAGCAGATTTACATAGCATCACGAAATAACAGATTCAGCCTAGCAAAACAGTAACAGCAAGTACCCTACTTAACAAGCTCGATTCACTCACCACAAGTCATTGCACGACAAGATAAGCATAGCATCATCAAGAAGACATGTTTGTGAAACAAACCAAGGCAAGAACAAGTTCATAGTATGCAAGGATCAACTACAACAACCTTGGCAAAATTGAATAGCATGTAAACAATCTGTCAGGAAACATTTTGGATCAAAAGTAGAGCACTAAAATGAATGCTAGACTACTCCATAATTTCAAGCAGGGGCATGAATGGATAGATAACAACCATATGTTGAAAACATCCTTACTGAACTATCTCAAAATATGCATGGATCTCTCTGTAGCATCATGTTTACATGGCATCAAAATAACAGCAGAACAAGGACTAAAATCAGCAACATCACGAAGCCTAGTTTGCATGCTTGTTCTAGTCACCACATTGATCACAAAAGTACATGGCATACACCCCTGTAAAGATGGCATGACATAGTTCAAAACACATGTAGGGCTCAAATACAGAAGATGCACACATCAATCATGGCAAAAATGACAAATGTGCATGTTCTGTTAACAGACAACATAAAACATTATGAAGCACTCTTGCAACGATGATTCAGGCATCAAAATGAGCTCAAATGGACATGATGCAATGAAATGAAATGAAGTACTCGTTGAGACGAACAGATCTAAATATTACACATATGAAACGGAGCAGTATGCATGGAGATATGATGCGATGAACATGGCATGATAATGTCACAGATTCGTGGACTTAGTGGAATTTCACCTCCGCGGAAATTGGACGGGGAGATCCCGGGACGGAGTGGAGCGGGACGGCGGGGCGTTTGGTTGGCGGGACCGGTGGATCTCATCCAACCGGCCCGACCTCACCGGAGACGAGGGCAGCGAGGCCGTGGGAGCGCCGGCGAGAGGCTTCGGCGACGGGGGCGACGGGATCCGGCGGAGGAGCGGCGGCGAGGCGCTGGCCGGACGAGGCGTGGAGGGACGGGC
>NC_041391.1:669325139-669336491 GCF_002162155.2 Triticum dicoccoides | reverse complement strand
CGCGCGAAGTGACCGGGTGGCCACGTGGCGGCCTCCGGTTCGCCGAGGGCGGCGACAGGGATGACGTGGCCTCCTCTGATTGGTCGGGGTGAGGTGGCTGCGGGGCGGTGGACGCGTCCGGCGACGGGCGGACATGTCCGGCGGCTGAGAGGGAGAGGGCTAGGGTTTCATCTGCGATTTGGACGGGGAAGGACACATATTTATAGGTAGAGGGAGGTAGGAGAGTCCAAATGAGGAGCGGTTTTCGGCCACACGATCGTGATCAAACGACCGAGAGCATGGAGGGGGTTAGGATGGGTTTTCGGCCACTTTGGAAGCGTGTTGGGCTGCAAAGAGAAAGGGGCTTTTACGGTTACCCGGTTAACCGTTGGAGTACCAAACGAGATCCAAATGACACGAAACTTGACAGGCGGTCTACCGATGCTATACCAAGGCCTCTTGGCAAGACTCGGTCCATTCCGAGAAAATTTAACACCCGCACACAACAGGACAAAAGGGGAACACTGGAGGGCATAGGAGCGCCGGATTGCAAAACGGACAACGGGGAAAATGCTCGGATGCATGAGACGAACACGTATGCAATGCAATGCACATGATGACATGATAAAATGCAACACGCAAGAAAATGACATGGCAACTACGGCGAATAACTGGCAGACACCTGGCGCATCGGATTCGGGGCGTTACACACTTGTGCGTTGCAACGGGACAAGGGATAACAAAATTACGACGTTCAAACCAAGCCATTCAAAACATGGTAACTTTAATGAATACAAATAATGTAGAGCCGACCTTGTTAATTCAAATCAAATAGAACTTGTTGGTTGCACTTATGAATTAGACATGCTAGTATAATACATTTAGGCTGCATTTGGCACCACAGTATTTTTGAAGTTTTAAAAAAATACCATGGTATTTTTAGAAACCACGGTTTAAAATACTTCGATGCGTTTGGCGTCAACAAATACTCCAGTTTACAAAACCGTAGTATCTCCAAAATCATGGTTTTTTCACAGTATTAGAAAAAGAGGTCCGGACCCATTTTTTAAAAACCGAGAAACGATCGATCTCGTCGGTCTCTGAACTTCATCTTTCCGGCTGTGAACCAGTGTGATTATACTTCATTTATCTGTCGCTATGAATAAACAATTCGAGCTCAGCACATGGGAAGGAAGGTACGCGCCCTTGTACGCCTACTCTGTCGTTGATCTCGTCAATTTCTCTACACAGTGTTGCATGCATACATCAGCCGTGAGCACAAGCTGGTCAGATCGTGTAGCTGAGTTCTGCTCAACTCAATATCTTCAGAGTTATCCATGCAACCTAACAACAAGTGACAATTGGAGAAAACTGAAAAAAAAAACGAGTTGGCAAACGCCTCAGTGGTTTTGCCAAAGCCACAAAAAACTGCGGTCTTTAGATACTGAAGTATTCAACGTCCACGCGTTGGAATACTGAGGTTTTGTAATACTACTGTTTTAGATAAACTGTGCTGCCAAACTAGGCCTTAGTTGTTGGATTACATGAGACGAGCTTACAGACCACAATTTGTTCTAAAACCTTAGTTTAAATTTAGCAATTGACATTTCCATTATTCATCGTATACATACAAATTGTGCCTGTGTTTTTGTTTGAAATTTCCATTTTAGACACAAAAGTATATACATTAACCATTAAATTAGAAATTGTTCTTTTGAAATTAATATGGCTTGTGGCTGCTTCAGCAAAATACAGAAACCGACCTGCAGTTGAGTAGCGACTTTAGAGCCGTTGATCTATAGGTTGAATCATTAGTTAGTAAGAAACTCTCTCTTTTTTTAATTTGAGAAAAGGTACGTATACTTCTTCAGTTAGCAAGTTTTTTTTAGCGCATCTTCAGTTAGCAAGTGCTATCAGCTAGCATCACAGCCATCTCTGCTTGCATCCGTCGAATATTCTATAATGTAGTGCAAAATAAATAACTTTTGATGAACACAGGGTAAATAATGAGTGAACAGACCTGCCAATGTAAATGCCTCAAATTCTGCTTACACATTTTGCTTACATGTTTCATCTCGACCTACACTGCTTTGTACCTTGCTAAAATCCTATCCATCAAAATTTATCCCATGACAATATCAGTTGCTAAATGGCTAGAAAATCATATTGGTTAAGCCCTTAGCGGTGCCGGTGCAGCCGGTCTGTATACCAAGAATGTGGTGGTGCTTGAGTCTGTCGCCAGTGTCAATGTTCAAAGTCGAACATTGGGTCGCATACTGCCTTTGATTTAGAACACAACAAAGATAAGCAGGCCAGCCATGAAGTCTGTTGGGGTGCCTATGAGCGTGGCGATCGGGTTGCCTATCATGCAACAATGAGCTATGGACCACCACGATCTCGTTGCCTCCAGTGGAGAGGGAGTGCTGGTAGCCGCTTGTTGGAAGGATGTGCTCGTGCAGGGGTTCACTCTGAAAGCATTGGCTGGATTAGTAGCTTGCCGCGCCAGCCGCCTGAAGGAAGGAACGTACATGCAAATTTTGCTGCTACCAGGCATGCACGCAACACAAGACACTGCAGCGTTGCTCCCTGAACAGCAAGCCCAGCACGCAACGCCTTGCGCCTTCAACGAGCAACGGGACGCATCCTTTCGGACGCGATATCACTAGTAGAAAACAGAGCTTTGGTCCAGGTCAGATAGTGCATTAGTCCCGGTGGTGTTATGAACCGGGACTAATGGGTGCATCAGTCCCGGTTTGTGAGGCCAGGACGCCGGCCGGGCATCGGCAGGCATCAGTCCCTGTTCGTCTGACCCCTTTAGTCTCGGTTTCAGACACAAACCGGGACTAAAGGTCCTCGTATATAGGCATCTCTTTAGTCCAAGTTTTGGTGGCTGGAACTGGGACTAAAGGTCAGTCTTTTGTCCCGGTTCTAGCCACAAACCGGGACTAAAGAGATGCCTATATATATATATGCTCGCCCCTGCCCGCTCACTCCTTTATTTTTTGGCCGCCCGGCGTGTGGGAGGTGTGTGCTGCTCTGCTCTCACCTCCTATGCACATGAGGTGTTCGATAAAATGCCCGAGCCACACTTAAGCTTTCTCCTCTCCAAGCTCGACCTCCAAACTTCAGTTTTCCCAAGATTTGCCTAGATTTGGCGGTCCGTCCCGTCCCATCCTCGTCCTCATCGTCGTCGATCGCCCGCGCCGATCTCGTCACCGGCACCACCGTGTGGTGAGCCTCTTGTTCTTATCTTTTTATAAAAGAAAACATTCTTGCTTGTATGATTTTGATAGATAATTGTATAATTTTCTTACTTTTATTATTGTTTGTTATTATATAATGCCATGGTTTTGGTATCCGCCCCCATCGGCTCTCATCCAGTCTATGATTCGGATATGGTATATTATCTTTTATAACTATTTGTTTCATTTAGTGTTTATGACAATTATGCCGACCAACGTGACATATATATTTTCATCTAAGAGGTATGTGAACCGGAAATTCCAGCCGACCCTCTTGTCGAGGGGTTAAATTTAGTTGAAAAAGAAAACAATTATTTGAAAGAAAAATTGAAAAGAGTTGAAGAAGAGAAGATGAAATTGAAGTTGCATGTTGCCGATGTCGTCGATCTACACAAGATCCAGATGGATGCAATGTGTTTGAAGATTAGAAAGATTGAAAAATATGCCATTGATAATGAGGCTTGGTATTATTATTTCGTTGGATCAATTGTTACCTTAGTTGCGATTTTAATCGCATTTGTTGTTGCATTTAAATGTTTTACATAGTTGTATGTTAGTTTCAATGTATGTTTTAATTAGATGCTCTAGAGAGTTGTATGTTGTTCTATGAGAACTATGTATGAACTTTATGTATTTATTTTTTCAATAATAACGTTTGATCACTACTGTACTTTGGTTTTAATGTGATGATGACTTGTATTAATTTGGTCATTTCTGTATTAATTCATGATGTTATGTAATGGTCTGTGATACACTTAATTATGTAATGCACGCAGATGAACCGGCAATGGACGTACGGTGACCGATGCACCTCCGAGTAGATTAGGGCCTGCATATTTTTCTCGATGTGGCTGAGGCAACCAAACAGAATGGTTTTATATATTGTCCATGTATTGTCTGTGGGAATACGAAGGATCACTCTTCCTTGAAAACCCTTCACATCCACCTGCTTGAGAAGGATTTCACGCCACACTGTAATGTTTGGACCAAGCACGAAGAAAGAGGAGTTATGATGGAAGACAATGAAGAAGAAGAGGATGATGATTGGAAGTGCTAGTATTCAACTAGAGAGGGGGTGAATAGGCAATTTTTATGAAAGTTTTCAAAACACGAATGCTTTGAAGACAAACAATAGAAATGAACCTATTGATATGCAATGGAAGATAGACTACACTAGACAAGCCATAGTCAAGTAAGCAATGTAGTGAAAGCACGAAGACTCGAAGACTATCAATAGCTAGGTAGTATGGATCAGGATGGAAGTTAGTATGAAGCCAAACAGTAAACAGTCTTCACTCGGTGAAGTCAATCAGATCAGACAAATGGGCAATGACTTCATGAAGACAAACTGTAAGTAAAGAGAGGTGAAAGATGGAACCAGTTGCTCGAAGAGGACAGGGATTTGTTGTACCAGTTCTAGTTGATGTGACAACTATACGTCTGGTTAGGGAGGCTGAGATTCAACTCAGAAGACCGCGTCTTCACCTTATTCCCTTGAGCTAAGAACACTTAGTCCTCGCCCAATCACTCTGGTAAGTCTTCAAGGGAGACTTCCAAACCTTCACAGACTTCGTTCACCGGCAATCCACAATGACTTTTGGATGCTCAGAACGCGACACCTAACCGGCTGGAGGATTCACAGTCCTCAAGTGTAATAAGTCTTTAGATCCCGCGGACAGAAAGACTTCAGTGATGCCTAAGACTCTTTGGCTCTGGGTGTTTTGGGCTTTATCCTTGCAAGGATTACTCTCTCAAAGGCTTCGGAGGTGGGTTGCTCTCAAATGACAAAAGCCGTGCACTAACTCTGAGCAGCCACCAATTTATGGTGTAGGGGGTGGGCTATTTATAGCCAGTAGGTAACCCGACCTGATTTGTCCAAAATAACCCTGGGTCACTAAGGAACTGACAGGTGTCCAACGGTCAGATTTCAAACACACGCGGCAGCTTGACTTGGGCTACAAGTAAAGCTGACTCATCCAGCTCTGGATAAGATTTGCTCTCATTGTCTTCGCTCGAAGACATGGGATTTGGTTGAGCATCAATTCAGTCACTCTGACTTTGTTCACTTGGACCCCACTTAACAGTACGGTGGTTCCTATGACTCACAAGGAAGAAAAGGAAACTACGAAACAACTATGTCTTCGCACTCCATAGTCTGCATGCAATGTCTTCTCATGTCATAGTCTTCAATGTGAATATCTTCATAGACCACCATTGTCTTCAATGTCTTCACACCTTTTTAGGGGTCATCTCTGGTAGGTAAACCGAATCAATATGGGACTACTACCTGTGTTATCCTGCAATTCTCACAAACACATTAGTCCCTCAACCAAGTTTGTCGTTAATACTCCAAAACCAACTAGGGGTGGCACTAGATGCCCTTACAATCTCCCCATTTTTGGTGATTGATGACAAACTGGTTGAAGTTTTCAACGGGGATAAAAGTATGTGAAAGTTCAGTGTTGTGAGTATTGTCTTCATACATATGACGAGGCTCCCCCTGAAGATGTGCATATAAATGATTTGCTTTTGAATGCAAATGCACATGGCAGGTTTTGCTTTGTGGAGGCCATCTTCAAAGTGTGAATACAATACATTATGCATATAGAAAGATAATGAAGATAATGATATGCGCAATGGAAAATGGACGTCTGCAGAATGACTTCATGCGGAATTTATCATCGCATCACAGAGTAGCAGAAAAATTAGCAGACGACCATCCATAATAGGGTGAGAACTCAAAGAACCAAATGTATCAAAAGACGAGAGTTGTAAATACTTCGTAAAATAATGCAACCACCCATAAGGACCTGCTTGAAGACTATCAACTCATATGCTTCTCCCCCTTTTGTCAGTAATGACCAAAAAGGTTTGAAGACATAGAGCATCTACTCGTTCCCAAAAGGAGCAGATGGAGGAGCAGGGTCGACATTGGAGTTTGGTGGTGCAGAAGGGCCTGATGAAGTGTCGAGATGCAGTCTAGCCATGGTCGGTGAAGTGGCGTCGTATTCTTCATCGATGACATTCGCAACAACAGTTACAACCAAAGATGAATATTTAGAATGTTCAAGTGAGGGAGTGCGGCGCCAGCTTGCATTTTGTGGAGGCCTGGAATCAAACTTGAAGCCCTCGGTGAAGCCATCTTCGTGAAGATCGTCTTCAGAACATAATAGGGTGAGGCTCTTACAGGACCGCCGAGAGGTTTCATGGGCAACAAATGAGTTCTTGGTGGCCAGGTTGCGAATGCGATTGACATCCACCAAGAGACTATGCATCTGACGCTTTAGCCAGTTGTGGTGCTTGTCCTGCTTCTGATGTAAAGCCACAAGCAGCTCTCGGTCATTGAGTACATGAGAACGCTTCCGAGGCCTTTGGGCAATCGTATTAGCAGTGGCTTCAGTGTTTGCACGATGAGGCATACGCACATTGCCAGCCAGAAGATAAGCAGGAGTTGCAACATTGGGAACATGAACTCCTTCTATTGGTTGCGTGAAGCTTTGATGATCAACATTATGAAGATATAGAGGCTCCTTGGCAGGCTCGGGGTAGATGGCTTCAACTGACAGATCAACCTTAGGCAGAAAGACAAGATGATTGCATGCCGAGGGCTGATAGTCGACAGAAGAATGGAGTTTGATCAAGCGCATCACGCATGGAGCATAGAACTTCAGGCCAAATAGATCAATCCCAGATGCAGCAAGTTGTCTGATGCAGAAATCCTGGGAGTTGAATCTGATGCCATTGACAATATAAAACACCAAAATCTTCATTGTTCCTTCAAGTTTGGCTTTGGAAGAATGTTCCTTGATTGGCCATAGAGTACGCCTCAGTATATTATAGACTATGCGGGGCAAGTACTCGAGGTCCTTGACAAAGAATTCCTTGGGATATTCTGCATCTTGAGGCAATGGCTTCATCATACTAAGCATCTGACTCATATTGGGTTCAGGCCTCTGAAAATACTCTGCAGTTCTTATCTGTGACGCTGACAACCAGGCTCATATAATTCACCTGGAGTGGGTAGGGAGGTAAGCTTGATGATGTCTTGAGCTTTGGCTTCATGGTGCACATCTCCTGTCATCCACTCGAGGATCCATGTCTTCGGATCCCTGTTGTAGCCACGAATGTGAAGAGTAGCATAGAACTGCAATAGAAGCTCTTCATTCTAGTGCTCTTTGGCAGTGACAAATTGTAGAAGACCAGCATCCCAAAAGCAGTCAAGAGCTTCTTCAAGACAGGGCAGCCCAGCAACAGCTTCATAGTCAAGACGCATGTGAGGAAATATTTGCTCTTGGTTGTATAGGATACAAGAGTAGTAGATGTGTTGTTGATGGCTCCAAAAACGATCTGAAGAGATCTTTGGCTTCGAGTATGGGTTCTTGGCTTTGTCAAAGAAGGTATTGTGTGCTCTGAAGCTGTTTACGCTGAATGATCCTGGCGATGTAGCAGCACATGGAAGCCTTGGCAGCCTCGGCTTTGGATTCTGAACTTGTGGTCGCTGCTCCACAGGATAGTCATATTGTGGACCGGGAGCAGTGGGAGGAACCATGATTGGCTAGCGAACTGTGACCAACTCCCCATCATGATTGTAGGCCGTTTCGATAGTGTGAGGCCTTGGGGGAGGAACAACACCGTCAGTGGGGACCAGCGTCTTAGCAGCTTCAGGATTCACATTGGCTTCAGGCACAACATTAGCTTCAGGCTCTACATGGTCTTCAGCCAAGACAGGGTCATTGGCTTCAGCAGTGTTTGTGGCAGCCTCATTGTTCTCAACCTCCATTTAGTCAACGACCGGAGGGTCTGGCATAATCACATTCTCCTCGAGAATGAACTAATCTATGGCAGGGGTTGTGGCAATTCTTTCTCTTTCTTCTCTTCTTTCTTCTTCTTCGGTTGATGCAACCGGAATGTCTTCAACAGCTTTAGCTTCAGACTCTGGAACCGTCATAGAAGGATTGTCTTCAGGGAACACTTGACGTGCCACTGAGCTGGATTGCTGTGAATCTTCTTCTGGGATGGTGGACATGGAGACTGATGTCCTGAGACCTTTGCGAAGCCGTTGAAACACGGGCGACGCCTTTGGAGATGGAGTGGTCTCGATGTAGTTGTCATCATTAAGTACCGGACTGGTAACTTGTGTTGGTGGAGTATGGGGTGTTTCATCTTGAGGGCACTCAGCCCAGGAATCATCTTGAGCGATTGGCGTCAATGGACGACCAATGCTGATGTATTCACTTCTTGTTGGAGCAGGCGATGATACCAAGTGGTGCTCGAGTTGAGGAAGGACTTCATCATGAACAACATTGTCTTCATGACATATGCCTTCAGCCACATTGGGGTCAACAGCTGGAACTTGTTCATCTTCATGAGCCTCTATGGAAGCAGGCTTGTGGATCACAACATGTCGATCTTGGTTGGTGGCATCTAGAGAAGCAACTGAGATAGGTTCAACAATGAGAGGCTGAGAGGCCGCAACACACTCTTTCTTTGAAGACTTAGTTCCCTTAGTCTTCAACTTTTTCTTGGAAGGGGCATCATCAGATGCATCCTTGTGCTTGCGCTTCTTGGCTTCGGTTTTAGCTGCCCTTGTCTTCTTCAGCCCTGAAGCTGCTGAGGGGACCTTAGGCTTCGAGCCTGTCATGCTGGCAGGGAAGAAAATGCGAGGTTCTTCCTGCCTTGGTGCTTCAGTTTGGGTCGCAGCAGGCTTCTTTTGTTTGGCAGCCATCCTGCAATCGATGTCAGGGCGCCCAAGAGCTTTGCGCTTCTCAGCTTCGTTGTGTGCTTGAAACATTTCTGAGCGAAGTACTTCATGCGCTCTCGTGAGCCTTTAGCTTCATTGCGCTTCTTGTGGAACTCTTCCTTGAGGTCATGCAACATCTTCTTGAAGATTTGAACATCTGCCACACTGAGCTTGGCCATGTTCTTCTTGAAGTGAGCATTCTCATAATCAATTTTGTTCTTGAGCTCAACAATCTTCTGAGCTAAGGCCAACTCACTAGCAATGGCTCTGTGAAATGTGACGCTGATGTCCACCGAAAGCTGAAGATCATCAATACTGATGCACTAGTCGTTGAACCACTCATCAATGAAGTTGTTCAGAATGTCAACATCAAAGAGGGGCAGATCGTTGAAGATTTCTGCCTCTTGCTTGCTCTTGATAAGCATCTCTAGAGCATCATCACCAAGATCTTCGTTGCTGGACAGATCAATGGTGTCATCTTCGTTGCGCAGAACAGCAAACGGAGTCAGGGGTTGCCCAGTGGCCTTCTTGGGCAATGGCTTCTTGGTCCTCTTGGACACACAAGATAAATCTTCAGACTGCACACTGGATTCAGGCGGTGCAGACTTCAGAGTCTTCCTGTTTGAAGCTTTTGGTGAAGCAGATGGCTTTGAAGCTTTTTCCTTCTTCTTCTTTTTCTCCTTTGGAGGTGAGGGAGCATCATCAGAATCAGCTTCTCCAGCATATTGCTCCACAACTGCTCTCTAGGCAGCAATGTGAGACAGAAGCCCATCAAAATTGGCGAAGGGTCCAATTCTATTCTCATTAGCTTCACGAGTCCCATCAGATCTTGGAGCGGAGGGGCCAGGATTGAAGTTGAGGCCAAACTCCTTTTGGTTCTTGACAGCTGAATCTTTTGCAAACTGATAGTTGCGCTTGAAAAGATTGTCTTCACGACACCATAACATAGAAGATGGCTCGTCATTTTCAGGCTATGGTCCTCTTACCATACAAGGATAGAACTTTTGCTCAATGGCTTCAGCCTTACTCTTTGGCACCAAGCCATGGTATAGACAGTCACCCCATGGGTGCTTGATGGCATTATTTTCAGCATATTCAGGTGTTACAAACCTGTACTTGAACCATTCCTCAGCCCAATATCTTTGGATCCACTGAATCCGGTTCTTGCACTGGTTGTGGTTTTCCTTAGGATCTGACTTGTACAGTTCATACATATCAGGAGGTAAATCAAGTGCAGTGTTGCCACGGCGTTGCCTGCCACCTTTGCGTCCAGACTTTTCTGAAGCCATAATATTCAGAGTGATTGGCTTCAACACAGTGAAAGGCTTCCGTCTGTTGGTCAGACAAGAACTGGCTTCGGGAGATTCGATGTGACGCTGTAAGTATTCTGCAAATGAATGCAGACTATGAGAACCAAGGGATTGTCCCACGGACATGTACCTGTGACAACATTAGAGATGCGAGGGAAGGGGAAGAGGTCATATGCATTCTCAGAAGATTTTGAAGATAAATTAGGTTAGAAGACATTGACCTCATAGTGCGAAGACATTCACTTATTTGGGGAGAGTTGGTTCCAGATTTGTACGAATCCGTGGATAAGTACAAGTGAAGAATCTAACTAGTTATGAAGCATAAGTGAATATACTTGGCATGATATGAGATGTAGGAGAAGATATATCCATATTTGGAAGTGAAGAAACCACTTCTCGTCGAAGTGGATGGATTTGATGGGTCAAAAAGGCAGTAAAAAGTAAGATTTAATTACCGCTGACGAACTGCTAGACGAGGTTGGAAGAGAGGCCGAGCAGTTCAATCTCCTGCGCCCTAACTCGGCGACAGAAGACACCTACGGCAGCGGCCAAGAGGACTAGGTCCGCGGCCGGCGTGAGGACGGCGTCGAAGAAGTCGCGGCAGCTAAGCGCTTCGTCTCCGGCATCGACGCGAGCTAGCGGAGGTGCTAGGGTTTGTTCAAGGTGGTGAGGTGGAAGAACAGATATTGACCGCGTGGGTGAGTATTTATAGGAAGGAGGAGGGCGACGCAGCGCAATTACGCAGGTGCCCCTTGCGGTTCACATCTGAGGGACACGTGGTATGCATGCAACTCATTGAAAGTTGTTCCATGTTTCCACGCACGCCTGAATTGTCGGGTGGTCGTTCTGGCTTCTCCGGTATTCAGGTAGTAAGGATACAACATTAAAAGCATATTTAAATGTTTGTCATGTTGTCTTCTGCTGACAAGGACTCAGAGAAGACAATTGATAGGTTTCAATAGAATGCATATGATTTGGACAAATAGAGTTTGAGGTCGAAGCACAAAATAGATTAGGGTCCGATCACATTCACTTAGATAAATAAAGATTCAAGAATGAAGACATAGCTATAAGTGAATGT
>NC_041391.1:669293169-669324681 GCF_002162155.2 Triticum dicoccoides | reverse complement strand
GACCAACTCAGCATTGTGAAGGTAAACCTTGAAGTCAAATCAATGTTGAAGACAAACCAAATGCAAAGACTATGCAACCATCACACCAAGGGAAACACTTCAATAAGAACTTTGGTGGTGGCGTTACCCACCGTATAGGATGTATTAGACCCAGACACGACACACAATTAGCGTGGTGCTCCGAAGTCAATTTCCACGTTAATGTATTCACACTTAGATTGTATGTCTTCATTGATTGAAGATATACGTTACTTCGTGTGTTGCACATCTAAGTCATCAACATGCATAAGTTTAGGATGTGTGTCCAATTACAGGACATTTCAGGATTCTAAGATATTTAGCTCACACCGCAACTTGCAAAACCTTTTCTCATTTAAGGGCTTTGTGAACATATCTGCCAATTGCTCTTCAGTGTTGATGTGAATGATATCAATATCTTCTTTGTTGACATGATCTCTGAGAATGTGATGACAGATCTGAATGTGCTTTGTCTTTGAGTGCTGAACTGGATTCTTTGAAAGCTTGATGGCACTTTCATTGTCGCAGAAGAGTGGCACATTCTTCGTGTGGATGCCATAGTCCTTGAGAGTTTGCTTCATCCAGAGGAGCTGAGCACATTATGATCCAGCAACAATATATTCAGATTCAGCAGTGGAGAGCGATACACAGTTCTGCTTCTTTGAAGATCAACAAACAAGAGATCATCCAAGAAAGTGACATGCTCCTAAAGTGGACTTGCGATCAACCTTGTCACCAGCATAATCAGCATTAGAATATCCAATCAGATCAAATGTTGACCCCTTTGGATACTATAATCCTATTGTTCGGGTGTAAGCCAAATATCGAAGTATTCACTTCACCGCTAGGTGATGCGGCTCCTTTGGTGCCGCTTGGAATCGGGCACACATGCAAACACTAAGCATTATATGCCTAGATGCACATAAGTAAAGTAAAGAACCAATCATGGAGCTGTATACCTTTTGATCAAACTCTTTACCATTGTCGTCAGGGCCCAGATGACTTTTGGTTGGCATTGGTGTCGTGTATCCTTTGAAGTCTTGCATTCCAAACTTCTTCAGGCAATCTTTGAGATATTTTTCTTGTGATATGAAGATTTCGTTGCTCTGTTGACGGAATTGAAGACCGAGGAAAAATTTCAGCTCACCCATCATGGATATCTGATATTGCTCTTGCATCATGTGCCCAAACTCATCACTGTATATTTTGTCAGTGCAACCGAAGATAATGTCATCCACATAGATTTGGCACATAAACAGTTCACCGTCATATGTCTTCGTGAAGAGTGTAGGATCTAGAGAACTAGGTTTGAAGCCTTTGCTCTTCAGGAAGTCTTTAAGTGTGTCATACCAAGCGTGAGGAGCTTGTTTGAGGCCATACAGTGCCTTGTTGAGCTTGTATACCATATTAGGATGTTTTGGATCTTCAAAGCCAAGTGGTTGTGCAACATATACTTCTTCTTCAATCTTGCCATTGAGAAAGGAACTCTTCACATCCATTTGGTATAGAAGAATGTTGTGATGGTTGGCATAGGCTAGCAGTATACGAATGGCTTCAAGCGTCGCCATGGGAGCGAATGTTTCATCGAATTCAACCCCTTCTACTTGAATGTAACCTTGAGAAACTAGACGAGCCTTGTTTCTGACAACTTAACCATGCTCATCTTGTTTGTTGCGATAGATCCCTTTGGTGCCAATGATATTGTGCTTGTGAGGATCAGGACGCTTGACCAGTTCCCATACATTGTTCAGCTCGAACTGATGAAGTTCTTCTTGCATAGCTTGAATCCATTCAGGTTCCATGAAGGCTTCAACAACTTTCTTTGGTTCAGATATAGAGAAAAAAACAAAGTTCCCACAAAAATTTGCTAGCTGTGTTGCTCTAGAATGAGTGAGTGGACCAGGTGCATTGATGCTATCAATTATCTTCTCAATATGTACTTCACTTGCAACACGGGGATGAACTGGACAAAGATTTTGCCCTTGCAGATCATTGTCTTCAGCTTCAACATTGACTTCAGGCTGAGCATTGTCTTGGGTTGATTTGGTGCAATGATGATTTCTTCTTCAGCTTGAGCCTCTGAAGGTATGATTTCTCCAGTACCCATAATCTTGATAGATTCACTAGGAGGGACTTCATCTAGCACATTTGGCAGGTGCTCTCTTTGCGAGCCATTAGTCTCATCGAACCGCACATCCACAGTTTCGACCACTTTATAGTGAAAGAGGTTGAAGACTCTGTAGGAGTGTGAATCCTTTCTGTATCCAAGCATAAAACCTTCATGTGCTTTTGGTGAAAATTTTGAACTGTGATGTGGATCCTTGATGCAACACCTAGCACTAAATACTCTAAAGTAACTGACATTTGGCTTCTTACCAGTTAGCAGCTCATATGATGTCTTCTTTAGAAGCTTGTGAAGATAAACACGGTTGATGACATGGCATGCAGTATCAATGGCTTCAGGCCAGCACTTCCTTGGAGTCTTGTACTCATCGAGCATCGTCCGAGCCATCTCAATGAGGGTTCTGTTCTTGCGCTCCACAATGCCATTCTGCTGAGGTCTGTAAGGAGCAAAGAACTCATGAGTGATGCCCAGTGTATCAAGATAAGTGTCAAGGCCAGTGTTCTTGAATTTTGTGCCATTGTCACTTCTGATGTGCTTGATCTTGATGCCATAGTTCGTCATGGCACGATTGGCGGATCGTCTGAAGACATCTTGCACTTCAGTCTTGTAGAGAATTATACGCACCCATGTATATCTTGAGTAATCATCAACAATGACGAAGCCATAGAGATAAGTAGTGGTAGTAAGAGTAGAGTAGTGAGTAGGGCCGAATAAGTGCATGTGAAGCAGCTCGAAGGGACTTGATGTCATCATGATTGTCTTCAAGGGATGCTTTTCCCAGCTTCACAAGCACCACATAGATGATCCTTCTTGAACTTGACGCCCTCGATGCCTATGACATGCTTCTTCTTCGCGAGAGTGTACAAGTTCCTCATGCCAGCATGTCCTAGCCTCCGATGCCAGAGCCAGCACTCTGAAGCTTTTGCTAGAAGACATACGGCCAACTGTGCTCCTGCTGAGAAATCTACCATGTACAGATCATCTTTTCGATACCCTTCAAAGACTAGAGACTTGTCAGATTCCATAAGCATAAGGCAACGGTATTTTCCAAATATCACAATCATGTTCAGATCACAAAGCATTGAGACAGACATTAAGTTGAAACCAAGGGATTCAACAAGCATCACTTTATACATGTGCTGATCCCTTGAGATTGCAACTCTACCCAGACCCAATACCTTGCTTTTACCAGTGTCAGCAAATGTGATGTGACTTTTGTCAGACGGGCGTAGGGTTGAATCCATCAGAAGACTTTGATCACTAGTCATGTGGTTAGTGCATCCACTATCCATAATCCATTCTGAAGCCTTTGGTGTCATATCCTACAGTACAGTTTGGGGGATAGGCTTCACCAAGGGTATTGTGAAGCAGAAACATTTGACGAACAAGTGGAATATGAAAGTTCAGATCTTGGTTAGGATAAATTGGATGATTGTCAAGGAATCCCGGACAAAATACATATTAAGACCATTTGGACATTTTATCTTGCGTCCCACAAGATGTTTAAGGTCCCCAGCATAAGCATCAGACGCCTTTGATTTCCGCTTGGAGACCTTTCCCTGCAAAAGAGAGTTAAGTTTTCTTAACCACCCACATCTTCATGGGTGCCTTAGAAGCAACAAGTCTAAGTGCAACATCTAAGAACTTTGACTTTGGAGCCCTAGCAAATAGCCTTGCAGGAGGTGAATAATACTCATAAGAATAAGCAGAAAAGCTTTTGGTCTTATGAACATAGCGGTTTGACGAAACACGCTTGTCGGTGTCAAAACCGGCGGATCTCGGGTAGGGGGTCCCGAACTGTGCGTCTAGGCGGATGGTAACAGGAGACAAGGGACACGATGTTTTACCCAGGTTCGGGCCCTCTTGATGGAGGTAAAACCCTACGTCCTGCTTGATTAATATTGATGATGTGTGTTACAATAGTGGATCTACCACGAGATCAAGGAGGCTAAATCCTAGAAGCTAGCCTATGGTATGATTGTTGTTCGTCCTACGGACTAAAGCCATCCGGTTTATATAGACACCGGAGAGGGCTAGGGTTACACAAAGTCAGCTACAATGGTAGGAGATCTACATATCCGTATCGCCAAGCTTGCCTTCCACGCCAAGGAAAGTCCCATCCGGACACGGGACGAAGTCTTCAATCTTGTATCTTCATAGTCTTGGAGTCCGGCCGATGATGATAGTTCGGCTATCCGGACACCCCCTACCCCGGAACTCCCTCAGTAGCCCCTGAACCAGGCTTCAATGACGACGAGTCCGGCGTGCATGTTGTCTTCGGCATTGCAAGGCGGGTTCTTCCTCCGAATAATTAGAAGATTGTGAACACCAGGATAGTGTCCGGCTCTGCAAAAATAAAGTCCACGTACCACCATAGAGAGAATAATATTACACAAGTTCAATCTGCAGACGTATTTTGTGGAGTGACGTCCTGCCATTACCAAGCCTTTACTCAAATTGTTTTTATTGTTCCACCTCCGTGCGTTTAGCGAGGCGGTTTCCTTGGCATGGCTTGTCGAAGCACAGATCGTGTTCCCCTTATTCCGGGATTCCCATCAATACGGACGTGGGTAACCCAACCACGCCATTGATTGTGACGCTTGGGAGATAAGCGAGTTTTACCAGGCCGGTGGGGACACATGTTCTTGTCTGCCCATATAAGGGGATAAAGATCCAACCCTTTTACCTGCGCCTTCTTCCTCCTTGGCTTATCCATCTCCGCGAACTCGAGCTCCAGCGCCCAAGTCCGCACTTCTCACCTCAACCTTCTCCAACTATGTCCGGAGCGGGAGGCAAGTGGATGGCCTCCTCCGTCACGGAGGGGCAGATCCAGAAGTTGCGCGACGCCGGATATTTGTCCAGCGACATCGCGCACAGGCTCCCCAACGAGGCAGAGCTCATCCCCACCCCCAGGCCCCATGAGAGGGTAGTATTTCTTCCCCATTTCCTCCGCAGACTGGGCTTCCCACTTCATCCCTTTGTCCGGGGGATCATGTTCTACTACGGCCTAGATTTCCATGATCTGGCCCCGAATTTCATCCTCAACATCTCGGCGTTTATCGTCGTGTGCGAGGCCTTCCTCTACATCCAGCCCCACTTCGGCTTGTGGCTCAAGACCTTCAGTGTCAAGCCGAAGGTTGTGAAGGGCAGCCAAGTGGAGTGCGGAGGCGCCATGGTGGGCAGGATGTCCCACGTTACGTGGCTGGAGGGCACTTTCGTGGAAACCATCAAGGGGTGGCAATCGGGGTGGTTCTACATCACCAAGCCGCGTGACCTTGATTGGGCAGCGGCCCCCGAATTCAGATCCGGCATCCCTACATGGCTCACCTCCTGGAAAGAGAGTGGACGGATCTGGGGGGATTCAGAGGAGCTGACCGGACTCCAAGCCTGTATCCAGAAGCTGGTGGACAAGAAGGTCAAGCTTGTCAACGTAGTCCAGGTCATGCTCATCCGCCGGATTCTCCTGTGCCAACGACGGGGCTTCAATATGTGGGAGTTCGATCCGGCGCAGCACCGGACCCTGAGCGGGCTCTTTGACACTACGTACGAAGATGTCTGGAAGGTGCTGTTCAAGAGCGCCGAGGCTCCCGCATCCGCTACCGAAGATCGCGGATTCCGCTCGCAGCATCCAGCTGACGAGGTAAGTGATTTCACCACTTGTTTTCCATAGTTTGACTCTATGCGGGATCTAAACTCCCTTTACCTTTGATAGGAATGGCTGGCGAAGGCCGAACGGACTATCTGTCCGCCCTATTGCCAGAGGACCCAGCGGACGCCCGCCTAACGGGGCTGTTGGCTCCGGCACCCCACGTGGTGCCGGAGAAGAAGGCCAAGAAGAAGGCCACAGGGACTCGGAAGAGTTCCCGTTTTCAGGTGCTATCGGATGATGAATCCGAGGCCGACTCCTCCCACCAAGGCGAGGAGGAGAAGAAGAAAGCCTCTCCCCTAGCGGGGGGAGGGAAGAAAAGGAAGGCCTCCCCAACAAGGGAGGCCGAAGGGTCCAAGAAGGGAAAAACTCTTCCCCCAGACTGCTCCGCCGATGCCAGTGACGACGACGAGGACTGGCCTCCAAGGGCCAAGCCCCTGGCGAGATCGTAAGTATCCGGACTCCTGAATAACTTCAAGGTTTTTATTTTTCGCCACATAATGTCTTTCTAATGCCGCATACAACCCTGCAGTCCGCCTACGGATGATCTTCCAGCTTCGTCGAGCGGGTCCTTAGGTGCGTCGGATATGGATTCTCTTCCGACGGCCTCCACCCCCCGTGATGCGGATGATGCCGAGGTGGGATCCCAGGAAGGGACCCACCAGGAGGAGAGGGCCCCGGAGGTGTCGCAGGACAACCTCTCGGACTTTGCACCGGACTCGGCCCCGGAACCCACAGTGGCTCCGGAGTCCAGCGGGCGACCCCTTCGCAAGAAGGGCAAGACCGTGACGCCGGCTGCCTCCGTCCAACCGGAGGTGCCGGATAACTTGCTGGAGGCACTCAACGGTGCCTCCATCGAAGAGGAACACCACACTGTTATGAGTGCGGTGATTCAGAAGGTGCAGCTCGCCAAGAGCGGGCTGACCAAAGCCTGCAGCAGCCTTCTAACAGGCTTTGAGGTAAGAATTTCAACATGTATAAAATGGTACCGCATAGACAGTAGCCCCTGATGCTCGGTTCGGTGTTCGGAAAGAAAAGCCGGATTGAGGATCTAAAAAGATATACGCAGGAGTTATAAAAAATATGTCAATATGGGATTGCAGGCTGCACTGCTGACCTCTGATGCACTGACTGTGGAGGTCAATACTTTGAAGGAAAACCTCAAGCGGTCCGAGAACGAGCTCGGCCATGCCAAGAGGCAGCTCGAGGACAAGGAAGGTGACTAACACCTTATTAAAATTGTACCTTACAGAAAAGGATTTTGGTTGCAAAAAGAATGACAAGGATAACGTGGGTATTGCAGGGGCCACTAACGAGGTGGCGACCCTGAAAGAGGCGGTGGCCGCGGCCGAATGAAATGCGGCCGCAGAGCGCACCGAGCAAGAGAAACAGGAGGCGCGGGTGGCGGAGGTACAGCAAGAGCTCCAGGATCTCGTGAGAAAACATGAGAGCTTGGAGCGTGACTCGAAGACTCGAGAGTCTGAGCTTGCAACGGCTCTTGAGAGTGCCAAAGCCGCTAAGGCCGAAGCCTACAAGGCCCTCCAGGAGATTGAGGCGGTGAAGAAAATAGCAGCGGGTAAGGCATTTTTCATGCAAAGTAAGCATGTGAGTGTTAATTACCTGTTGCTTACCCGAATTCAGAGCTCTCCAGGAGCGTTCGCAGATCTTCCTCGCAGCGTGTTCAATGCTGCCGCATTCTACCGGGCCGAGGAGGGGAGCTCGACGGAGAAGGTCTTCTGGTCTCAGTATGCTGAGGCCGGACATCCGGTGCCCCTTAGCGACCAGCTGAAGCAGCTGGTCGAGCTCCACAAGGCGGCCGAACAGGCCATGAAGGGCCTCATAGTTCGGTTGTGGCCTAAGGAGGCCATGCCTGGGAGCTACTTCGGCTTGGTGCGGTGGCTGGTGGATGCGTGCCCGTGGGTTGAAGTCATCAAGCACTCCGCCTGTATTGAGGGTGCCCGTCGGGCCCTTGCCCGCACGAAGGTGCATTGGGGCAAGATGGATGCCCAGAAGCTTGTGACCGACCCGCCACCAGAGGGCAAGGAGCATCGCACGCTCGAGATTTATTATAAGAGTGTGCTGAAGGGCGCCCGCACTATTGCGGGGGAGTGCTCCAAAGATGTAATTTTTGAGTAGACTCGCATTTTGTTATCCTGTGCGCTGGAAACTTAGTTCATATGCGCTAAGCAACGCTTGTTAATTTAAAATATTACCTTCTGTGCGGCTATTTATCAAATCTGAGAGATGGCAAGTCGTCGGCTTCAGCCCCCATGCCACAAGTGCTGGGGTGTTCAGGATAAACTTGAGCACTCTTGTTCCCATTTTTGGGTCCATCTAGGGAGGTGATCAACACAACGAACAAGGCAACCGGACTTATAATGCTTGAACACTCTCACTTAGCCATAGAATTCTATAATTTTAAATTTCGGCGAAGCCCCTAGTCTTCGGAAGGCCGAATTTGGGGCGCTATCCATGCCTGGGCTGGACAAGATCCGGCTCCTCGCTCTAAGCGGCATAAGTCTTTAAGGACTCGCAAAAACCTCTCGAACAGCGACCGGCTCTCGCCTCATCATGACGGTCAATTTTAGCTTTCTCCACTGAGGCGTTAACCCAGCTCAACTGGGGCGCAATCGCAGTGGTTCTCCCAGTGCTACCTTAGCCAATATAACGGAACGTAAGGTACCAAAACATGGGAGCCGGGAAAACCCAACTATTGACCCAAGACATGATTCGGAGCCGATGCATATAATGCTATAAGTTCGGGGTGCTGCACTTGTGAAAGTGTTCGGACTTATCACACCATGATGCAGGAAACATAAGCCCCTGGTGTGTTTTAACCATACCAAAGTGTACGGATGTGACATGTCGTAATTTAACATATGTATGAATAAGAAATGCAATTATAAGCAAAAAGGTGCTGCATTGTTTTATTCAATAAGTGCTGCTATGAATGCAGAATGATACAAATAGTGCGATAAGCAAGGGATGGGACTGTTAAACATGTCCCCCTCCAGGGGTAGGCTGCGGATTGTTGTATAAAAATGCTCGTAATGGAGACCACATGTATATTTTGTAGCCTTTATCCTTCCCTGGCTGTTGCATCGTGAGTTCGGCAGGTCTGCTGCCAGACAGGGCCTCTAACGAACGGAGTCCTGTGGGTAAAAAATCAAGGGCAAAAAGAAAAAGAAAAAAAGAACGACACACTTGAGAGCCCCTGGTGTGGTTGAGCCGCAGTCTGGGCTTATTGTGGTCGTGCCCCTCCTCCCATGCCCATGGTATCTTCAGAGCGTAATGGTGTACGCGAAGGACCTGTTTTGACTTTTTGCAGGGGCTGGGGTTGGGGCCGCACTGCTACGCGTGCTCGGAACGTGCCAGGTGGTCTTGTTGTAGGTTACTCCGGGCGCGCTTAGCTATGTCCGGCCGCTTAACGGCCGGACTCGAGAATTGCCTTAATAGGCTGCATTGTACTTCTGCCGCGAGAGCCGCTGTATGTTCCTCCTTTCGGAGAGAACGTTCAGTGTTTCCGTTGACCGTGATGACTCCTCGAGGGCCTGGCATCTTGAGCTTGAGGTATGCGTAGTGCGGTACCGCGTTGAATTTTGCAAACGCGGTACGTCCGAGCAAGGCATGATAGCTGCTGCGGAACGGGACTATGTCGAAGATTAACTCCTCGCTTCGGAAGTTATCCGGGGATCCGAAGACCACTTCCAGTGTAACTGAGCCTGTACAATTGGCTTCCACACCTGGTATGACGCCTTTAAAGGTCGTCTTGGTAGGTTTAATCCTTGAGGGGTCTATGCCCATTTTGCACACTGTATCCTGATATAGCAGGTTCAGGCTGCTGCCGCCGTCCATCAGGACTCTGGTGAGGTGAAATCCATCGACGATTGGGTCTAAGACCAATGCGGCGAATCCGCCGTGGCAGATGCTGGTGGGGTGGTCCCTTCGGTCAAAAGTGATCGGGCAAGAGGACCATGGATTGAACTTCGGGGCGACTGGCTCCATCGCGTATACATCCCTGAGTGCACGCTTCCGCTCCCTTTTGGGTATGTGCGTTGCGTATATCATGTTCACCGTCCGCACCTGTGGGGGGAAACCCTTCTGTCCTCTATTGTTCGGCGGTCGGGTCTCTTCCTCGTCATCGCTATGCAGCCCCTTGTCATTGTTTTCGGCAATTAACTTGCCTGCCTGCTTGAATACCCAACAGTCCCTATTGGTGTGGTTAGCTGGCTTTTCGGGGGTGCCGTGTATCTGGCACAAGCGGTCGAGGATTCGGTCCAAATTGGACGGACCCAGAGCAGTTCTTTTGAATGGCTTTTTCCGCTGACCGGGTTTAGAGCCTCTGAATCCGGCATTGACTGCCGTATCCTCACTATTGTCGCCATTGATGCGGCGCTTGTTTTTGTTACGACGCGACCTGCCATTTCGGTCCTTGAAATCCGGACTGCCAGAATGTTTGCTGAGGTTGTTGCTGCATGCTAGCCAGCTATCCTCACCCGCGCAGAAGCGGGTCATGAGTGATGTGAGGGATGCCATGGATTTTGGCCTTTCCTGTCCCAGGTGCCGGGCAAGCCACTCGTCGCGGATGTTATGCTTGAAGGCCGCGAGGGCCTCCGCATCCGGACAATCGACGATTTGGTTTTTCTTGGTTAAGAACCGTGTCCAGAATTGTCTGGCTGATTCGTCTGGCTGCTGAATTATGTGGCTTAGATCATCAGCGTCTGGTGGTCGCACATACGTGCCTTGGAAGTTATCGAGGAATGCGGCTTCCAGGTCTTCCCAACTCCCAATTGACTCTGCTGGCAAGCTGCTAAGCCAATGCCGGGCTGGTCCTTTAAGCTTGAGGGGGAGATATTTGATGGCGTGAAGATCGTCACCGCGGGCCATGTGGATATGAAGAAGATAGTCTTCGATCCAAACCGTGGGGTCTGTTGTGCCATCGTAAGATTCGATATTCACGGGTTTAAACCCTTCGGGGATTTGATGATCCGTTACTTCATTTGTGAAGCATAGTGGGTGTGCGGCGCCTCTATACTGGGCGATATCACGACGGAGCTCAAAAGAGCTTTGTCTGTTTTGTTCGGCCCAGCCGGACTTACCGTGTCCGGCGCGACGGCTGTCGTCATGTGCCGTGGGGCGCCCACGCGATCCATAGATCGATCTTGATTGTCTTGCCTTATCCTCCAATATATCTCGCAAGTCCGGAGCGTTCCCCTATGGCCTTTTGCTTTTCGAGCGATGCTGGGGTACGGGTCTAGTGAAGGGCCTAGAGGCTTCTCTGTCGCGACCACGGGGTCGTCGGTCAGCCGTATTGTCTCCTGGTGATGCGGGTTCATACGCTTCCTCCTCTAATCGGGGGAGCACTTGCGTTTAGGGTAGCTTTTGGAGGGGCGTTCGAGCTCATGCTCTTCGGCCGCGAGGACTTCAGTCCATCTGTCGGCTAGCAGATCTTGATCAGCTCTAAGCTGTTGCTGCTTTTTCTTGAGGCTGTTTGCCGTGGCCATAAGCTTGCGTTTAAAACGCTCTTGTTCGACGGGATCCTCAGGCACGACGAATTCATCGTCGTCGAGGCTTGCTTCATATCCAGAGGGAGGCATATAATCCTCTACCTCTTCTTCTGCCGCTCTCTCATGAGGGCTGGCGTCCCCATCCTCCTGCGCTGGGTCTTGCTGGAGTGGGTTATCTTCGGCGCTGTCCGGTGTATTATTATCTCCGGTGCCGGAATTTTCATTCTTGCTGTGGCGGGATTTAGAGCGGCGCCGCTGACGCCGACACTTGGGCTGTTTCTTGGAGGGGTCATCCTCCTCTGTTCCTTCGCCATTCCCATCCTTTGGGATATCCACCATGTATATGTCATATGATGAGGTGGCTTTCTAGTGCCCGGTCGGCGCTGGTTCTTGGTCGTCTCCGGCATCGTCGTCCATACCGTCGATGTCTTCGGAGTCGTAGTCTAGCATGTCGGTTAGATCGTCGACAGCGGCTACCAAGTGGGTGGTGGGTGGGCTTTGAATTTCTTCGTCGTCCGCATCCCAACCATCCTGACCGCAGTCTGGCCAGGGCTCTCCTGATAACGAGAGATGTTTTAGCGAACTCAAGATGTCGCCAAAAGGTGAGTGTTGAAAGATGTCCGCTGCGGTGAACTCCATGATCGGCGCCCAATCGGATTCGATCGGAGGGGGCGCGGGAGGTTCGGAGTCCAGCAAGGAGTCCGACACCTCGGAGCCACGAGCTTCATGAGGGACAAGGTCATTGTTCGGCTCTATTGTCGTAGAGGTTGCAGCTCCCGAGGCGGTGTCTAGCCATCCGTCCTCGATCTGCGCAGCCGGCTCCGAATTGAAGATCGGAGCGGGTTCGAGTGCGGCCTCCAGGGTACTGTCCGGCTGCAGAGCTAAATCATGCTCGCCGTGACAGTGCCGCACGCTCGGCTGTGGCTCGAATCCATCGAGGATCAAGTCCTCGCGGATGTCAGCCGTGAAGTTCAAACTTCCAAATCTGACCTGACGGCCAGGGGCGTAGCTTTCGATCTGCTCCAGATGGCCAAGCGAATTGGCCCGCAGTGCAAAGCCGCCAAATATGAAGATCTGTCCGGGGAGAAAGATCTCACCCTGGATTGCATCGTTGATGATGGTCGAAGAAGCCATCGAGCCTATCGGTGACGACACAGCGGAACTCTCAATGAAAGCACCAATGTCGGTGTCAAAACCGGCGGATCTCGGGTAGGGGGTCCCGAACTGTGCGTCTAGGCGGATGGTAACAGGAGACAAGGGACACGATGTTTTACCCAGGTTCGGGCCCTCTTGATGGAGGTAAAACCCTACGTCCTGCTTGATTAATATTGATGATGTGTGTTACAATAGTGGATCTACCACGAGATCAAGGAGGCTAAATCCTAGAAGATAGCCTATGGTATGATTGTTGTTCGTCCTACGGACTAAAGCCATCCGGTTTATATAGACACCGGAGAGGGCTAGGGTTACACAAAGTCGGTTACAATGGTAGGAGATCTACATATCCGTATCGCCAAGCTTGCCTTCCACACCAAGGAAAGTCCCATCCGAACACGGGACGAAGTCTTCAATCTTGTATCTTCATAGTCTTGGAGTCCGGCCGATGATGATAGTTCGGCTATCCGGACACCCCCTAGCCCGGAACTCCCTCAACGCTCATATTCAAAAGTCTGAGTATGGTTTCCCTGCAAAACATTGGTGTTAGGGTGACTCTGGTGAGTCCTCTATCTATATGAAGCCTTTGGACCATATGAAGCTTTTGGTCTGGGATTTGTCTTCTTCCTCGGTGGTGTCATGATGACATTCACGGGAAGACTTTCAAGATAACTTCTGGGTACTCAAATCTTCTTAAGAGGTGGTCCGTTCCTGCAGTTAGTACCAATATACCTAGCAAACACATCACCATTCTGATTCCTAAACATTTTATAGTTTGCATCAAAGGATTCATCAATGATAATTGGGTTAGCACAAGAGAAGCTAGATAAGGTAGATGGATCCACTAAAAGTCCCTTTGCAGCAATGCATGTGGTTTTGGGGTACTACTCAGGCATCCAGTAAGAATCATCAACATTCATTTTCCTCTCGAACCCAACACCCTCTTTCCGAGGGTTTCGGTTCAAAATCTGTTTTTTGAGGACATCACATAGTGTCTGATGCCCTTTGAGACTTTTGTACATTCTTGTCTCGAGCAAATTCTTCAACCTAGCATTCTCATCAACAATAGTAGTGGTATCCTCAGCAGAGGGGTTAGTTACCACATTAGCAGTTGAAGATATTGCAACAGTAGCAGCAGTTGAACATTCAGCAACAGAGACGACATTATCACGCTCAAGACATTTTAGACATGGTGGTTCAAATACTTCCGGAGCGGAACTGATCTGTTGACCACGGAGTGACTCGTTCTCCTTTTGAAGATCTTCATGAGCCGATCTCAATTTCTCAAGCTCGTGCTTCGTTTGAAGATAATCATAGGAAAGCTTTTCATGAGAAGCTGAGAGCATTTCATGATGACTTTCAAGTTCCTCGTACTTAACATGAAGATTTTTAATGTCTTTAATTAGGGACTGAGTTCGGGGCATTTCCGCGTCCAACAGGTCATCGCTTTTGTCTAACAACTTTTGAATTTGTTCCATATCATTTTGTTGTCCAGTTACAATTTCAGCAAGTGTTTTGTAGCTAGGTTTAGATTCACATTCAGAGTCATCTTCAGTTGATGTTTGAAAGTAAGCATCACGTGAGTTTACCTTGGCACCACGTGCCATGAAGCAGTAGGTGGGAGCTGTCGGTGTCAAAACCGGTGGATCTCGGGTAGGGGGCCCCGAACTGTGCGTCTAAGGCTAACGGTAACAAGAGGCGGGGGACACAATGTTTGCCCAGGTTTAGGCCCTCTCTATGGAGGTAATACCCTACTTCCTGCTTGATTGATCTTCATGAATATGAGTATTACAAGAGTTGATCTACCACGAGATCGTAATGGCTAAACCCTAGAGGCTAGCCTATGACTATGATTGTTGTTGTCTCTATGGACTAAACCCTTCAGTTTATATAGACACCAGAGGAGGCTAGGGTTTACACAAAGTCAGTTACAGAGAAAGGAATCTATGTATCCGGATCACCAAGCTTGCCATCCACGCAAAGGAGAGTCCCATCCGGACACATGAAGAAGTCTTCGATCTTGTACCTTCATAGTTCAACAGTCCGACCCATGTTAATAGTCCGGCTGTCCGAGGACCCCTTAGTCCAGGACTCCCTCAGTAGCCCCTGAACCAGGCTTCAATGACGATGAGTCCGGCGTGCAGATTGTCTTCGACATTGCAAGGCGGGTTCCTTCTCTGATTACTCCACAATAGTCTTCGGACCAAAAACGTAGAGAGTATAATATTCCATGATTCCAATCCTCTAACATCTTTTCGTAGCTTGACATCACGACACTGCCCGGTCATTATTCGAACCATTTCTTAGCCTGCCACTCCGTATTTCGAGGTGCGGTTTCACTGGCACGTCTTGTGAAAGCAGAGATTGTGTCCCCTTATCATGAGATTCTCATCAATACGAGCATGGGTAACCCAACCATGCCATCTGCATGACATTTGGGGAATAGGCGAGTTTTAAGGCGAGTTGGGACGCGCATGATTTTTACTGCCTTTGTAAAGGGATAAGGATTCACCCTTTTTCACCCACGCCTTCTCCTTCCTTTGCCCATCCATTCTCAAGCTCCAGCGCCCAAGCTCTCGTTTTCTCCGCCCAAAAAAGCACTCCAACCATGTCCAGATCTGGAGCAGGCGGCAAGTGGATGGCCTCCTGCATCAAGAAGCTCCGGGAGGCCGGGTACCTAGCCAAGGAGGTCACCCATCGGCTTTCGGCCAAGGGACAAATTGTCCCCACCCCGGAGCCCTAGGAGAGGGTAGTGTTCGTCTCTCACTTTGTCCGCGGGCTGGGATTTCCCCTCCACCCCTTCGTCCGCGGACTTATGTTTTACTACGGGCTGGACTTCCATGATCTGGCCCCCAACTCCATCCTTAACATCTCAGCATTTACCATCGTGTGCGAGGCCTTCCTCCGCATCCCACCTCATTTTGGACTATGGCTGAAGACTTTTAATGTGAAGCCAAAGGTGGTGAGCAGCCAGCAAGCAGAGTGAGGAGGCGCCATGGTTGGCAAGATGCCCAATGTCACCTGGCCTGAAGGATCCTTCGTGGAGACTGTCAAAGGATGGCAGTCGGGGTGGTTCTACATCACCGAGCCGCGTGACACCAACTGGGTCGCGGCTCCCGCATTCCTGTCCGGAGTCCCGATGCGGCTCACATCCTGGAAAGAGAAGGGAGAAGGGCCTGACCTGGTCCTCCTCGGACGAGCTGACATCGCTTTGGACGCGCATTTAGAACATGATAAACAAGAGAATTAAGCTCGTCAATATGATCGAGGTAATGCTTGTTCGCCGGATTCTTCCGTGCCAACGCTGGACTTGCCAGCTATGGGAATTCGATCCGGCCAAGAACCAGACCCTACTAGAGCTCTTCGACACTACGCACGAAGATATCTGGAAGGTGCTCTTCAAGGCCAACGAGGTGCCGCCGCCCACGGACGAGGATCGTGGGCACGACTCAACCCATCCAACTAGTCCGGTAAGTTTTTTCATGTTTTCAAGGTGTACCCTTTACTTGCATATTCGAGGAAAGTGTCTGAGCCTCCCTATCAATTTTTCAGACTTGGACAGAGAAGGTGGAGCGGATCAAGTGTCCGGCTCTGCAACTCAAAGACCCAGAAATCCCGCTCTTAACAAAGATGCTGGTTCTGGGACCTTATAAGGTGCTGGAGAAGAAGGCTGAGAAGACCAGAGGTGGTCCCCGTCGCAAGGTCACTTCGGACGCAACGTCCGAAGATGCCGATGCTCGCTCCTCCGCCGCCGAAGACTACAAGGAAGAGGAGGAAGAAGAAGAAGAGGAAAGCCATTCCCCCTATAAGGGCAGAAAGAATAGAACGGCCTCCACGCGTTTGGAGGCTGAAGCGTCCAAGAAGGGGAAAGCTTCCCTTCCGAATAGCTCCACGCAGCCACCGATAGCAGCTCGGAGTGGCAACCCAGGGACAAGCCCCTGGCCAAATCGTGAGTATCCAGACACATTTGTATATCCGGCCTTTCTATTTTATTATTTTGTCATGTTTGAACTATGTATTTGCAGTCCGGCTCGGTCCAACCTCGAGCGGTCCTTATCTTCGGAGGACTCGCTGGACCCGTCCGCGATGGACAATGCGACCATTCCCTCGGCCTCCTCTCCCAAGGACACGGGTGACGCCGAGGTGTCGTCCCGAAGGATCCCAGGTCTGGGAGAGAACCCGGAGGCCGTCAGGGAGGTGCCGAAGGGCGAGGTCTCGGCTGCCAGACACATGGGGGAGCAAGCCCCCATGGAGACTGATGGTGGGGGCCATATCCAATTTGGGCCCCAAACGAATATTATTCCGGAGACCCATATGGCTCCGGAATCAGGCTAGCAGCCTTTCTCAAAGGAAGGGGGCGTGCCTATTCCGCCGGTGACCTCTGTCCATCCATAGCCGCCGGATACTTTGCTGGAAGCGCTGCGAGGCGCTTCCATTGTAGAAGAACACCGTACCCTTATGGGTACGGTGATTGAGAGGATCCAGTCTGCAAAAAGCGGACTGACCGAAGCCTGCACTAGCCTTCTAACAGGCTTTGAGGTAAGCAATGTAATTGTGTAAAAATAATGTCACAGTATAGACAGTAGCCCCTGAGACACTGTCCGGTGTTCAGAAAGACAAATCGGACAGAGGATCAAATAATTTTCGCAGGAGACTAATCTAAAATGTCTATGTGAATAAGTAGGCATCACTGCTAGCTGCGACCTCTCACACTGCGGAAGTCTTCGGACTGAAGCAGAGTCTGGAACGGGCCGAGGAAGAGCTCAGTTGTGTGAAGAAGCGACTGGAGGAAAATAAAGGTATGCAATAACCTATATATTCATGAATGATGAATGATGTGTGCTGACTAAGATGCCATTATATTTATTAGGGGCAGCGACCGAAGTAGAGGCCCTCAAGAAGGTGCTGGCCGAGGCCGAGGACAGTGCGGCCAAGGAACGAGCCGCACGCGAAAAGCATGATGCCCTGGTCAGCGAGGTCCAGCAAGAGCTTCAGGATGCCGTCAAGAAGTGTACAGATCAAGAGTTCAAGCTTGCCAAGGCGTGCCAGAGCGCACACGATGCCCGGGCTGAAGCCCAGGGCGCCCTCTAGGGAATCCAGGCGGCCAAGAAGATCGCGGCGGGTAAGGCTTTTATAATGCAGAGCAAATATGTGAAGGAAAGGTTCCTCTTACTGACCCGGATTTGGAGTTCTCCAGGGGCGTTTGCAGATCTGCCGTGCAGTGTGTCAGACGCTGCGGAATTCTATCAAGCCGAAGAGGGGAGCTCTACGAAGAAGCTGTTCTGGTCGCAATACCTTGCGCGAGAACATCCGGTGCCCTTTAGCGATCAGCTGAAGCAACTGGTCGAGCTATATAGGGCGGCCGAACTAGCCATGAAGGATTTGATAATCCGGCTATGGCCTGCCGAAGCCATTCCTAGCAGCTACTTTGGACTTGTGAAGCGGCTGGTTAGTGCCTGCCCTCAGCTTGACGCCATCAAGCGGTCGGTCTGGATTGAAGGTGCATGGATGGCCTTCGCCCACGCCAAGATGCACTGGGCGAAGATGGATGCCACAAAGCTAATGACCAAAGGACCGCCCGCGGGCAAGGAGCACCGCACACCCGAACTGTATTTTGACGGTGTTCTAGTGGGATCCCGCCTTGTGGCGGAGCAATGTGCTAAGGATATCATATTCCCATGAATACACTCATGTTATCCTATACTATGAAACAGATCGGTTATGTAATATAATGTCTGTTATTTATAATTTTACCTCCTGTGCAGCCTTTTTATTAAATATGAGAGTTGGCCAGTCGTCGGCTTCTGCCCCCATGTAGGTACGACGAGGGTGTTCGGGATAAACCTAAACACTCTTTATCCAAGGTTTTGGTCCTTTAAGGAGGTGTTTAGCACAATGAACCAGGCAATCAGACTATGCGGCTTTACTACTCTCACTTAGCCATAGGAGTTTGACAAGAAAAAATTTAGGTGTAGCCCCTGGTGTTCGGAAGGCCGAACTTGGGGTGCTATACACACCTTGATCAGATAAAACCCGATTCATCGCGTGAAGCGGAAAAAATCGCTAAAGATTTGTAACCTCTTGAACAGCTGACCAGCTCTCGCCGCGTCATGATAGTTAGTTTTCGGCTTTCTCTACTGAGGTGCTCATCTAGAAGAACTAGGACACAATCGCAGTAGTTCTCCCTTTACTACCCTAGCCGATATAGCGGAACGTAGGGTAGCAATAATAGGAGCCGATCAACCCAACTATTGACCCAAGACATGATTTGGAGCCGATGCATATAATGCTACAATTCGGGGTGCCGAACTACCGTAAAAGTGTTTGGACTTTCTTGCCGTATTATGGAGCGTAATGAAGCCCCTGGCGAATTAAAGCTTACCAGATTGTACGTTTGCAATTGATTAGAATATCAAGAAAAGGAAACGTTAAGCAATAAGCTGTTGTCGCAAGAATTGAGCCGCAAACTATGTTCCATTATAATCTGATTAATACGTCAAAGCGTATTTGTACAATTAGTGCAATAAGAAATAGGGCTATTTGACATGCCATGACCAAGGGCAAGCTGCGCGCGGGTTTTAAAACAGGTATAACGATCGTTAGCAGAGACCACCTAGGAGTTCCCTTGTACGTCAAAGGTTCTTGCCTTCTCGGTGTATACGTCTTTTGATAGGTCCGATGATCAGGTTATCAGGAAAAAGGCCTAGGGGAAGAAAGAAACCTGAAAAGAAAAAGAAATAGTGAAAGTATGCGGGTCCAGGAGCGGTTGAGCCGTATAGTGGATCCTGATCTAGTTGTGCCTCTGTCTACGCCCATGGTATTTTGAGTGCGTAGTTATGTACGCGTGGTGCAAAGGCCGCTGTTTGGTCGGGACTGGGTCAGAGACCGAATTGCTAGTCAAGATCTTGATGAATTGGATCGTCCTGCTGTGGAGTAGTTCGGACTCTTTTGACTGTGTCCGGGAGCTTGGCCACTGGATTGCGGTTATGCCTGAGAAGGCCGCTCTATACTTCTGCTGCAAGGGCCGTGATGTGCTCCTCGGTACGGAGGGAGCATTCTGTGTTTCCATTGACAGTTATAACACCGTGCGGTCCGGGCATCTTGAGCTTGAGGTAAGCGTAGTGCGGCACCGCATTGAATCGAGCAAATGCGGTTCGTCCGAGCAGTGCATGATAGCCACTGCGGAAGGGGACGATATCAAAGATCAATTCTTCGCTTCGGAAATTATCCAGAGATCCGAAGACCACTTCTAGTGTGATTGAGCCCCTACAACATGCCTCTACACCTGGTTTTTGTGGGCTTGATCCTTGAGGGGTCGATACCCATTTTGCGCACTGTATCCTGATAGAGTAGGTTCAGGCTGCTTCCACTGTCCATGAGGACTCGCGTAAGGTGGAATCCATCAATGATTGGGTCGAGCACCAGTGCGGCTGAGCCGCCATGATGGATACTAGTCGGATGGTCCCTACGATCAATAGTGATCGGATAGGAGGACCATGGGGTTAACTTTGGGGCGACTGGCTCCATCGCATAGACGTCCTTGAGTGCGTGCTTGCGCACCCTCTTGGGGATATGGGCAGCGTATATCATGTTCACCATTTTAACCTGGGTGGGGGGGACTTCTTCTATCCCCCTGTGTTCGGTGGCTGGGGCTCCTCGTCATCGTCATTGCTTTGTGACCCCTTCTCCTTATTTCCGACATTTAACTTGCCGGCTTGTTTGAAGACCCAACATTCTTTGTTGGTATGATTGGCTGGTCTATCGGGGGTGCCGTGGATTTGACATGGACGATCGAGTATGCGGTCCAAACTGGACGGGCCTGGATTGTTTCTCTTAAATGGCTTCTTCCGCTGACCGAACTTAGAGCCACTGAATCTGGCGTTGACAGCCGTGTCTTCGGCGTTGTCGCCATTGTTTCGACCCTTGTGTCTGTTGCGTTGGGGCTTGCCGTTGCTGTTTCTGGCTTCAGAAGTGCCAGGTTTGCCTGTGTTGTTATTGCTACGGGCTAGCCAACTATCTTTGCCCGCACAAAAGCGGGTCATAAGCATCGTAAGGGCTGCCGTGGACTTCGGCTTTTCTTGGCCAAGGTGTCGGGCAAGCCATTCGTCACGGACGTTGTGTTTGAAGGCCGCTAGGGCTTCGGCATCCGGACAGTCGACGATCTGGTTCTTTTTCGTTAAGAACCTAGTCCAGAATTTCTTGGCTGACTCTCCGGGTTATTGGATTATATGACTTAAGTCGTCGGCATCCGGAGGTCGGACATAGGTACCTTGGAAGTTTTCAAGGAAGGCATCTTCCAGGTTCTCCCAACTGCCGATGGAGTTTTCGGGCAGACTGTTCAACCAGTGCCGAGCTGGTCCCTTGAGTTTTAGCGGGAGATACTTGATGGCATGGAGATCATCACCACGGGCCATATGAATATGGAGAAGAAAATCCTCAATCCATACCACGGGATCTGTTGTCCCATCATATGATTCGATGTTCACGGGTTTAAACCCTTCTGGGAATTCATGTTCCATTACTTCATCAGTGAAGCAGAGGGGGTGTGTCGCGCCTCTGTGTCGAGCCATGTCGTGACGGAGCCCGGATGGAGTCCGTATGTAGTTTTCTGACCGAGCGTGGTTGTAGTTGTCACGTCCGGCCGGGTGGCCGTTGTCGCACATCGGGGCACGCCCCCGCGATCCGTAGATCGATCTGGCCTGTCTCGCTCTTTTATCCAAGTCATGTCGCAAGTCATATGTATAATCCCGAGCTGTTGTTTTTTGGTGAGGTAGTGCGGGCTGGTGTTCGGCCTGAGTTGCCGCTTTGTCCCAGCCACGTGGTGGCCGTTCAGCCGCATTATGCGCTGGGAGGACGGGCTCCAACGCCTCGTCATCAAATTGGGGGAGAAATTTGCGCTTCGGGTAACTTTTGGTTGGGCGCTCGAGGCCGTATTCCTCGGCTGCCAGGAGATCAGTCCATCTGTCGTTGAGCAGATCTTGTTCAGCTTGAAGCTGCTGCTGCTTCTTTTTCAGGCTCCTTGCAGTGGCTATAAGTCGGCGCTTAAAGCGCTGCTGCTCGAAAGGTTCCTTAGGCACGATAAATTCTTCGTCGCCAAGGCTCACCTCGTCCTCGGAGAGTGGGATGTATTTGCTATCCTCCGAGTCTTCATTCATGGCCTGTTCATCGAGGCTAACTCGCCCATCTTCCTGTTCATCCTGTTCGGAGGTTGGCTCGATGGGGTCTTCATTGTCTTCGGCATCGTCGGGAGTATTATTTTCTCTTGTGCCAGTATCGCCGTTTTTGCCATGGCGTGGTTTAGAGTGGCGCCGCTGACGTTGGCGCTTTGGCTGCTTCTCAGGAGGCTTATCCTCGACTGGATCTTTTTGTCATCGCCATTGTTTTCCTTGGGTGTATCAATCATATATATGTCATACGAGGAGGTAGCCGCCCAGCGCCCTGTGCATGGTGGCTCTTGCGTTTGCTCCTCTCCGACATCGTCGTCCATACCATTGATGTCTTTGGAGTCAAAATCGAGCATGTCGATTAAGTCCTCAATAGTGGCTATAAAGTGGGTGGTGGGCGGGGATAGGAATTCTCCACTCTCAGCTTCCAATTCGAACCAGATATAGTTCGGTTGAGAATCCCTGGATAAGGCAAGGGCTTTTAATGAGTTTTGCACATCGCCTAAAGGTGAGTTCCGGAAGATATCCACCGAGCTGAACTAAAGGATCGGTGCCTCCTGATCGATGGGCGCGGATGTACGTGGTTCGGAACCTATGGCCATAGGCGAGTCCGAGGTTCTGATGACACATGCCTCATTCGAGGTAGGATCTGCGTCCGGCTCCAACGCCACTGAGTCTGCGGCTTCCGTGGCGAGGTTGAGCTTCCCGTCCTTGGATGGCGCAATCTGCTCTGGATCTAGGGCCAGAGCAGTCATAGGCGCTATCTCCTGAGCACGGTCCGATGACAGATTTAAGTCATGTTCATCCTGGTGGCAGGGTGCGGCTATCATGGGCTCGAATCCGTCGAAGATCAAGTCTCCGCGGATGTCGGCAGTGTAATTCAAGCTTCCAAACCTGACCTGATGGCCAGGGGCATAGCTATCGATCTACTCCAGATGGCCAAGTGAGTTGGCCCGCAGTGCGAAGCCGCCGAATATGAAAATCTGTTCGAGGAGGAAGATCTCTCCTTGGATTGCGTTGTTGTAGATGATTGATGGAGCCATCAAGCCTTCTGGTCACGACGAAGTGGAACTCTCAATGAAAGCACCAATTTTGGTGTCAAAACCGGCGGATCTCGGGTAGGGGGTCCCGAACTGTGCGTCTAAGGCTAATGGCAATAGGAGGCGGGGAACACAATGTTTACCCAGGTTCGGGCCCTCTCTATGGAGGTAATACCCTACTTCCTGCTTGATTGATCTTGATGAATATGAGTATAACAAGAGTTGATCTACCATGAGATCATAATGGCTAAACCCTAGAGGCTAGCCTATGATTATGATTGTTGTTGTCTCTACGGACTAAACCCTCCGGTTTATATAGACATCGGAGGGGGATAGGGTTTACGCAAAGTCGGTTACAGAGAAAGAATCTACATATCCGAATCACCAAGCTTGCCATCCACGCAAAGGAGAGTCACATTCGGACACAGGAAGAAGTCTTCGATCTTGTATCTTCATAGTTCAAAAGTCCTGCCCATGCTAATAGTCCGGTTGTCCAAGGACCCCTTAGTACAGGACTCCCTCAAGAGCAGAGTCATCCTCATCCTTGGCATCAACGTTGGTGACGAGGCCATTCTCTTTAGTGTTGAAGATGGACTTGGCGACATATGCAGAAGCTAGAGCCAGGCTTGCTACTCCAGAATTGGATTCCTCTTCAGACTCCACCTCTGCCTCCTCAGATGTAGACTCCTCCTTTGAATCCATCTCCTTGCCAACAAACGCACAAGCCTTGCTTGATGATCTCTTCTTGTGTGATGAAGGATTCGAGGAAGACTTGGAATAAGACTTTGAGGATTTTCTTCTTCTTCTTGTCATCAGAATCATATTCCTTGCTCTTCTTCTTCTTCTTTGTCTCATTGTCCCACTGTGGACACTCAGAGATGTAGTGACCAGGTTTCTTGCACTTGTGGAAGGTTCTCTTCTTGTGATCACGAGAGGAAGCTTCATCATTTCTAGAGCTGGGTCTTCAAGACTTTTTGAAGTCTTTCTTCTTGGTGAACTTCTGGAACTTCTTCACTAGCATAGCAAGCTCCTTTCCAATATCTTCAGGATCCCCAGAATTGCAGTCCAATTCTTCTTCAGATGAGGAAACAGCCTTTGCCTTCAAAGTGCGAGTTCGACCATAGTTGGGACCATAGATATCTCTTTTCTCAGATTGCTGGAACTCATGTGGGTTGAGCTTCTCAAGTATGTCAGACGTATCAAGAGTCTTGAAGTCAAGGTGCTCTTGAATCATCAGGGCTAGGGTGTCAAATGAGCTGTCAAGAGATCTCAGAAGTTTCTTGACGATTTTGTGCTTGGTGATCTCAGTGGCGCCGAGTACATGAAGCTCATTTGTGATATCTGTGAGGCGATCAAATGTGAGGTAGACATTCTCATTGTCATTTCTCTTGAAGCGGTTGAAGAGATTGTGAAGAACACTGATCCTTGAATCCCTCTGTGTCGGGACGCGTTCGTTGACCTTGGAAAGCCAGTCCCAGACTAGCTTTGCTGTTTCCAGAGCACTCACATGACCATACTGTCCTTTGGTCAGATGACCATAGATGATGTTCTTGGCAGTTGAGTCCAGTTGAATGAACCTCTTGACATCACCAGCAGTGACACCTTCACCGCCTTGGGAACGCCGTTCTTGACGACATAGCAGAGATCAACGTCAATGGCTTCAAGATGCATACACATCTTATTCTTGCAATAGGGGTAATCAGTGCCATCGAAGATAGGGCACGTAGCGTGTTGGAAATATGCCCTAGAGGCAATAATAAAAGTATTATTATTATATTTCCTTGTTCATGATAATTGTCTTTTATTCATGCTATAACTGTATTATCCGGAAATCGTAATACACGTGTGAATACATAGACCACAATATGTCCTTAGTGAGCCTCTAGTTGACTAGCTCGTTGTGATCAACAGATAGTCATGGTTTCCTGGCTATGGACATTGGATGTCGTTGATAACGGGATCACATCATTAGGAGAATGATGTGATGGACAAGACCCAATCCTAAGACTAGCACAAAAGATCGTGTAGTTCATTTGCTAGAGCTTTGCCAATGTCAAGTATCTCTTCCTTCGACCATGAGAGCGTGTAACTCCTGGATACCGTAGGAGTGCTTTGGGTGTATCAAACGTCACAACGTAACTGGGTGACTATAAAGGTGCACTATAGGTATCTCCGAAAGTATCTATTGTTTTATGCGGATCGAGACTGGGATTTGTCACTCCGTGTAAACGGAGAGGTATCTCTGGGCCCACTCGGTAGGACATCATCATATGCGCAATGTGACCAAGGAGTTGATCACGGGATGATGTGTTACGGAACGAGTAAAGTGACTTGCCGGTAACAAGATTGAACAAGGTATTGGATACCGACGATCGAATCTCGGGCAAGTAACATACCGATAGACAAAGGGAATTGAATACGGGATTGATTAAGTCCTTGACATCGTGGTTCATCCGATGAGATCATCGTGGAACATGTGGGAGCCATCATGGGTATCCAGATCCCGCTGTTGGTTATTGACCGGAGAACGTCTCGGTCATGTCTACATGTCTCCCGAACCCGTAGGGTCTACACACTTAAGGTTCGATGACGCTAGGGTTATAAAGGAAGTTTGTATGTGGTTACCGAATGTTGTTCGGAGTCCTGGATGAGATCTCGGACATCACGAGGAGTTCCGGAATGGTCCGGAGGTAAATATTTATATATGGGAAGTCCTATTTTGGCCACCGGAAAATGTTCGGGATTTTTCGGTATTGTACCGGGAAGGTTCTAGAAGGTTCCAGAGTGGGGCCCACCTGCATGGGGGGACCCACATGGACGTGGGTAGTGGGGGCAAGGCCCCACACCCCTGGTCAAGGCGCACCAAGATCCCCCCTTAGAAGGAATAAGATCATCTCCCGAAGGGATAAGATCAAGATCCCTAAAAAGGGGGGATAACAATCGGTGGGGAAGGAAATAATGAGATTTCTTTCCTCCCACCTTGGCTAACGCCCCAATGGACTTGGAGGGCAAGAAACCAGCCCCTCCACCCCTATATATAGTGGAGAGGCGCATGGGAGCTATACATGAAGTTCTGGCACAGCCCTACCTCTCTTCCTACTCCTCCTCTCCCATGGTGCTTGGCGAAGCCCTGCTGGATTGCCACGCTCCTCCACCACCACCACGCCATTGTGCTGCTGTTGGATGGAGTCTTCCTCAACCTCTCCCTCTCTCCTTGCTGGATCAAGGCGTGGGAGACGTCACCGGGCTGTACGTGTGTTGAACGCGGAGGTGCCGTCCGTTCGGCACTAGGATCATCGATGATTTGAATCACGACGAGTACGACTCCATCAACCCCGTTCACTTGAACGCTTCCGCTTAGCGATCTACAAGGGTATGCAGATGCACTCTCTTTCTACTCGTTGCTGGTCTCTCCATAGATAGATCTTGGTGACACGTAGGAAAATTTTGAATTTCTGCTACGTTCCCCAACAGTGGCATCATGAGCTAGGTCTATTGCGTAGATTCTTTGCACGAGTAGAACACAAAGTAGTTGTGGGTGTTGATGTTGTTCAATATGCTTACCGTTACTAGTCCAATCTTGTTTCGACGGTATTGTGGGATGAAGCGGCCCGGACCGACCTTACACGTACTCTTACGTGAGACAGGTTCCACCGATTGACATGCACTTAGTGCATAAGGTGGCTAGCGGGTGCCAGTCTCTCCCACTTTAGTCGGAACGGATTCGATGAAAAGGGTCCTTATGAAGGGTAAATAGCAATTGGCATATCACGTTGTGGTCTTGCGTAGGTAAGAAACGTTCTTGCTAGAAACCCATAGCAGCCACGTAAAACATGCAACAACAATTAGAGGACGTCTAACTTGTTTTTGCAGGGTATGCTATGTGATGTGATATGGCCAAGAAGAATGTGATGAATGATATGTGATGTATGAGATTGATCATGTTCTTGTAATAGGATTCACGACTTGCATGTCGATGAGTATGACAACCGGCAGGAGCCATATGAGTTGTCTTTATTTATTGTATGACCTGCGTGTCATTGAAGAACGCCATGTAAACTACTTTACTTTATTGCTAAACGCGTTAGTCATAGAAGTAGAAGTAGTCGTTGGCATGACAACTTCATGAAGACACGATGATGGAGATCATGATGATGGAGATCATGGTGTCGTGCCGGTGACGATGATGATCATGGAGCCCCGAAGATGAAGATCAAAAGGAGCAAAATGATATTGGCCATATCATGTCACTATTTGATTGCATGTGATGTTTATCATGTTTATGCATCTTGTTTGCTTAGGACGATGGTAGTAAATAAGATGATCCCTTACAAAATTTCAAGAAGTGCTCTCCTCTAACTGTGCACCGTTGCTACAGTTCGTCGCTTCTAAGCACCACGTGATGATCGGGTGTGATGGATTCTTACGTTCACATACAACGGGTGTAAGACAGTTTTACACAGCGAAAACACTTAGGGTTAGCTTGACGAGCCTAGCATGTGTAGACATGGCCTCGGAACACGGAGACCGAAAGGTCGAGCATGAGTCGTATGGTAGATACGATCAACATGAAGATGTTCACCAATGATGACAAGTCCGTCTCACGTGATGATCGGACACGGCCTAGTTGACTCGGATCATGTGATCACTTAGATGACCAGAGGGATGTCTATCTAAGTGGGAGTTCATAAGATGAACTTAATTATCCTGAACATAGTCAAAAGACCTTTTGCAAATTATGTCGTAAGCTCGCGCTTTAGTTCCACTGTTTAGATATGTTCCTAGAGAAAATATAGTTGAAAGTTGATAGTAGCGATTATGTGATCAGTAGAAAGCTTATGTCCTTAATGCACCGCTCAGTGTGCTGAACCCCAACGTCGTTTGTCGATGTTGCGAACATCGGACATACACGTTTTGATAACTACGTGATAGTTCAATTAAATGGTTTAAGTAGAGGCACCAAAGACATTTTCGAAACGTCGCGGAACATATGAGATGTTTCGAGGGCTGAAATTGGGATTTCAGGCTCGTGCCCACGTCAAGAGGTATAAGACCTCCGACGATTTTCTTAGCCTGCAAACTAAGGGAGAAAAGCTCAATCGTTGAGCTTGTGCTCAGATTGTCTGAGCACAACAATCACTTGAATCGAGTGGGAGTTGATCCTCCAGATGAGATAGTGATGTTTCCCCAAAGTCATTGCCACCAAGCTGCTAGAGCTTCGTGATCAACTATAACATATCAGGGATAGATATGATGATCCTTGAAATATTCATGATGTTTGACACCGCGAAAGTAGAAATCAAGAAGGAGCATCAATTGTTGATGGTTGGTGAAACCACTAGTTTCAAGAAGGGCAAGGGAACAAAGGGATACTTCATGAAACGGCAATTCAGCTGCTGCTCTAGTGAAGAAACCCAAGGTTGAACCCAAACCCGAGACTAAGTGCTTTTGTAATAAGAAGAACAACCACTGGAGCAGCATTACCCTAGATACTTGGTAGATGAGAAGGCTGGCAAGGTCGATAGAAGTATATTGGATATACATTATGTTAATGTGTACTTTACTAGTACTCCTAGTAGCACCAGGGTATTGGATACCGGTTCGGTTGCTAAGTGTTAGTAACTCGAAATAAAAGCTACGGAATAAACGGAGACTAGCTAAAGGTGAGCTGACGATATATGTTGGAAGTGTTTCCAAGGTTGATATGATCAAGCATCGCACGCTCCCTCTACCACCGAGATTGGTGTTTGCGTTGAGCATAGACATGATTGGATTATGTCTATCGCAATATGGTTATTCATTTAAGGAGAATAATGGTTACTCTATTTTTGAATAATACCTTCAATGGTCTTGCACCTAAAGGAATGGTTTATTGAATCTCGGTCGTAGTGATGCACATTTTCATACCAAAAGATATAAGATAGTAATGATAGTACCACTTACTTGTGGCACTGCCATGTAAGTCATAATGGTATAAAACGCATGAAGAAGCTCCATGTTGATGGATCTTTGGACTCACTCGTTTTTGAAAAGTTTGAGACATGCGAACCATGTCTATTGGTGTATATGCATGAAGAAACTCCATGCAAATGGATCGTTCGGACTCACTTGATTTTGAATCACTTGAGATATGCAAATCATACCACATGGGCAAGATGACTGAAAAGCCTCATTTTCAGTAAGATGGAACAAGATAGCAACTTGTTGGAAGTAACACATTTTGATGTGTGCAGTCGAATGAGTGCTGAGGCATGCAGTGAATATCATTATGTTCTTACTTCACAGATGATTCGAGTAAATGTTGAGTATATTTACTTGATGAAACACAAGTCTAAATTATTGAATGGTTCAAGTAATTTCAGAGTGAAGTAGCAGATCATTGTGAATATCTGAGTTACGAGTTTTGGCACACAATTAAGACATTGTGGAAATTGTTTCGCAATTAATACCGCCTGGAACACCATAATGTGATGGTGTGTCCGAACATCATAGTTGCACCCTATTGGATATGGTGCGTACCATGATGTCTCTTATTGAATTACCACTATCGTTCATGGGTTAGGCATTAGAGACAACCACATTCACTTTAAATAGGGCACCACGTAATTCCGATGAGATGACACCGTATGAATTATGGTTTAGAGAAACCTAAGTTGTCGTTTCTTAAAAGTTTGGGGCTGCGACGCTTATATGAAAAAGTTTCAGGTTGATAAGCTCGAACCCAAAGCGGATAAAATGCATCTTCATAGGAAACCCAAAACAGTTGGGTATACCTCCTAATTCAGATCCAAAAGCAATATGGATTGTTTCTAGAATCGGGTCCTTTCTCGAGGAAAAGTTTCTCTCGAAAGAATTGAGTGGGAGGATGGTGGAGACTTGATGAGGTTATTGAACCGTCTCTTCAACTAGTGTGTGACAGGGCACAGGGAGTTGTTCCTGTGGCACCTACACCAATTGAAGTGCAAGCTTATGATATTGATCATGAAACTTCGGATCAAGTCACTCCCAAACCTCGTAGGATGACAAGGATGCGTACTACTTCAGAGTGGTACGTAATCCTGTCTTGAAGGTCATGTTGCTAGACAACAATGAACCTACGAGCTATGGAGAAGCGATGGTGGGCCCGGATTCCGATAGATGGCTTGAGGCCATAAAATCCGAGAGAGGATCCATGTATGAAAACAAAGTGTAGACTTTGGCAGAACGGCTCGATGGTCGTAAGGCTAATGAGTACAGATGGATTTCAAAAGGAAGACGGACAATGATGGTAAATGTCACCATTAAGAAAGCTCGACTTGTCGTTAAGATGTTTTCCGACAAGTTCAAGGAGTTGACTACGATGAGATTTTCTCACTCGTAGCGATGCTAAGAGTCTGTTGGAATTATATTAGCGATTACTGCATTATTTATGAAATCTTGCAGATAGGATGTCAAAACATTGTTTCCTCGATGATTTTAATGAGGAAAGGTTGTATGTGATACAACCGGAAGGTTTTGTCAATCCCGAAAGATGCTAATAAGTATGCAAAGCTCCAGCAATCCTTCTAAGGACTGGAGTGAGCATCTCGGAGTTGGAATGTATGCTTTGTTGATGATCAAAAATTTTGGGTTTGTACAAAGTTTATGAGAAACTTGTATTTCCAAAGAAGTGAGTGGGAGCACTATAGAATTTCTGATGAGTATATGTTGTTGACATATTGTTGATCAGAAATGACGTAGAATTTCTGGAAAGCATATAGGGTTATTTTGAAAGTGTTTTTCAATGGAAAGCCTGGATTAAGCTACTTGAACATTGAGCATAAAGATCTATAAGGATAGATCAAAATGCTTAATAATACTTTCAAATGAGCACATACCTTGACATGATCTTGAAGGTGTTCAAGATGGACCAGTCAAAGAAGGAGTTCTTGCCTGAGTTGTAAGGTACGAAGTTAAGACTTAAAGCTCGACCACGGCAGAATAGAGAGAAAGGACGAAGGTCGTCCCCTATGCTTAAGACGTAGGCTCTTCAGTATGCTATGCTGTGTACCGCACCTGAAGTGTGCCTTGCCATGAGTCAGTCAAGGGGTACAAGAGTGATCCAAGAATGGCTCACAGGACAGCGGTCAAAGTTATCCTTAGTAACTAGTGGACTAAGGAATTTTCTCGATTATGGAGGTGGTAAAAGAGTTCGTCGTAAAGGTTACGACGATGCAAGCTTGACACCTATCCGGATAGCTCTGAGTAGAGAGACCGGATACATATAATGGAGCAATAATTTAGAATAGCTCCAAGTAGAACAGTTGTTTGGAATAGCTCCAAATAGAGCGTGGTAGCTGCATCTAGGAGATGACATAGAGATTTGTAAAGCACGCACGGATCTGAAAGGTTCAGACCTGTTGACTAAAACCTCTCTCACAAGCAACATGATCAAACATAAAACTCATTGAGTGTTAATCACATAGTGATGTGAACTAGACTACTGACTCTAGTAAACTCTTGGGTATTAGTCACATGGCGATGTGACCTGTGAGTGTTAATCACATGGCGATGTGAACTAGATTATTGACTCTAGTGCAAGTGGGAGACTGTTGGAAATATGCCCTAGAGGCAATAATAAAAGTATTATTATTATATTTCCTTGTTCATGATAATTGTCTTTTATTCATGCTATAACTGTATTATCCAAAAATCGTAATACACGTGTGAATACATAGACCACAATATGTCCCTAGTGAGCCTCTAGTTGACTAGCTCGTTGTGATCAACAGATAGTCATGGTTTCCTGGCTATGGACATTGGATGTCGTTGATAACGGGATCACATCATTAGGAGAATGATGTGATGGACAAGACCCAATCCTAAGACTAGCACAAAA
>NC_041391.1:669248119-669292827 GCF_002162155.2 Triticum dicoccoides | reverse complement strand
GAAAGTATCTATTGTTTTATGCGGATCGAGACTGGGATTTGTCACTCCGTGTAAACGGAGAGGTATCTCTGGGCCCACTCGGTAGGACATCATCATATGCGCAATGTGACCAAGGAGTTGATCACGGGATGATGTGTTACGGAACGAGTAAAGTGACTTGCCGGTAACAAGATTGAACAAGGTATTGGATACCGACGATCGAATCTCGGGCAAGTAACATACCGATAGACAAAGGGAATTGAATACGGGATTGATTAAGTCCTTGACATCGTGGTTCATCCGATGAGATCATCGTGGAACATGTGGGAGCCATCATGGGTATCCAGATCCCGCTGTTGGTTATTGACCGGAGAACGTCTCGGTCATGTCTACATGTCTCCCGAACCCGTAGGGTCTACACACTTAATGTTCGATGACGCTAGGGTTATAAAGGAAGTTTGTATGTGGTTACCGAATGTTATTAGGAGTCCCGGATGAGATCCGGACGTCACGAGGAGTTCCGGAATGGTCTGGAGGTAAAGATTTATATATGGGAAGTCCTATTTTGGCCACCGGAAAATGTTCGGGATTTTTCGGTATTGTACCGGGAAGGTTATAGAAGGTTCCGGAGTGGGGCCCACCTGCATGGGGGGACCCACATGGACGTGGGTAGTGGGGGCAAGGCCCCACACCCCTGGTCAAGGCGCACCAAGATCCCCCCTTAGAAGGAATAAGATCATATCCCGAAGGGATAAGATCAAGATCCCTAAAAAGGGGGGATAACAATCGGTGGGGAAGGAAATAATGAGATTTCTTTCCTCCCACCTTGGCCAACGCCCCAATGGACTTGGAGGGCAAGAAACCAGCCCCTCCACCCCTATATATAGTGGAGAGGCGCATGGGAGCTATACACGAAGTTCTGGCACAGCTCTACCTCTCTTCCTACTCCTCCTCTCCCATGGTGCTTGGCGAAGCCCTGCTGGATTGCCACGCTCCTCCACCACCACCACGCCGTTGTGCTGCTGTTGGATGGAGTCTTCCTCAACCTCTCCCTCTCTCCTTGCTGGATCAAGGTGTGGGAGACGTCACCGGGCTGTACGTGTGTTGAACGCGGAGGTGCCGTCCGTTCGGCACTAGGATCATCGGTGATTTGAATCACGACGAGTACGACTCCATCAACCCCGTTCACTTGAACGCTTCCGCTTAGCGATCTACAAGGGTATGTAGATGCACTCTCTTTCTACTCGTTGCTGGTCTCTCCATAGATAGATCTTGGTGACACGTAGGAAAATTTTGAATTTCTGCTACGTTCCCCAACATAGCGGAGACCTTGATTATCCCTGCAGTCAACATAGCTGAACTCCAGGTGGTTAAATTGAATCACACAGAACAAGGGAGCACCTTTCTCTTATACCAATTGAAAGTGCTAGTATTCGACTAGAGAGGGGGGGGGGTGAATAGGCGATTTTTATGGAAGTCTTCAAAACATGAATGCTTTGAAGACAAACAATAGAAATGAACCTATTGATATGCAGCGGAAGGTAGACTACACTAGACAAGCCATAGTCAAGTAAGCAATGTAGTGAAAGCACGAAGACTATCAGCAGCTAGGTAGTATGGATCAGGATGGAAGATAGTTTGAAGCCAAACAATATACAATCTTCACTCGGTGAAGTCAATCAGATCAGACAAATGGGCAATGACTTCACAAAGACAAACTGCAAGTAAAGAGAGGTGAAAGATGGAACGAATTGCTCGGAGAGGACAGGGATTTGTTGGACCAGTTCCAGTTGCTGTGACAACTGTATGTCTGGTTAGGGAGGCTGAGATTCAACTCAGAAAACTGCGTCTTCACCTTATTCCCCTTGAGCTAAGAACACTTAGTCCTTGCCCAATCACTCTGGTAAGTCTTCAAGGGAGACTTCCAAACCTTCACATAATTCGTTGACTGGCAATCCACAATGACTCTTGGATGCTCAGAACGTGACGCCTAACCGACTGGAGGATTCATAGTCCTCAAATGTAATAAGTCTTCAGATCACGCGGACAGAAAGACTTCAGTGATGCCTAACACTCTTTGGCTCTTGGTGTTTTGGGCTTTGTCCTTGCAAGGATCACTCTCTCAAAGGCTTCGGAGGTGGGTTGCTCTCAAACGACAAAAGTTATGCACTAACTCTGAGCAGCCACCAATTTATGGTGTAGGGGGTGGGCTATTTATAACCAGGAGCAACCCGACCTGATTTGTCCAAAATGACCCTGGGTCACTAAGGAACTGACACGTGTCCAACGGTCAGATTTCAAACACACGCGGCAGCTTGAGTTGGGCTACAAGTAAAGCTGACTCATCCAGCTCTGGATAAGATTTGCTCTCATTATCTTCGCTCGAAGACATAGGATTTGGTTGAGCATCACTTCAGTCACTTTGACTTTGTTCACTTGGACCCCACTTAACAGTACGGTGGTTCCTAGGACTCAACAAAGAAGAAAAGGAAACTATGAAACAACTATGTCTTCACACTCCATAGTCTTCATGCGATGTCTTCTCATGTCATAGTCTTCAATGTGAATATCTTCACAGACCACCATTGTCTTCAATGTCTTCACACATTTTTAGGGGTCATCTTTGGTTGGTAAACCGTATCAGTATGGGACTACTACCTGTGTTATCCCGTAATTCTCACAAACACATTAGTCCCTCAACCAATTTTGTCGTCAATACTCCAAAACCAACTAGGGGTGGCACTAGATGCACTTACAATGACAACTATCCCCCTGAATACGGTGATAGTGCAACAGGGGAAGCTGAAGATAAAGAGGAACCAAACGATGTGCCCGGTGATGATCTTCGCCGGGTCATTATTGATGCACAGAGAGAATGCCAAAGTGAAAGGGAGAAGTTGAAGTTCGATCGCATGTTAGAGGACCACAAAAAACGGTTGTACCCAAATTGCGAAGATGCCAACACAAAGCTCAGTACCACACTGGAATTGCTGCAATGGAAGGCAGAGAATGGTGTATCTGACAAGGGATTTGGGAAGCTATTGAAAATAGTGAATAATAAGCTTCCGAAGGATAACAAATTGGCTGGCAGTACTTACAAAGCAAAGAAGGTTCTCTACCCTCTAGGATTGGAGGTGCAGAAGATACATACATGCCCTAATGACTGCATCCTCTACCGCGGTGAGTACGAGAATTTGAATGCATGCCCAGTATGCGGTGCATTGCGGTATAATATCAGATGAGATGACCCTGGTGATGTTGAGGGCGAGCGCCCCAGGAAGAGGGTTTCTGCCAAGGTGATGTGGTATGCTCCTATAATACCACAGTTGAAACGTCTGTTCAGAAACAAAGAGCATGCCAAGTTGTTGCGGTGGCACAAAGAAGACCGTAAGAAGGACGGGAAGTTGAGAGTACTCCTGACGGGTCGCATTGGAGAAAAAACAAGAGAAAGTGGCGGGACTTTGCAGATGACGCAGGGAACATATGGTTTGGTTTAAGTGCAGATGGCATTAATCCATTTGGGGAGCAGAGCAACACTCATAGCACCTGGCCCGTGACTCTATGTATCTATAAACTTCTTCCTTGGTTGTGCTTGAAGCGGAAGTTCATTATGATGCCAGTGCTCATCCAAGGCCCTAAGCAACCCGACAATGATATTGATGTGTACCTAAGGCCATTAGTTTAAGAACTTTTATAGTTGTGGAATAAAAAGGTGTATGTGTGTGGGATGAGCATAAACAACGGGAATTTGACCTACGAGCATTGCTGTTTGTAACCATCAATGATTGGCATGCTCTTAGTAACCTTTTAGGACGGACAAACAAGGGATACAACGCATGCACGCATTGTTCAGATGAGTCTGAATGTGTATATTTGGACAAATACAAGAATAATGTGTACCTGGGACATCGTCGATTTCTTCCAACCAAGCATGCATTAAGAAAGAAAGGCAAGCATTTCAAAGGTGAGGCAGATCACCAGAAGAAGCCTGTCCTCTGTATTGATGCTGATATACTTGATCTGGTCAAGGATTTACATGTAATCTTTGGAAAGGGTCCTGGCGGACAATCTGTTCTGAATGACGCTGAGGGACAAGCACCCATGGAAAACATTAAATAAAAGTGAATCCCTAAATGTAAAAGAATTGAAGGATAAATACAAAAATAAAAGGGGAAACACAATATGAAAACCCCTAAACCATCCAAAACCCCTAAACCCCTCCTTTCAAAAAAAACCCAGTGCATGGCAGCTGCTGACGCGTGGCTGCCTTTTAGTCTCGGTCGGTGTTACCATCCCGGACTAAAGGTCCTCTTGCCTGGGCGCCCCACAGCGGCCAGATGGAGCTCCTTTAGTCCCAGTTCATAAGCAAACCAGGACTAAAAGTAATGGGCATTAGTCCCGATCGTTTTGTCCTGGTTGCAAAACCAGGACTAAAGGCCCTTTGGAACCGGGACTGATGCCCTATTTTCTACTAGTGTATAAACCAAAAGGCATACGTCTATAAGCATAAGTTCCAAAAGGACAAGTAAAAGTAGTTTTCTGTTGATCTTCTTGTGACACGGGTATTTGAGAAAAAACAGAATATCCATCTAAGAAACAAAAGTGTGTATGCTTAGACAATCTTTCTAACATTTTCTCAATGAAAGGCAAAGGATAATAATCTTTCCTAGTAGCGTTATTCAATTTCCTAAAGTCAATTACCATCTTATAACCGGTTATGATTCTTTGTGGGATAAGTTCATTTTTATCTTTATGAACAACAGTTATACCACCTTTCTTAGGGACACAATGAATATTACTTACCCATCTACTATCAACTATAGCATAAATTATACCTGCCTTCGGAAGCTTTAACATTTCCGTTCTTACCACATCCTTCATATTAGGATTCAAGCGACGTTGATGATTGACAACTGGTTCTGGCTCCATATTAATATTATGTTGACACAGAGTAAGATTAATGCCTTAATTTCATCAAGAGTATATCCAATTGCATCACGATGCTTCCTCAAAGTTTTCAATAATCTCTTTTCTATGTGCACTAAAAGGTTAGCATTGATAATTACAGGATATAGCTTCCTTTCATCAAGATAAGGATATTTCAATGTATCTGGGAGTTTCTTTAATTCAAACACATGATCACTCTTAGGTGGAAGAGGGTCTCCGAAAGTTTCAGCAGGTAAATTATGATTAAGGATGGGCGCTTTCCTCCAGAATATTTCATTTCTTTCATTCATATGCATATCATTTCATGGTCTAGCAAATATTGTTGTAAAGGATCAGTAGGAGGCACAACAATAGAAGCAAGACCAATAATATCAGATTTATTAGGCAATTATTTATAATGAGGTTGTCTATTAAACTTGGAGAAATTAAATTCATGAGATACATCACCGGACTTAACCTTAACCTTTTCTTTGATACCATTAATTTAAGAATTAACAATATTCAAGAAAGGTCTACCAAATATAATGGGACAAAAATTATCTTGTTGTGATCCAAGTACTAAGAAATCAGTAGGATATTTGATCTTAACACATAAGACTTCAACATCATTAACAATCCCAAGCGGTGAAATAGTATCTCTGTTTGCAAGCTTAATAGTGACATCAATCTCTTCTATTTCAGGAGGTGCAATATCTGATGACCCACAAGTATAGGGGATCTATCGTAGTCCTTTCTATAAGTAAGAGTGTCGAACCCAACAAGGATCAGAAGGAAATGACAAGCGGTTTTCAGTAAGGTATTCTCTGCAAGCACTGAAATTATCGGTAACAGATAGTTTTGTGATAAGGTAATTCGTAACGGGTAACAAGTAACAAGAGTAAACAAGGTGCAGCAAGGTGGCCCAATCCTTTTTGTAGCAAAGGACAATCCCGGACAAACTCTTATATAAAGCAAAGTGCTCCCGAGGACACATGGGAATTACTATCCAGCTAGTTTTCATCATGCTCATATGATTCACGTTTGTTACTTTGATAATTTGATATGTGGGTGGACCGGTGCTTGGGTGATGTCCTTACTTGGACAAGCCTCACACTTATGATTAATCCCTCTCGCAAGCATCCGCAACTACGAAAGAAGAATTAGGGCAAACCTAACCATAGCATGAAACATATGGATCCAAATCAGCCCCTAATGAAGCAACGCATAAACTAGGGTTTAAGCTTCTGTCACTCTAGCAACCCATCATCTACTTATTACTTCCCAATGCCTTCCCCTAGGCCCAAATCATGGTGAAGTGTCATGTAGTCGACGTTCACATAACACCACTAGAGGAGAGACACCATACATCTCATCAAAATATTAAACGAATATCAAATTCACATGATTACTTATAACAAGACCCCCTCTCAATGGGAGGATCGATGGTGATGACTATGGCAATGATTTCCCCCTACCGGAGGGATGTTTCCCCGGCAGAACAGCTCCGCCGGAGCCTTAGATTGGTCGTGCCCAGGTTCCGCCTCAAGACAGCGGTGCTTCATCCCGAAAGCTTCTCTATGATTTTTTCCTGGGTAAAAGACACCATATAGCAGAAGATGGGAGTCAGAGGCCTGCCATGGGGCCCACGAGGCAGGGGGCGCGCCCAGGGGGTAGGGCGCGCCCTCCACCCTCGTGGCTGACTGGTGGCCCCCCTCTGGTGCTTTGTTCGCCCAATATTTTTAATATATTCCAAAACTGATCTCCGTGAAGTTTCAGGACTTTTGGAGTTGTGCAGAATAGGTCTCTAATATTTGCTCCTTTTCACTCCAGAATTCCAGCTGCCGGCATTTCCCTCTTCATGTAAACCTTATAAAATAAGATAGAAAAGTCATAAGTATTGTGATATAATGTGTAGTAACAGCCCAAAATGCAATAAATACTGATATAAAATCATGATGCAAAATGGACGTATCAACTCCCCCAATCTTAGACCTCGTTGTCCTCATGCGGAAGCCGATATCGAAAAATATGTCCACATGTTTAGAGATAGAGGTGTCGATAATATAAAATATGGACATGAGGGCATCATGATCATCTTTAGAACAACAACATATATTGTCATATAATTTCTTATGCTAAAGTAACAATCTATTCACATGGTAAAGTATGAATCAAAAACTTCATTGAAAACTAACAACTATGATCTTAGTCATTGAAGAATTGCAATTTATCATAACATCGGAAAGAGTCATTATAAGAGCTTTTCAGCAAGTCCACATACTCAACTATCATTTAGTATTTCACAATTGCTAACACTCACGCAATACCTATGGGTACAAAGTTTCAATCGGACACAGAGAAAGATAGGGGCTTATAGTTTTGCCTCCCAACTCTTTACCTCAAGGGTAATGTCAACAATAATACTTTATGAAAACCTACATCCGAGTGGATATATATATATATATATCCGGATCTTTCCAACACATAGTGCTTACTGAAGGATAAAAGTGTAAAAAGTCAAGGTGATGATCACCTTGACTCTTGTATAAGTGTGGAAGGTAAAATAAAAGATAGGCCCTTCGTAGAGGGAAGCAGAGGTTGTCATGCGCTTTTATGGTTGGATGCACAAAATCTTAATGCAAAAGAACATCACTTTATATTGCCACTTGTGATAGGGACCTTTATTATGTAGTCCGTCGCTTTTATTTCTTCCATATCACAAGCTCGTATAAAGCTTATTTTCTTCACACTAATAGATCATACATATTTAGAGAACAATTTTTATTGCTTGCACCGATGACAACATACTTGAAGGATCTTAGTCAATCCATAGGTAGGTATGGTGGACTCTCATGGCAAAAATGAGTTTAGGGATTTTTGGAAGCACAAGTAGTATCTATACTTGGTGCAAAGAATTTGGCTAGCATGAGGGGGAAAGGCAAGCTCAACATGTTGGATGATCCATGACAATATAACTTATTCGGATATAAGAAAACATAACCCATTACATTGTCTTCCTTGTCCAACATCAACTTTTTAGCATGTCGTATTTTAATGAGTGCTCACAATCACAAAAGATGTCCAAGATAGTATATTTATATGTGAAAACCTCTCTTTCTTTATTACTTCCTATTAATTGCAATGATGACCAAAACTATGTTTGTCAACTCTCAACAACTTTTATTCATCGTACTCTTTATATGTGAAGTCATTACTCTCCATAAGATCAATATGATCTTTTTATTTCTTTTTATTCTTTCTTTAATTCTCTCAAGATCATAGCAAGATAGAGAAGCCCTCAACTCAAAACTACTCTTTCTTATATATAACTCACGAACTCGATTACATAGATAGAGATCAAAACAAAACTCAAAGCTAGATCATACTAAAACTTTATTCTACTAGATCAATATATAACCAAAAGGATCGAACTAAGAAAAACGGTATGGATAGAAGTGTGATAGTGATACATACCGGTGCACCTTCCCCAAGCTTGGCAGTTGCCAAGGGGAGTGCCCATACCCATGTATTTATGTTTCTTTCTTCGGAAGTGGTGATGATGGAGTTGTTGATGATGTAGGCTTGTTGTCCATCTTCCAAGGCATAGGCTCACCATCGTAGAAGGATGAACGAGTCTCCGGGATCCTCAAATCTGCAGCCAAACTCATCCCCTTGAATCTATATTCATACTCACAGTTTTGGTTTTGCAGATCATAGATCTAGGCCTGGAGGTGCTCGATTTTCTCGTGAAGCTTGAAGATGGCCTCCTTGATGTTCTTGGCATCCAGCTTGTGATTGTTGGTGAACTCCGCGATCATCATGTGCTTGGAGTTGAGTCCGCGTTCCACCATACCTTGGCACTTGAAAACTTGTGCTCCATTGCTTCGAGTCTTGTCCCCACGCTTCCGGTCTTCTTCGGTCCCTCAACATCATGGATGTGCAGCACCCCCTCACGCATCTCAATGGTTCGAGGGTGTTGCAGCACCTCCGTGAGGTAAGGGTTGATGACTGTAACGCCCCGGATACAACTTTCCATATTCGTAACTTCGACTCTTGCCACTTCCGGCTATGTGATTTATTATTTCCTTCGTGGTTGGGTTTTATCTGTTGTTTTGCATTTCGTTCTTGTTATGCATCTCATCTCATGTCATCATCTGCATTTCATCCGCATGTTTTTCAAAACTTGCATCCGTTCGGGTTTCGCCGGTTCTCTCCGTTGTCCGTTCTGAGCCCGACCACTCTCACACGCGCCCGCGGCACCTCCGAAATATTATTTTATAAGTGGCATAAAAATGTTCTCGGAATGGGTTGCAACTTGTTGTGCGGTCTTATTATAGTGTAGACAGGCCGCCTGTCAAGTTTCGTCGCATTCGGAGTCTGTTTGATAGCCCAACCGTTAAAGTTACAGCCGCACTATAGCCAGTCTAGCGTCGGACGTTTTCGGTATCCGGAAGCTGCCACCGGGTCGCTCTGTTTCTCTCTCTTCTTAGCTCGAGGCATTCTACACAGCCCACCTGCAGCCACCTAGTCCCCCTCTCTGTTCGGAGCGCACGATCGCGATCCGAGGGTCCGGAAACCCCTCCTAACCCCTCAAACCCTAGACCCCTGCCTATCTATACACCCCACATGCCATTTTGGCCTTCTCCTCCCCTCTCCTCGAAATCCGTGCCCCCCAATCATCAGCCAGCCGCCTCCCACCTCCTCTCCTCGAAATCCGTGCCCAGCCAGCACCCCATCGCCACTTGTCGCGCCCCCATCGTCCAACCCCGCCGCCGGCGACGCGCGCAGCCAACCAGGCGCTGCCACGTCGCCCCATCCAGCCCCGCCGCCGCGGCCCGCCAGGAACCCAGATCAGGCTCTGGGAAGCCCATCTGGGCCCGAGGCGCCCCAGCCTCCCGCGCCCGTCCGCTTGCCTGGCTCCTCCCCGAGCATCCCGATCTGCGCCGCCGGAGTTCTCCGTCGCCGGCGAGCCTCGTCGCCGCTGCCAGGTCGCCGAGTCCCCGTCCAGGCAGTGCCCCGCGCCTCCTCTTCTCCTCCCTGCTCCCGTGCTCTCCTCTAAGCCATGCGCCGCCGCCATTGTTTTGCAGGAGCCGCTGCCGAACCACACGCCGGAGCGCTCGCCGTCGCCCTGCCGTGCTGGACCTCGCCGCCCCGGTGACTCCATCACCAGATCCGGCCTCAACTCCCTCCCCCGCATCCATCCGTGACCTCCGCGCTCGCCGTCGTCCCGCTGCGCTCGGATCCGCCGCCGCGCCCTGCATCGCCCCGATCCGGTCTCCCCTCCTCGCCGTTGACCGCGCCAAGGCCACGACCGCGTCGCTCCTGGGCCGCGTCGCTAGCGCCAGGAGGGCCCAGCCTCCTCCGCGTCGCCAGGCCCAGCAGCCCCCCCTCCGGCCCGCCTTCCTCACCTCCGACCGGGCCACGGCCCATGGGTGAGCAGCCCCTTCCAGCTTCCCCCTCCTATACACTAGCGGGCCAGCCAGTTTCGGCCTGCTTCTGTTTTTTTTTCAGATCTGTGAATTTAGGTTTTTCCAAGGAATTGGCAGAATTGCAGAAAACCCCTCCATATTCATGCATTTAATATCTCTCAAACTATGCATCGGTTTAAAATAATTTATATATGTGAAATGCTCAGAAAATTGTGTAGATTAATAATATGCCACTTTCATCTATGTTAAAAATGTTTAACATGCTATTTGTGTTTATTTTGCATAAATGCCATGCTAAAATGATTTATTTCATAACTAAATAACCGTAGCTCGGTTTTAAATAAACTTTATATGTAAATGGGGTGGAAAAATGCCTAGATTAACATGGTCCACTTTATTTTCCTGATTAACAACATTAAAATATGGTTTAGAGCAGAACAGTACCGAATCTAAAATATGCACATGGGGAATTTCCAGAATTGTTGTTCGTTGTTCCGGCCTCATTTAAATTTGCCTAAATAGTTAGTTTACTTATGCTTCACCCCTTGCCATGTTTAACTACATTTAATATTGATGAGTAGCATAAACGAGATGAACTGAATAATTGATGTGGTGTTTTGTCAATATGCAACTCGTTGCATATTGAGCTCCACTTAACTTGTAGTATTGTTTGTTGCACTTTGCCAGGCCATGCCTCGTTAAACCGGTCGTGCATCATACTTGTTTGTGCATCATGCCATGTTTATGCTTGTGCATTTACCATGTTGTTTGTTTCTTTTCGGTGTTGCTTCTTAGTTCCGGTAATGTTGCGATTGTGAGGATTCGTTCGACTGCTCCCGTTCGTCTTCTTCATGGACTCGTTCTTGTTCCTAGCGGGATTTCAGGCAAGATGACCGCTACCCTGGATCTCACTACTATCATTGCTATGCTAGTTGCTTCGTTCTATCGCTATGCTACGTTACCTATCTTTTGCTCATCAAGCCTCCCAAATTGCCATGAACCTCTAACCTTTGACACCCTTCCTAGCAAACCGTTGCTTGTCTATGTTACCGCTTTGCTCAGCCCCTCTTATAGCGCTGTTAGTTGCAGGTGAAGTTGAAGATTGCTCCATGGTGGACAGGGTTTTGGTTGGGATATCACATTTACTCTTATATTATTAATGCATCTATATATTTGGTAAAGGGTGGAAGGCTCGGCCTTATGCCTGGTGTTCTGTTCCACTCTTGCCGCCCTAGTTTCCGTCATACAGGTGTTATGTTCCCGGATTTTGCGTTCCTTACGCGGTCGGGTGATTTATGGGACCCCCTTGATAGTTCGCTTTGAATAAAACTCCTCCAGCAAGGCCCAATATTGCTTTTACCATTTGCCTCACCACCACCTATATTTCCCTTGGGAGTAATTAACCCAAGGGTCATCTTTATTTTAGCCCCCCCGGGCCAGTGCTTATCTAAGTGTTGGTCCAAACCGGGCAGACTGCGGGGCCACCTCAGGGCAACTCGAGGGCTGGTTTTACCCGTAGGCTGACCTATCCGGTGTTGCCCTGAGAACGAGATATGTGTAGCTCCTATCGAGATTGTCGGCGCATCGGGCGGCCTTGCTGGTCTTGTTTTACCATTGTCGAAATGTCTTGTAAACCGGGATTCCGAGTCTGATCGGGTCTTCCTGGGAGAAGGTCTATTCCTTCGTTGATCGCGAGAGCTTGTCATGGGCTAAGTTGGGACACCCCTGCAGGGTATAATCTTTCGAAAGCCGTGCCTGTGGTTATTGGCAGATGTGAATTTGTTAATGTCCGGTTGTAGATAACTTGACACCAGATCCGAATTAAAACGCATCAACCGCGTGTGTAGACGTGATGGTCTCTTTTCGGCGGAGTCCGGGAAGTGAACACGGTTTCTGTGTTATGTTTGACGTAAGTAGGAGTCCAGGATCACTTATTGATCATTACTAGTTGACGACAGTTCCTTTTGCTCTCTTCTCGCTCTTATTTGCATATGTTAGCCACCATATATGCTTAGTCGCTGCTGCAACCTCACCACTTTACCCCTTCCTTTCCCATTAAGCTTTGCTAGTCTTGATACCCATGGTAATGGGATTGCTGAGTCCTCGTGGCTCATAGATTACTACAACAACAGTTGCAGGTACAGGTTATGCAATGATCATGACGCGAGAGCGATGTTTGCTCGTTTGGAGTTCTTCTTCTGCTTCTTTGATCAGGGGATAGGTTCCAGGTCGGCAGCCTGGGCTAGCAGGGTGGATGTCGTTTGAGTTTCTGTTTGTGTTTCATTCGTAGTCGGATGATGCTCTTATGTATTGTGATGTTGTATTCATGTGGCATTGTATGCCTTTTGTATGTATCCCTATCTATTATGTAATGTTGATGTAATGATATCCACCTTGCAAAAGCGTTTCAATATGCGGTTCTATCCTTGGTGGGACCTTCGAGTCTCTTTAGGATAGTATCGCATATTGGGCATGACAAGTTGGTATCAGAGCCTCGACCGACCATAGGAGCCCCCTTGATTGTTGGCCATTGTTGAGTCTAGAAAAAAATGTTTTGAGTCTTAGGATTATATATATCGGAGAGTAGGATTCTTTTTACTCCTCAGCCTCCTTCGTCGCTCTGGTGAGGACTCCTGACGTAGATGTTTTGTCTTTCCTCTCCTCAAATTTCACTAAATTTTTTTAAGGATCACGCGGGTATCTTGGAATCGTTCCGATGGTTTTGTGACGAGAACATTGTTCTTGGTGCCTCCTGTCTATTATGTGGCTTTGACCCGGGGAGTTGAGCTCCGAGGTGTTGTCGTCACAATTTTAGCGTTGCAGTTCTGGAATACCTGAGTTTTGCCGACATCGAAAATCTCTTTTATGCAGTTGTTGGTGAGATAACCTCAACGTCACCCAGTACTGGGGAGTTCAGGAGTATTGCCATGTAACACCCCAGATGTATCATGTCCCAATTTGGCAATATATCAACTTGACCTTCAACCATTTCTTGTGGGTTTTATCATGTTTGGCCTCATCTTGTTTGGTTATGTGTTTTATTCTTTTCATTGTCATGCTCACCTTACCATATTGCATTTGTGCTTCTTGTCATATTCCTTTTAGCCATCATATGTCATCATCATATAGTGCATTTTCATCTCATGCCATCTCATGTTGCATTTTGTCATATTATGTTGTTGCCATGAGCATCATGGGCATGACCTTTGTCCCCCTTTCAAACCATTGCACCATCACTTCGCCTTCTTTCCCTTTTCCTCCCTTCTTTTGCTAAGTGCTATTTTCTTCTCTCTATTAATGTTCATCTTCTCCCTGTAAATCTTGCTCCATGTCCTAAACCTCTCTGCCAAATATCTCCTTATTTGAAGTTGTTTTGGTCAGGTTCAAAAATGACACAAGTTTGAATTATATTCAAACTTGTCTTATTTTTCTACCTCTAAAAATGCCCAATGCAATTTATTCAAATAGTGGATAATCCCAGGAGCTTGGGAATATTTTCATAATTTCCAAATGCCTCTTCTAGTCCACTGACCTTTTTCGTTTCTTCAGCTGGTTATCTAAATAATCAGAAACTGGAAGGAAATGAGAAGGGGGACTTTCCTCTCCTTACCAGGGCCTTCCCCTCACCTGCAGCCCAACAGAGCACAGCAGCCGCTCCAACCGCAGCCCAGGCAGCCCATACGTACAGGAGGATCGTCAAGCTCCTGTGCAGCAGAGCATCTAGATGCGCCACGTCGACGTCCGGTCGATTTGACGGCCGGAGAAGCGTCGCTAGCCCTAGATAACATGTCCCCCGCGCCCTAGGGTTCCTCCTCGACCGATCCCCCTCCTCTACCTGCCTCGCCGCCGCCTAGGTAAGCTCCACACGCTTCGCCGTCGACCTGCCCGCCATGTACCGACCAAGCTTCAGCTCGAGCTCGGGATAGCCGTCGCCGGCGTGCACTTCGGCCACCTCCGCCTCGTCAAGCACATCCGTTTTCCTCCACGACGTCGACTACGTCCCCGCCGTCCTCTTCCTTGCCTGGGATCCCCAAGTTCGGTTACCTCCCCGTCGTCCTCGTCCTCCCCTGCTTCGCGGACAGCAGCCCCGCCAGGTTCAGAGCTCGTCCGCGTCGCCGCAGGCTCAACTCCGTCGCCATATTCTTGCCCTTGGGTAAGGAGGTATACCCAACTTCCACCCTGCTCCTTCCTGTCGTCAATAGATCACCGTAGGCGCTGCTTCAATTCAATCTTTCCCGTACTCTCGGTGCTCCGGCGATCTCTGTAGTTTTAGTTGCGCATGTTTTGCTGCTGCACGTGCACACGCTCTCTCCCCTGTTCCCACGTGCTCGCGCTTGCTCTCTCGCCGCGCCCGTAGCCCCGCTTGCATCTGCACCCGCGCGCGCACCCTGCCTGCTCGCGTCGCTCGCTCGCTTGACGTTCTGTACTGCGCCCGAGGCAAGCACGAGCTCGTGCTCGGGCACCGCAAGCACGCGCCTTCCACAGCCGCTCCGCGTGCACGCCTGGCCCTGCCTTCGAATTCCGCACCCCCGCCGGTGACCCTCTGCTCGGGTGGTCGCCGTCGTGTTCGCTGGCAGCACCGCCGTTCTCGCACCAGCAGCCCCCGCCTATCGTTAGGACAAGTAGCCCAGCGACCGCTTCTTGTAACAACAGAAGCAACAACATAGCGGTTGTGGTCTTGCAGTTCCACCCAGGAGTGTAGGGTTCGAATCCCAGCCTCCACATTTTTATCTTCGGCCTTTTAATTTCTCTTGGGGCACTAACGTCTCGGCCCCACTGTCATACACACACCCGCATTGACCCACTGTCATACAAACACACACACATCTCCCTCTTTTTTTTTGTATTTTGTTCTATTACCCCGCGCTTTCCATTTATGGAAAGTCCTCTCTTTCCATTTCAGGCAAATCCAAATCTGGACATTTCATTTCTGGAATACTGCCAATTCTGTCAATAGCCATTTTAGGCAGGTTTTAACTTAATGCACTTGTGTATGATTTTCTACAGAAACCCCAACATATTATACATGTTTTTGGGGTAGAAAAATCCCACCAATCCAGTGGTGGCATTAGTTTCTGCATTTGAGCAAGTTCATGAACTTGTCATTTTACATCATGATGTTGTCTTGTCATTTTTGTGTGGTTTATTTCAAGCATGCTATGAGGTTGTTTTGCACAAGTATAGCTTCATTTTCATGTCTTCTTCACGCTAGAACTTGTTACATGCCATGACATGCCTTGTAGTAAGTTAATCAAGCTTGTAAAGATGCCATGTTGAATCTGTTTTTGCCATGTCCTGAAACTTCACTAAGTTTGGAACTGTTAATAAAACTTGCTATGTTTGCATGGGTGCCATCATATCTTCGAGTCCCTTTTGGCTCATGGTCTGTAAGGGACTTTTGTTCTATGCTTTGAGTAGAATCATGCCATGCCTTGTTTTGCTATTATAAGTTCCTGTAGCATGTTGATAACTTGCTCTGAACATTGCTTCGTGATGCTGTTTATGCCATGTCCAACCTGATATTTTTTGCACTTTCACCATGCTTGTTTGAACCTGTTATGATGTGTTTTAGCCGTAGCTCAGTGTTCTTATTTTATTAAGCATCTCCTGTAGACCACTGCCATATGTTTTGTTTTTATGTTGGAGTGCTGTAGCATAGTTTCTTGTTGCATGCTAAGTAGCATCGTGCTGTTAATCGCAGCTTTGTGCCATTCTTGTTTTGCCTGCCATTTGCAAACCGTGCATGCGCTTCCGGTGATCTTCATATCGATTTCAACCGAAATCATCTCATCTTTCCAGCGGCATACTTGGTTTGCCAAGTTGATGCCTTGTTCATCCTTTTTCCTCCTGAAGCACGCATATGCATTGCATATCACATCTCGCATATCATGACATGTATTGCATCATGTTGTTTGTGCATCGCCCGTGATTGATTGTTGGTCCTTTGCTTGTGTTCTTGCTTTGGGTAGAGCCGGGAGACGGGTACGTGCACGAGGAACCTGTTGAGTACGCTAACGAGGATCAAGCCTTCGACAACTCTGAGAACCTTGCAGGCAAGATGACCATACCTTCGATATCACTTCTATCTTTGCTTGCTAGTACTCTCTCTATCGCTATGTTAGTTCTACCTGCCTTTGTTTACCATGCCTCCCTATTGCCATGTCAAACCTCTAACCACCCTGTCCTAGCAACCGTTGTTTGGCTATGTCACCGCTTTTGCTTAGCCCCTCTTATAGCGTTGTTAGTTGCAGGTGAAGATGAAGTTTGTTCCTGGTCGGAACATGGATATTTTGGGATATCACAATATCTCCTGTTTAAATTAATGCACCTTATATACTTGGTAAAGGGTGGAAGGCTCGGCCTTATGCCTGGTGACTTGTTCCACTCTTGCCGCCCTAGTTTCCGTCATACCGGTGTTATGTTCCTTGATTTTGCGTTCCTTACATGGTTGGGTGATTTATGGGACCCCCTTAATAGTTCGCTTTGAATAAAACTCCTCCGGCAAGGCCCAAACTTGGTTTTACCATTTGCCACCTAAGCCCTTTTCCCTTGGGTTTTCGCGAGCCCAAGGGTCATATTTATTTAACCCCCCCGGGCCAGTGCTCCTTCGAGTGTTGGTCCGAACTGAGCCGCCTGCGGGGCCACCTCGGGGAAACTCGAAGTCTGGTTTGTACTCGTAGCCTGTCTCATCCGGTGTGCCCTGAGAACGAGATATGTGCAGCTCCTATCGGGATTTGTCGGCACTTCGGGCGGATTTGCTGGTCTTGTTTTACCATTGTCGAAATGTTTTGCGAACCGGGATTCTGAGACTGATCGGGTCTTCCCGGGAGAAGGTTTATCCTTCGTTGACCGTGAGAGCTTGTGATGGGCTGAGTTGGGACACCCCTGCAGGGTATATAATCTTTCGAAAGCCGTGCCCACGGTTATGAGGCAGATGGGAATTTGTTAATGTCTGGTTGTAGATAACTTGACACTTGACTTCATTAAAAATGCATCAACCGCGTGTGTAGCCGTGATTGTCTCTTCTCGGCGGAGTCCAGGAAGTGAACACGGTTTGTGTTATGCTTGATGTAAGTAGTTTCAGGATCACTTCTTGATCGCTTCTAGCTTCTCGGCCGATGCGTTGCTTCTCTTCTCGCTCTCACTTGCGTATGTTAGCCACCATATATGCTTAGTGCTTGCCGCAGCTCCACCATATTACCCCTTACCTACCTATGAGCTTAAATAGTCTTGATCTCGCGGGTGTGAGATTGCTGAGTCCCCGTGGCTCACAGATTCTACCAAAATAGATGCAGGTGCCGAGGATACTGGCGCGGATGGCGCAACTGAGCTGAAGTGGGAGTTTGATGAGGCCCTTGGTCGTTACTATGTATCCTTTCCAGATGATCAGTAGTGGAGCCCAGTCGGGGCGATCGGGGATCTAGCATTTGGGGTTGTCTTCATTTCATTTGAACTTGACCGTAGCCGGTCTATGAGTATACTTTGAATGATGTATGATCTTAAATTATGTATTGCGTGAAGTGGCGATTGTAAGCCAACTCTCTTTATCCCATTCTTGTTCATTACATGGGATTGTGTGAAGATGACCCCTCTTGCGACAAAACCACCATGCGGTTATGCCTCTAAGTCGTGCTTCGAGACGTGGGAGATATAGCCGCATTGTGGGTGTTACAAGTTGGTAATCAGAGCCATCCCCGACTTAGGAGCCCCCCCTGCTTGATTGTTTGCTGGTGATGTTGAGTATAGAACAAAAATGTTTTGAGTCTTATGATTATATATATCGGAGAGTAGGATTCTTTTTACTCCTCAGTCCCTTCATCGCTCTAGTGAGGTCTCCTGACGTAGATGTTTTGACTTTTCTCTCCTCGAATTTCACTAAATTTTTTTAGGATCACGCGGGTATCTTGGAATCGTTCCGATGGTTTTGTGACAAGAACATTGTTCTTGGTGCCTCATGTCTATTTATGTGGCTTTGACCCGGGGAGTCGAGCTCTGAGGTGTTATTGTCACAATTTTATCGTTGCAGTTCTGGAATACCTGAGCTTTGCCGACATCGAAAATCTCTTTTGTACAGTTGTTGGTGAGATAACCCCAATAACCCAGTACTGGGGCGAGCTCGGGAGTATTGCCATAACTCGTATAACGGATGCTTTTCGAAGGTTGAGGTACACGATTTCCAAAGGTTTCTTGGTTATGTGTTGATGGATGGATACAACTAGATGTAGGGATTGTTAGTTTGGGTGAGATATATTGCTTCCCCTGTATCCCCAACACCTGATTGCATAACCAGAAAGTTTCGGGAGTTTATAGGTGGGATTCAAGTAGCTCTAGCATTTCTTCCCGCAGATATTTGGTTTGTGATTGGGTAATCCTTACCACTTATTTGTTCCAGTTGTACCTTGTTTATTTCATTCATCAATCTCTATTCAAGTGGCTTCTCACCTTTATGGATGTGTGATGTTTACTTTGGAATTCATCCGTTCATCCTTGTTCGAATGTTTATTGTGAAGACTATATGTTGCAATTTCTATCCGTTGATTCAGCTTGTCTATCTGTCTATCAAGATGCTAACGGATGTCACCCTCTTCAGGATGGCTCCGCCAACGCGTCAGAATCCGGAACACAATGATGGGAGTCAGGCGAACCCTCCACCTCCACCTCCGCCTCCGGAGGCATGGCAAGCTTTGTTGGCAGCCACAAACGCCAATGCCTAGATGATGATTCAGCTCATGCAAGAGCGCAACCAAGGCCAAGGCAACCAAGGGAATCAAGGTCAAGGGCAGTTCAATCATCAGCCTCAGTTTCCTACCCTCAACCAATTCCTTGCAAATCAGCCGAAGTCTTTCAGCTACTGTGTCGAGGCCACATACGCCGATGATTGGCTCGTGGATATCAACATGCATTTTGAATGCAGCAATGTCAGGCCTGAGGACTATGTCAAGTTCGCTTCTTTTCAGCTCAAGGATCAGGCAGCTGATTGGTTCCAGCAATACAAGGATTCCAGAGTTGGTCGAGTGATTACTTGGACTGATTTCTGTCGGGACTTTAAAGCTCACCATATTCCTACCAGTATTGTTGAGAGCAAGCGTGAGGATTTCCGCAATCTCAAGCAAGGCAACATGTCAGTGTACGAATACAACAAGAAGTTTTAGAAACTTGCTCGCTTCGCTAAGCAAGATGTTCCAGATGAGAAGAGTATGATCTATCAATTCAGAGGTGGCCTTAGAGAGGATCTGAAGTTAGCTCTCGTTCTTGTTGAGCCTACTCAGTTTGATCAATACTACAATATGGCACTCAAGCAAGAAGGTGCTCAGCTCAAGTGTGAGGCTTCTAAGAAGAGAATCAGGGATGCAGTGCAATCTTCTTCTTCCTCACAAGTGGCAGCTAAGCAGCAGAAGTTCTATCTTCCTCCTCTGTTTCGTCACCCTTACTAGCAGAAGAACTCAGGTGGTCATGGATCTTCCCACCCACCCAACCCAAGCTATCAGAACAAGTCTCAGCCTCAAGCTCCAAGGTCAAATGCTCCTTATCATCGTCCGCTCTCAGAAGTGACTTGCAACAAGTGCCAGCAGAAAGGTCACTACGCGAACAAATGCTTCAATCAAAGGCGCCTTCCTCCTCCTCCTCCTGTGAGATCTTCAAGCAATGCAGTGGTCAAGCATAATCCAAAGTCTGCAAAGGTGAACATGATGAATGCAGCTCAGGCAGAGGATTCTTCAGACGTGATAATGGGTAATCTTCCAGTTAATGATATTCCTGCAAAAGTATTATTTGATACGGGTGCATCGCATTCTTTCATGTCATATCCTTTTGCATCGAAGCACAATTTTGACACAGAGGAATAACCTAGAGCTATGCAAGTTATTTCTCCAGCTAAGCGTTTGAGATCTACCTTATTGGTTCCAAATGTCGGTATCAAGATGGGCGACTATAAATTTCTGTCTTCTCCAATTGTTCTTGGCGATTCTGATATTGATCTAATTCTTGGGATGGACTGGCTTTCTAAGCACAAGGCTCAGCTTGATTGTGTTGCCAGGCAAATTCAATTGACACACCCTTCTAAGGATGTTATCATCTATGCCGCTCGCGATGAAACCATTCGGTTGTTTTCTCTCAATGAGAAGGGCGAGTGTGATGCTATTTCTCAAATTCCAGTCGTTTGTGAGTACCAAGATGTCTTTCCAGAAGAGCTTCCGGGCATGCCTCCTCATCGGCCAGTCGAGTTCGTTATTGATCTTGAGCCTGGAACTGAACCCGTTTGCAAGCGTCCATACAAGCTTGGACCCAAGGAGCTGAAGGAATTGAAGAAGCAGCTCGATGAACAAGAGCGTCTGGGCTTGATCAGACCGAGTTCTTCCCCATGGGGTTGTGGAGTTCTTTTTGTCCAGAAGAAGGATGGCACGAACCGACTTTGCGTCGATTACCGTCCATTGAACAAGAAGACAATCAAGAACAAGTACCCACTTCCCAACATCAATGATCTTTTCGAGCAACTCAAAGGGGCTAAAGTCTTCTCCAAGCTTGACCTTCGTATGGGGTATCATCAGATTCGCATTCGTGAACAAGATATTCCCAAGACAGCATTCAGAACAAGCTATGGTTCTTATGAATATACTGTCATGTCTTTCGGCCTTGTCAATGCTCCTCCAACGTTCTCTCGCATGATGAACTTTATCTTCAACCCCTACACCAATGAATTCGTTCTGGTGTATCTCGATGATATCTTGGTCTTCTCCAAGAATAAGCAGGATCATGCCAAACATTTGCGATTGGTGCTCGACAAGCTCAGAGAGCATCAATTCTATGAGAAGTTTTCCAAATGTGAGTTCTGGCTTGATGAAGTTCTTTATCTTGGTCACATCATCTCTGCCAAGGGCATTGCTGTTAATCCGGCGAAGGTTTCTGCAGTTCTGAATTGGGAACCTCCTCAGAATGTCAAGCAGCTCCGCAGTTTTCTTGGTCTTGCAAGCTATTGCCGAAGATTCATCGAGAACTTCTCTAAGATTGCAAAGCCTCTTTCCAACCTCCTCCAGAAGCATGTCAAGTATGTCTGGACGCCTGAGTGTGATGTCGCTTTCAACACCCTCAAAGAGAAGCTAGTCACAGCTCCTGTCTTGACTCCTCCTAATGAATCCAAGCCATTCGAAGTGTTCTGCGATGCTTCTTTTCAAGGTCTCGGTGCTGTGTTAATGCAAGAGAAGAAAGTTGTGGCCTATACCTCTCGTCAGTTGAAGCCCAACGAAAAGAACTACCCCACTCACGATCTTGAGTTGGCGGCAGTTGTCCATGCATTGATAACATGGAGACATCTCTTATTGGGAAGGCAAGTGGACATTTTCATCGATCACAAGAGTCTCAAGTATATCTTCACTCAACCCAACCTTAATCTCAGGCAAACTCGATGGGTCGAAATGATTCAAGAGTACAATCCGAGTATCGAATATACTCCTGGCAAGGCGAATGTGATTGCAGATGCTCTGAGCAGAAAGGCTTATTGCAACAGTCTAATTCTCAAGCCGTTTCAACCGGATCTTTGTGAGGCTTTCCGCAAGCTGAATCTTCAAGTTGTTCCTCAAGGCTTTCTTGACAACCTCATAGTCTCTCCTACTTTGGAAGATCAAATTCGTGAGGCACAACTCCTGGATACCATGGTGAAGAAAGTGAAACGTGGTATTGACAAGGGCATTCCCAAATACAAGTGCTATCGCTTGGATGACAAAGATACTCTTTTCTTCGAGGATCGAATTGTGGTTCCTAAAGGTGATCTGAGAAAAGTCATCATGAACGAGGCACACAATTCCCTCCTATCCATTCATCCTGGAAGTACAAAGATGTACCATGACCTCAAGCAGTCATATAGGTGGACTCAAATGAAGCGAGAGATTGCTCAATTCGTGAATGAATGTGATGTCTGCAGAAGAGTGAAAGCAGGACACCAACGACCAGCTGGTCTCCTCCAACCTCTTGCTATTCCGGAATGGAAGTTTGACCATATCGAGATGGACTTCGTGACTGGTTTTCCTAAGTCCAAGCATGGAAATGATGCTATCTTCGTTGTCATTGACAAGCTTACCAAAGTGGCTCATTTTCTTCCTATCAAAGAATCTATCACAGCAGCTCAGCTGGGAGAGCTATACACCTCCAAAATTGTCTCCTTGCACGGCATTCCACAATTGATATCTTCAGATCGTGGAAGCATCTTCACTTCTAAGTTCTGGGACTCCTTTCAGAAGGCCATGGTCTCCAACATTCGTTTCAGCATAGCTTTCCATCCTCAAACAAGTGGCCAAGTTGAGCGAGTCAATCAAATCCTTGAAGATATGCTCAGGGCTTGTGTCATCTCTTTCGGTATGAAGTGGGAAGATTGTCTTCCATATGCCGAGTTCTCCTACAACAACAGCTTCCAAGCGAGTTCGGGCAAGGCCCCATTCGAAATTCTCTATGGCAGAAAGTGCCGTACTCCTCTCAACTGGTCTGAGACAGGTGAACGCCAACTTCTTGGCAATGACTTGATCACAGAAGCCGAAGAAATGTGCAAAGTCATCCGTGAGAATCTCAAAGCCGCGCAATCGCGCCAAAAGAGTTACTATGATAGCAAGCACCGTGACTTGGCTTTTGAAATCGGAGACCATGTCTATCTCCGCGTCTCTCCAATGAAAGGCACTCGTTGCTTCGGTATCAAAGGGAAGCTTGCCCCTAGATACGTGGGTCCTTTCAAGATCATTGGAAAAAGAGGCGACCTCGCCTATCAACTTGAGCTTCCATCCAACTTTGCAAACGTGCACGATGTGTTTCACGTGTCACAGCTTCGCAAGTGCTTCAAGACTCCTGAGCGCACTATCAACTTCGAAGAAATCAACCTCCAAGAAGATCTCTCTTATCTTGAGCACCCCATTGCTATTCTTGAAGAAACTGAGTGCAAGACTCGCAACAAGTCAATCAAATTCCTGAAAGTGAAGTGGTCACACCATTCCGACCGAGAAGCCACCTGGGAGCGCGAGGATCACCTCCGTTCCGAATATCCGGAGTTCTTTCAGTCCTAGATCTCGGACGAGATCCTCTTGTAGTGGAGGAGAGTTGTAACACCCCAGATGTATCATGTCCCATTTGGCAATATATCAACTTGACCTTCATCCATTTCTTGTGGGTTTTATCATGTTTGGCCTCATCTTGTTTGGTTATGTGTTTTATTCTTTTCATTGTCATGCTCACCTTACCATATTGCATTTGTGCTTCTTGCCATATTCCTTTTAGCCATCATATGTCACCATCATATAGTGCATTTTCATCTCATGCCATCTCATGTTGCATTTTGTCATATTATGTTGTTGCCATGAGCATCATGGGCATGACCTTTGTCCCCCTTTCAAACCATTGCACCATCACTTCTCCTTCCTTCCCTTTTCCTCCCTTCTTTTGCTAAGTGCTATTTTCCTCTCTCTATTAATGTTCATCTTCTCCCTGTAAATCTTGCTCCATGTCCTAAACCTCTCTGCCAAATATCTCCTTATTTGAAGTTGTTTTGGTCAGGTTCAAAAATGACACAAGTTTGAATTATATTCAAACTTGTCTTATTTTTCTACCTCTAAAAATGCCCAATGCAATTTATTCAAATAGTGGATAATCCCAGGATCTTGGGAATATTTTCATAATTTCCAAATGCCTCTCCTAGTCCACAGGCCTTTTTCGTTTCTTCAGCTGGTTATTTAAATAATCAGAAACTGGAAGGAAATGAGAAGGGGGACTTTCCTCTCCTTACCTGGGCCTTCCCCTCACCTGCAGCCCAACAGAGCACAGCAGCCGCTCCAACTGCAGCCCAGGCAGCCCATACGTACAGGAGGATCGTCAAGCTCGTGTGCGGCAGAGCATCCAGATGCGCCACGTCGATGTTCGGTCGATTTGACGGCCGGAGAAGCGTCGCTAGCCCTATATAACATGTCCCCCGCGCCCTAGGGTTCCTCCTCGACCGATCCCCCTCCTCTACCTGCCTCGCCGCCGCCTAGGTAAGCTCCACACGCTTCGCCGTCGACCTGCCCGCCATGTACCGACCAAGCTTCATCTCGAGCTCGGGATAGCCATCGCCGGCGTGCATTTCGGCCACCTCCGCCTCGTCAAGCACATCCATCTTCCTCCACGACGTCGACTACGTCCCCGCCGCCCTCTTCCTCACCTGGGATCGCCAAGTTCGGCTACCTCCCCGTCGTCCTCGTCCTCCCCTGCTTCGCGGACAGCAGCCCCGCCAGGTTCAGAGCTCGTCCGCGTCGCCGCAGGCTCGACTCCGTCACCATATTCTTGCCCTTGGGTACGGAGGTATACCCAACTTCCTCCCTGCTCCTTCCTGTCGTCAATAGATCACCGTAGGTGCTGCTTCGATTCAATCTTTCCCGTACTCTCGGTGCTCCGGCGATCTCTGTAGTTTTAGTTGCGCATGTTTTGCTGCTGCACGTGCACACACTCTCTCCCCTGTTCCCACGTGCTCGTGCTCGCTCGCTTGCTGCGCCCGTAGCCCCGCTTGCATCTGCACCCGCGCGCGCACCCTGTCTGCTTGCGTCGCTCGCTCGCTCGACGTTTTGTACTGCGCCTGAGGCAAGCACGAGCTCGTGCTCGGGCACCGCAAGCACGCGCCTTCCACAGCCGCTCCGCGTGCACGCCTGGCCCCGCCTTCGAATTCCGCACCCCCGCCGGTGACCTTCTGCTCGGGTGGTCGCCGTCGTGTTCGCTGGCAGCAGTGCCGTTCTCGCACCAGCAGCCCCTGCCTATCGTTAGGACAAGTAGCCCAGCGACCGCTTCTTGTAACAACAGAAGCAGCAACATAGCGGTTGTGGTCTTGCCGTTCCACCCAGGAGTGCAGGGTTCGAATCCCAGCCTCCACATTTTTATCTTCGGCCTTTTAATTTCTCTTGGGGCACTGACGTCTCGGCCCCACTGTCATACACACACCCGCATTGACCCACTGTCATACAAACACGCACACATCTCCCTCTTTTTTTTGTATTTTGTTCTATTACCCCGCGCTTTCCATTTCTGGAAAGTCCTCTCTTTCCATTTCAGGCAAATCCAAATCTGGACATTTCATTTCCGGAATACTGCCAATTATGTCAATAGCCATTTTAGGCAGGTTTTAACTTAATGCACTTGTGTATGATTTTCTACAAAAACCCCAACATATTATACATGTTTTGGGGGTAGAAAAATCCCACCAATCCAGTGGTGGCATTAGTTTCTGCATTTGAGCAAGTTCATGAACTTGTCATTTTACATCATGATGTTGTCTTGTCATTTTTGTGTGGTTTATTTCAAGCATGCTATGAGGTTGTTTTGCACAAGTATAGCTTCATTTTCATGTCTTCTTCATGCTAGAACTTGTTACATGCCATGACATGCCTTGCAGTAAGTTAATCAAGCTTGTAAAGATGCCATGTTGAATCTGTTTTTGCCATGTCCTGAAACTTCACTAAGTCTGGAACTGTTAATAAAACTTGCTATGTTTGCATGGGTGCCATCATATCTTCGAGTCCCTTTTGGCTCATGGTCAGTAAGGGACTTTTGTTCTATGCTTTGAGTAGAATCATGCCATGCCTTGTTTTGCTATTATAAGTTCCTGTAGCATGTTGATAACTTGCTCTGAACATTGCTTCGTGATGCTGTTTATGCCATGTCCAACCTGATATTTTTTGCACTTTCACCATGCTTGTTTGAACCTGTTATGATGTGTTTTAGCCGTAGCTCAGTGTTCCTCTTTTGTTAAGCATCTCCTGTAGACCACTGCCATATGTTTTGTTTTTATGTTGGGGTATTGTAGCATAGTTTCTTGTTGCATGCTAAGTAGCATCGTGCTGTTAATCGCAGCTTTGTGCCATTCTTGTTTTGCTTGCCATTTGCAAACCGTGCATCCGCTTCCGGTGATCTTCATATCGATTTCTACCGAAATCATCTCATCTTTCCAGCGACATACTTGGTTTGCCAAGTTGATGCCTTGTTCATCCTTTTTCCTCCCGAAGCACGCATATGCATTGCATATCACATCTCGCATATCATGATATGTATTGCATCATGTTGTTTGTGCATCGCCCGTGATTGATTGTTGCTCCTTTGCTTGTTTTCTTGCTTTGGGTAGAGCCGGGAGATGAGTACGTGCACGAGGAACCTATTGAGTACGCTAACAAGGATCAAGCCTTCGACAACTCCGAGAACCTTGCAGGCAAGATGACCATACCTTCGATATCACTTCTATCTTTGCTTGCTAGTACTCGCTCTATCGCTATGTTAGTTCTACCTGCCTTTGTTTACCATGCCTCCCTATTGCCATGTCAAACCTCTAACCACCGTGTCCTAGCAACCGTTGTTTGGCTATGTCACCGCTTTTGCTTAGCCCCTCTTATAGCGTTGTTAGTTGCATGTGAAGATGAAGTTTGTTCCTGGTCGGAACATGGATATTTTGGGATATCACAATATCTCCTGTTTAAACTAATGCACCTTATATAGTTGGTAAAGAGTGGAAGGCTCGGCCTTATGCCTGGTGACTTGTTCCACTCTTGCCGCCCTAGTTTCCGTCATACCGGTGTTATGTTCCTTGATTTTGCGTTCCTTACACGGTTGGGTGATTTATGGGACCCCCTTAACAGTTCGCTTTGAATAAAACTCCTCCAGCAAGGCCCAAACTTGGTTTTACCATTTGCCACCTAAGCCCTTTTCCCTTGGGTTTTCGCGAGCCCAAGGGTCATCTTTATTTAACCCCCCCGGGCTAGTGCTCCTTCGAGTGTTGGTCCGAACTGAGCCGCCTGCGGGGCCACCCCGGGGAAACTCGAAGTCTGGTTTTACTCGTAGCCTGTCTCATCCGGTGTGCCCTGAGAACGAGATATGTTAGCTCCTATCGGGATTTGTCGGCACTTCGGGCGGCTTTGCTGGTCTTGTTTTACCATTGTTGAAATGTTTTGTGAACCGGGATTCCGAGACTGATCGGGTCTTCCCGGGAGAAGGTTTATCCTTCGTTGACCGTGAGAGCTTGTGATGGGCTGAGTTCGGACACCCCTGCAGGGTATATAATCTTTCGAAAGCCGTGCCCGCGGTTATGAGGCAGATGGGAATTTGTTAATGTCCAGTTGTAGATAACTTGACACTTGACTTCATTAAAAATGCATCAACCGCGTGGGTAGCCGTGATGGTCTCTTCTCGGCGGAGTCCGGGAAGTGAACACGGTTTGTGTTATGCTTGACGTAAGTAGTTTCAGGACCACTTCTTGATCGCTTCTAGCTTCTCGGCCGATGCGTTGCTTCTCTTCTCGCTCTCACTTGCGTATGTTAGCCACCATATATGCTTAGTGCTTGCCGCAACTCCACCATATTACCCCTTACCTACCTATGAGCTTAAATAGTCTTGATCTCGCGGGTGTGAGATTGCTGAGTCCCCGTGGCTCACAGATTCTACCAAAACAGATGCATGTGCCGAGGATACTGGCGCAGATGGTGCAACTGAGCTGAAGTGGGAGTTTGATGAGGCCCTTGGTCGTTACTATGTATCGTTTCCAGATGATCAGTAGTGGAGCCCAGTCGGGGCGATTGGGGATCTAGCATTTGGGGTTGTCTTCTTTTCATTTGAACTTGACCGTAGCCGGTCTATGAGTGTACTTTGAATGATGTATGATCTTAAATTATGTATTGTGTGAAGTGGCGATTGTAAGCCAACTCTCTTTATCCCATTCTTGTTCATTACATGGGATTGTGTGAAGATGACCCCTCTTGCGACAAAACCACCATGCGGTTATGCCTCTAAGTCGTGCTTCGCCACGTGGGAGATATAGCCGCATCGTGGGTGTTACATGCCATAACTCGTATAACGGATGCTTTTCGAAGGTTGAGGTACACGATTTCCGAAGGTTTCTTGGTTATGTGTTGATGGATGGATATAGCTGGATGTAGGTATTGTTAGTTTGGGTGAGATATATTGCTTCCCCTGTATCCCCAACACCAGATTGCATAACCAGAAAGTTTCGGGAGTTTATAGGTGGGAATTCAAGTAGCTCTAGTTTTATCTTTCCAACAGACACTTGATACGACATGGGGTCTATCATATGTTTGTTCCGGCTTATTCCGCAAGCCAAATCCTTTGTATTGTTTTATTTGTGGTATTCGAGTTGCTTCGAAGTCAAATGTTGAATCCATACCTTTCCTAAATGGTGTTCTCATATTGCTATGTGAATACTAATCCTTTTTGATCATTGAGGTTGTCATGTTAATCCTTTTCCAACCGGTGCGCTTCTCTTCGAGATGATCCCATCATTCTCCCCATCCACAAGATCAATTCTAAGTTTTCTCAACGGTGTTTATTTCGTTCATCCCAAGTTGCCTTTGTTTTCCCGCCCTCCCACCCTTTTTCTACAAGGACTCATATATTTTAATTAAGTACCCATTTACTCATGTGAAGTCTCTTCATTCTTTTCAATCAATGTTCTGATCCGGTGATTTCCCATGAAGATGCTCAACAGTTTCAAGTTCATCATTCTTCGGTCTTTTTTTCTTCTCCGGTGGATCCAATTCCAAGCTTTCAGTGTTGATCATATTCCTTTCCTCCTGTCAAATGCTTTCTCATGCCGTTGCACCTCTCAATCACTCACCTGTAGCTATTCATTTGTTCTGGAGTGCTGAAGATATCTCAGAAGACTCGTGTTTCCATTCTCAATCCGTTTAAGCTATTTGGAGATTATTATCTCATTCAAGCCATTTAATTCAACCGGTGCAATCTCTCTTCTAAATTGTTCAACGGTGTTTTATTTTGAGTGGGCCCATAACCCACAGGTCTTTTCCCAGGATCTTACCTGACTCTTATAATTCTACCGGAGTTATTCTCAAATTCCTTTTTAAGTGTGACGTAAGAATGAATTTTCATCAGTCGCATGCCTTCTCCAAGGTCGTTTTCAAATTCTTTTCATCTTTGGTTCAGCCCTTCCTCTTTTTCATTCTACCGGAGTATCTCAGTAATTTTGGTGGTGTTTCTCGTCGTCAGTTGAAGACCAAAGAAGAGTTTTTCCTCTAAATCTTGTCAGTTCTTCCGAAGATTCATGGTTCTAGCTTGATGACATCCTCTCATAATTGTTTTCGAGTGTGGGAATTCTTTTCACCCATCCGGAGCATTTCGTGAGTTCTTTCCATTTTATTCCTACGAAGGCCATCATTTCGGGTTTATTCATTCTCAAATTTTAGCTCTCCTTCTCCATATCTTACCGGTGCATCGTTCAAATACCCTCTAATCAGTTCATGTTCTCTTTGTTCTCATGTATCTAAATCCCTTCAAGTATCTTCATTCGTTTTCAAATTCTTTCCAGTGAATTGTGCCTTTGCTAATCACATTTTCAATTCTTACGGTGGTTCCTTCAAGATTTCTCTTCCTTCGTTATCATATAGATTCGTTCGTTCTTTCCAATCCCATCGGTGGTTCCATCAATACCTTCTCAAGTTTACGCTATATCCCTCTTAATCCTTTCTACGAGAATAAGTAGTATGTCAAATCCGTTGCTTGTCATCAATTTAAATTGGTGAAGGATAGGCAAGACATAATTCTTATTCTTGTTTCATCCAAGTGATTAATTCCTTCTTCCGGAGATTGTTCATGATGAAGTAATTCTCGGTTCCAGTGTTTCATCTATTCTTTTTCCGGAGTTCCAAGTTTTCCGCATTATCTCGTCGCGAAGCTCCAGATAAATCATTGCAAGGTCTCACCTTGTGTTTTCAACTTCTTTTTCTTTTCATCATCCTTTTGTTACCGGAGTTCTTCATGGAGTCTCTACATGATGGTTCGTCAAGGATTCTTTTCTTTCTTCAATTGTTCTTCAAGATTTCTCTCGAAGTTATGACCCGCTAAGCTATACTCTAAAATAAACATGGTGTTCAACATATGTTTTGTTTTGAGGAGCTCAAGTATTCTTCATCTTGCATTCTGAAGTGCAATTCTTTCTACCTTATCTTTTGTGGTGGTGTTATGTCACTCTTGACAATTTCCTTCATGGTTCATGATTCATATTGTTTTCAAGAATGAGGTATTTTAAATCCATCAATCTCTTTGTTGGAGTTATCTTGGGTTATATTTCACCTAAAGCCTTCCATTGGGAATGTTGCTATTTGTGGTGCTTATCATTGATCCAAGCTTTCTCCATATCCTTCTTTGTGAAAGAGGTTTTTCATCTCTTTGTTGTTCTCAAGCAAGCAATTGTTTCCTTTAGTGGCCGGTTGTCACCTCATCATTTTGAGTTGTTTGCCATAAGCCCACAACAAGCTTGTGCTTTTCGTTCTTAATTTTCCAACAACTCCGTTCAATTCTTCTTTGCAAGGATGCTTTCCAAGCTCATTTGTGGCAGAAGTTGGCATTTTCTTCTCCGTTCTTTTCTTCCCAATAATCTAGCTTCTATTCTTTCTTTCCGGAGGCATTGTGATGTTGCTCTCTTCACCCATCATCTCGTTTTGTCAAGATCATGTTATTTTCATGCGTATCCATTTAACCAGCGTGTCTTGTCCTCCATTCAAGTTCTTTTCATCTTATCAAGTCTTGCATCTCGTTTCTACCGGAGTGGTTTCGAATTCTATCTTGTCCATTAAACTTTTGATTCATGTCTTTGCAATTTTCAAGGTTCTCATAATGTTCCTCGTTCCTCTTTTCTAACGGATTGTTTGCAATCTCGTTCATCTCTAATTGCTCAACCTCTCAAGGTTTGTGGTTTCACTCATTGGTCGAAGAAGCAACTTAGTTTTACCTCTTATCTTCCTCTTCCTTTTCTCTCCGGTGCCATCCTAGATCTCGGGACGAGATCCTCTCGTAGTGGTGGAGTGTTGTAACGCCCCGGATACAAATTTCCATATTCGTAACTCCGACTCTTGCCATTTCCGGCTATGTGATTTATTATTTCCTTCGTGGTTGGGTTTTATCTGTTGTTTTGCATTTCGTTCTTGTTATGCATCTCATCTCATGTCATCATCTACATTTCATCCGCATGTTTTTCAAAACTTGCATCCGTTCGGGTTCCGCCGGTTCTCTCCGTTGTCCGTTCTAAGCCCGACCACTCTCACACGCGCCCGCGGCACCTCCGAAATATTATTTTATAAGTGGCATAAAAATGTTCTCGGAATGGGTTGCAACTTGTCGTGCGGTCTTATTATAGTGTAGACAGGCCGCCTGTCAAGTTTCGTCGCATTCGGAGTCCGTTTGATAGCCCAACCGTTAAAGTTATAGCCGCACTATAGCCGGTCTAGCGTCGGACGTTTTCGGTATCCGGAAGCTGCCACCGGGTCGCTCTGTTTCTCTCTCTTCTCAGCTCGAGGCATTCTACACAGCCCACCTGCAGCCACCTAGTCCCCTCTCTGTTCGGAGCGCACGATCGCGATCCGAGGGTCCGGAAACCCCTCCTAACCCCTCAAACCCTAGACCCCTGCCTATTTATACACCCCCCACATGCCATTTTGGCCTTCTCCTCCCTTCTCCTCGAAATCCGTGCCCCCCTAATCATCAGCCAGCCGCCTCGCACCTCCTCTCCTCGAAATCCATGCCCAGCCAGCACCCCGTTGCCACTTGTCGCGCCCCCATCGTCCAACCCCGCCGCCGGCGACGCGCGCGGCCAACCAGGCGCTGCCACGTCGCCCCATCCAGCCCCGCCGCCGCGGCCCACCAGGAACCCAGATTGGGCCCTGGGAAGCCCATCTGGGCCCGAGGCGCCCCAGCCTCCCGCGCCCGTCCGCTCGGCTGGCTCCTCCCCGAGCATCCCGATCTGCGCCGCCGGAGTTCTCCGTCACCGGCGAGCCTCGCCGCCGCCGCCAGGTCGCCGAGTCCCCGTCCAGGCAGTGCCCCGCGCCTCCTCTTCTCCTCCCTGCTCCCGTGCTCTCCTCTAAGCCATGCGCCGCCGCCATTGTTTTGCAGGAGCCGCTGCCGAACCGCACGCTGGAGCGCTCGCCTCCGCCCTGCCGTGCTGGACCTCGCCGCCCCGATGACTCCATCACCAGATCCGGCCTCAGCTCCCTCCCCCGCATCCATTCGCGACCTCCGCGCTCGCCGTCGTCCCGCTGCGCTCGGATCCGCCGCCGCGCCCTACATCGCCCCGATCCGGTCTCCCCTCCTCGCCGTTGACCGCGCCAAGGCCACGACCGTGTCGCTCCTGGGCCGCGTCGCCAGCGCCAGGAGGGCCGAGCCTCCTCCGCGTCGCCAGGCCCAGCAGCCCCCTCCGGCCCGCCTTCCTCACCTCCGACCGGGCCACGGCCCATGGGTGAGCAGCCCCTTCCAGCTTCCCCCTCCTGTACACTAGCGGGCCAGCCAGTTTCGGCCTGCTTCTGTTTTTTTTCCAGATCTGTGAATTTAGGTTTTTCCAAGGAATTGGCAGAATTGCAGAAAACCCCTCCATATTCATGCATTTAATATCTCTCAAACTATGCATCGGTTTAAAATAATTTATATATGTGAAATGCTCAGAAAATTGTGTAGATTAATAATATGCCACTTTCATCTATGTTAAAAATGTTTAACATGCTGTTTGTGTTTATTTTGCATAAATGCCATGCTAAAATGATTTATTTCATAACTACATAACCGTAGCTCGGTTTTAAATAAACTTTATATGTAAATGTGGTGGAAAAATGCCTAGATTAACATGGTCCACTTTATTTTCCTGATTAACAACATTAAAATATGGTTTAGGGCAGAACAGTACCGAATCTAAAATATGCACATGGGGAATTTCCGGAATTGTTGTTCGTTGTTCCGGCCTCATTTAAATTTGCCTAAATAGTTAGTTTACTTATGCTTCACCCCTTGCCATGCCATGCCTCGTTAAACCGGTCATGCATCATACTTGTTTGTGCATCATGCCATGTTTATGCTTGTGCATTTACCATGTTGTTTGTTTCTTTCCGGTGTTGCTTCTTAGTTCCGGTAATGTTGCGATTGTGAGGATTCATTCGACTACTCCCGTTCGTCTTCTTCATGGACTCGTTCTTCTTCCTAGCGTGATTTCAGGCAAGATGACCGCTACCCTGGATCTCACTACTATCATTGCTATGCTAGTTGCTTCGTTCTATCGCTATGCCGCGTTACCTATCTTTTGCTCATCAAGCCTCCCAAATTGCCATGAACCTCTAACCTTTGACACCCTTCCTAGCAAACCGTTGCTTGGCTATGTTACCGCTTTGCTCAGCCCCTCTTATAGCGCTGTTAGTTGCAGGTGAAGTTGAAGATTGCTCCATGATGGACAGGGTTTTGGTAGGGATATCACAATATCTCTTATATTATTAATGCATCTATATATTTGGTAAAGGGTGGAAGGCTTGGCCTTATGCCTGGTGTTTTGTTCCACTCTTGCCGCCCTAGTTTCCGTCATACCGGTGTTATGTTCCCGGATTTTGCGTTCCTTACGCGGTCGGGTGATTTATGGGACCCCCTTGACAGCTCGATTTGAATAAAACTCCTCCAGCAAGGCCCAACATTGCTTTTACCATTTGCCTCACCACCACCTATATTTCCCTTGGGAGTAATTAACCCAAGGGTCATCTTTATTTTAGCCCCCCCGGGCCAGTGCTTGTCTAAGTGTTGGTCCGAACCAGGCAGACTGCGGGGCCACCTCGGGGCAACTCGAGGGCTGGTTTTACCCGTAGGCTGACCTATCTGGTGTTGCCCTGAGAACGAGATATGTGCAGCTCCTATCGGGATTGTCGGCGCATCGGGCGGCCTTGCTGGTCTTGTTTTACCATTGTCGAAATGTCTTGTAAACCGGGATTCCGAGTATGATCGGGTCTTCTTGGGAGAAGGTCTATTCCTTCGTTGATCGCGAGAGCTTGTCATGGGCTAAGTTGGGACACCCCTGCAGGGTATAATCTTTCGAAAGCCGTGCCTGCGGTTATTGGCAGATGGGAATTTGTTAATGTCCGGTTGTAGATAACTTGACACCAGATCCGAATTAAAACGCATCAACCGCGTGTGTAGCCGTGATGGTCTCTTTTCGGTGGAGTCCGGGAAGTGAACACGGTTTCTGTGTTATGTTTGACGTAAGTAGGAGTTCAGGATCACTTCTTGATCATTACTAGTTGACGACCGTTCCTTTTGCTCTCTTCTCGCTCTTATTTGCGTATGTTAGCCACCATATATGCTTAGTCGCTACTGCAACCTCACCACTTTACCCCTTCCTTTCCCATTAAGCTTTGCTAGTCTTGATACCCATGGTAATGGGATTGCTGAGTCCTCGTGGCTCACAGATTACTACAACAACAGTTGCAGGTACAGGTTATGCGATGATCATGACGCGAGAGCGATGTTTGCTCATTTGGAGTTCTTCTTCTGCTTCTTCGATCAGGGGATAGGTTCCAGGTCGGCAGCCTGGGCTAGCAGGGTGGATGTCGTTTGAGTTTCTGTTTGTGTTTCATCCGTAGTCGGATGATGCTCTTATGTATTGTGATGTTGTATTCATGTGGCATTGTATGCCTTTTGTATGTATCCCTATCTATTATGTAATGTTGATGTAATGATATCCACCTCGCAAAAGCGTTTCAATATGCGGTTCTATCCTTGGTGGGACCTTCGAGTCTCTTTAGGATAGTATCGCATATTGGGCGTGACAATGACCTTCTCAAAAAACTTGTCCTTAGGGGCGCTTGGAGACGTCATGGTGATCTAGATGTGTCAGAAAAATATCTCAAAACAAAAACAGAGGATTTTTTCATGGTACGGTGGTCAAAACCTTCGGGAGATTATATAATGAATTTTTACCAACAAAAGAAGTATTGTGCAAGAAAACGGAGTCCGGAGGGCACACGAGGTGGCCACGAGGCATGGAAGTGCGCCCTACACCCTCGTGGTTACCTCGTGTCTCTTTTAGACTACTTCTAATTTTCCTATTTTTTTAAATATTCCAAAATGGAGAGAAGTTGCTATTTGAACAGTTTTGGAGTCGGTTTACTTACCGTATCACATACCTATTCCTTTTTGGAGTCTGAAACGTTCTGGAAAGTGTCCCTTATGTACTCCTTCGGTGTTAATATTGGTTTCAACATTTATGGGATTACCTGAGATATAATCACTACTAGGAAAAACCTTATACACAGAATCTTACCAGCAACACTCTTTAAAATACGGCGCTACTGCTAATTAGCAGCAGCGCATGCCACAAAAATGCGCTGCTGAAAGAAAAATAGCAGTAGCGCATCCTCTGTAAACAACGCTACTGCCATAATTGCCCTGACCTCGCCGCCAAGCTAGTTATAGCAGTAGCGCCGTATTACGTACCGTGCTACTACTATTAATGCTAGCAGTAGCGCCTTCCCGTAAAACTCGCTGATGTCTACTACGCAACCTTCTTCTTGTAGACTTTGTTGGGCCTCCAAGTGCAGAGGTTTGTAGGACAGTAGCAAATTTCCCTCAAGTGGATGACCTAAGGTTTATCTATCTGTGGGAGGCATAGGATGAAGATGGTCTCTCTCAAACAACCCTGCAACCAAATAACAAAGAGTCTCTTGTGTCCCCAACACACCCAATACAATGGTAAATTGTATAGGTGCACTAGTTCGGCGAAGAGATGGTGATACAAGTGCAATATGGATAGTAGATAAAGGTATTTGTAATCTGAAAATATAGAAAGCAAGGTAACAAGTGATAAAAGTGAGCGTAAACGGTATTGCAATGCTAGGAAACAAGGCCTAAGGTTCATACTTTCACTAGTGCAAGTTCTCTCAATAATAATAACATAATTGGATCTATAACTATCCCTCAACATGCAACAAAGAGTCACTCCAAAGCCACTAATAGCGGAGAACAAACGAAGAGATTATGGTAGGGTATGAAACCACCTCAAAGGTATCCTTTTTGATCTATCTATTCAAGAGTCCGTAGTAAAATAACATGAAGCTATTCTTTCCGTTCAATCTATCATAGAGTTCATACTAGAATAATACCTTCAGACACAAATCAACCAAAACCCTAATGTCACCTAGATACTCCATTGTCACCTCAAGTATCCGTGGGCATGATTATACGATATGAATCACACAATCTCAGATTCACCTATTCAACCAACACAAAGTACTTCACAGAGTGCCCCAAAGTTTCTACCGGAGAGTCAAGATGAAAACATGTGCCAACCCCTATGCATAGATTCATTGAACCCACAAGTTGATCACCAAAACATACATCAAGTAGACAATGTGAATATCCAATTGTCACCACAGATAAGCACGACAAGACATACATCAAGGGTTCTCAAATCCTTAAAGACTCAATCCGATAAGATAACTTCAAAGGGAAAACTCAATCCATTACAAGAGAGTAGAGGGGGAGAAACATCATAAGATCCAACTATAATAGCAAAGGTCGCGATACATCAAGATCGTAACACCTCAAGAACACGAGAGAGAGAGAGAGAGATCAAACACATAGCTACTGGTACATACCCTCAGCCTCGAGGGTAAACTACTCCCTCCTCGTCATGGAGAGCGCCAGGATGATGAAGATGGCCACCGGTGAGGGATCCCCCCTCTGGCAGGGTGCCGGAACATGGTCCCAATTGAATTTTGGTGGCTACAGAGGCTTGCGGCGGCGGAACTACCGATCTATTGTCTCCATCGATGTTTTTAGGGTATATGGGAATATATAGGTGAAAGAAGTCGACCGGGGGACGCTCGAGGGACCCATGAGATAGGGGGGTGCACCCAGTAGGGGGGCACCCCCACCCTCGTGGCTTCCTCGAAGCTTCTCTGACATGAACTCCAAGTCTCCCGAATCATGTTCGTTCCAAAAATCACGCTCCCGAAGGTTTCATTCCGTTTTGACTCCGTTTGATATTCCTTTTCTTCGAAACACTGAAATAGGCAAGAAACAACAATATGGACCGGGCCTCCGGTTAATAGGTTAGTCCCAAAAGTAATATAAAATTGTATAATAAAGCCCGTAATCATCCAAAACAGATAATAAAATGGCATGAATGCTTCATAAATTATAGATACGTTGGAGACGTATCAGCATCCCCAAGCTTAATTCCTGCTCGTCCTCAAGTAGGTAAATGATAAAAGAAAGAATTTATGAAGTGTGAATGCTAGCGGGTGCACAAGTTTGATCAATGATAATTTCAATCACCTTTTCTAGCATGTTTATATGTCATAACAGTAGTTCATCTCATAAAACTTTTCACGATCAAGTAACAAGATATTCACATGTTAAAGCATAGACTATAAACTTTCTTGAAAACTGACAAACTTCATTCTCAGTCATCAAACAATTGCAATTCATCTTATTTCCAGGAAGGTTCTATGTCAAAGCTTTGATTCAGCAAACTCCACATACTCAACTATCATATAGTCTTTCACAATTTCTAACACTTACGTGATATTAATGGGTCCAAAGTTTTAATCGAACACAGAGAAAGATAGGGGCTTATAATTTCGCCTCCCAACATATTCAACTTTGGGTGATGTCAACAATAATAGTTCATGTTAACTTACATTCAATTGGATATATATATCAGGATCTTTCCAACACGAGGTGCTTGCCAAAGGATAAAATGAAAAAAGGAAAGGTGAAGATCACCTTGACTCTTGCATAAAGTAAAAGACATAAAGTAAAAGATAGGCCCTTCGCAGAGGGAAGCAGGGATTTGCAGAGGTGCCAGAGCTCGATTTTGAAATAGAGATAAATAATTTTGAGAGGTATGATCTCATTGTCAACATAACAACAAGAGTTCCCAATATCTTCCATACTACATACATTATAGGCGGTTCCCAAATAGAATGGTAAAGATTTTACCCCCTTCCACCAACAATCACACTCCATGGCCATCCGAAACAACGGGGTACTGTCCATACCAACAACAGTCATGGGGGAGTTTTCTTTGCAATTGTTTTTGATTTGATTTTGATCTTTTTGATCATGGGACTAGGCATCCCGGTTACCAGCCATTTTTCTCGTGAATGATGAGCGGAGTCCACTCATCTTGAGAATAACCCACCAAGCATGGAAGATACTGACAGCCCCTAGTCGCTACATGAGTGATTCGGGCATACAAAACAGATATTATTTGAAGGTTTAGAGTTTGGCACATGCAAATTTACTTGGAACGGCAGGTAAATACCGCATATAGGTAGATATGGTGGACACTCATGGAAGAAACTTGGTTCAAGGGATTTGGATGCACAGGCAGTATTCCCGCTTAGTGCAGATATTTTGGCTAGCATGAGGGGGAAAGGCAAGCTCAACATGTTTGAATGATCCATGACAATATACTTTAACTAAGATGTGAGAAAACATAACCCATTACGTTGTCTTCCTTGTCCAACATCAACTCTTTAGCATGTCATACTTAATGAGTGCTCACAATTATAAAAGATGTCCATGATAATATATTTATATGTGAAATCTCTGTTCCTTCAATATTCTTGCATGAATTGTTCATGTGACCAATAGAATGCTTGCTAACCTCCAATAAATTTACAACCTCTACTTCTTATATGTGAAGTCATTACTCCCCATGGCATAATCATATGAAGCACATATAATTTCAGATTTATGACATTCAACTCATTCAACCATTTACTCATAGGATATAAGTGAAGCACAAGAGTAAATGACAAACTACTCCAAAAAGATATAAGTGAAGATCAATGAGTAGTTAAATAATTATGTAACTATGTGAAGACTCACTCTCATTTAAGAATTTCAGATCTTGGTATTTTATTCAAATAGCAAGCAAAGCAAAATAAAATGGCATTGCAAGGATAGACCGACCCATGTGAAGAAGCAAAAACTTAGGCTCAACCGATACTAACCGATAATTGTTGAAGAAGAAAGGTGGGATGCCTACCGGGGCATCCCCAAGCTTGAACTTTTGTGTCTCCTTAATTCCTCTCATATCATGGTTTCTCTATTTCTCAAAAACTTCATCCACATAAAACTCAACAAGAACTCATGAGACAAGTTAGTATAAAACAATGCAAAACCTTATCATTTTCTACTGTAACAAATCACTAAAATTATTATTCGACATTGCATACTAAATGTCTCTGCATATTTAATACTCCTATCCTCAAATAGAATCATTAAACAAGCAAACATATGCAAACAATGCAAACATAACAGCAATCTACCAAAACAGTATAGTCTGTAAAGAATGCAAGATTCATCATACTTCCCTAACTCCAAAAGTTATAAGAAAAATACTAATCTGTAGAAGGTTTATCAGAGCTCATTATGCAAAAAATTCAACATCATATCACTCTCTGACTTTTCTAGGGAATTTTTGCAACAGCGGTAAACTTTCTGTTTTGAAACAACAACATGTATACTTGCAAAACAAGCATGGTAAAGGCTATCCTTGACATTTTTATTGAAAATAAAGATGCAAAACATTATTATAAATAACAGCAAGCAAATATTAACAAAATAAATTGACGCTCCAAGTAAAACACATATCATGTGGTAAGTAAAAATATAGCTCCAAGTAAAGTTACCGACGAACGAAGACGAAAGAGGGGATGCCTTCCAGGGCATCCCCAAGCTTAGTCTCTTGGTTGTCCTTGGATATTACCTTGGGGTGCCTTGGGCATCCCCAAGCTTAGGCTCTTACCACTCCTTATTCCATAGTCCATCGAATCTTTACCCAAAACTTGAAAACTTCACAACACGAAACTCAAAGCAAAACTCGTAAGCTCTGTTAGTATAAGAAAATAAATCACCACTTAGTTACTGTAATGAACTCATTATTTATTTATATTGGTGTTAAACCTACTGTATTCCAACTTCTCTATGGTTCATACTCTCCAATACTACTCATAGATTCATCAAAATAAGCAAGCAACACAATGAAAACAGAATCTGTCAAAAACAGAACAGTCTGTAGTAATATGTATCAAACGTATACTTATGAAACTCCAAAAATTCTTAACTAAATTGTTGGACCTGAGGAATTTGTCTATTAATCATCTTCAAAAAGAATCAACCTAAAATAATTCTCTAGTAAAAAATGGCAGCTATTCTCATGAGCGCTAAAGTTTCTGTTTTTTACAGCAAGATCACAAAGACTTCGCCCAAGTCTTCCAAAGGCTCTACTTGGCACAAATACTAATTAAAACATGAAACAACATCTAACCAGAGGCTAGATGATTATTTTTTACTAAATAGGAACAAAAAGCAAAGAAACAGAAATAAAATTGGGTTGCCTCCCAACAAGCGCTATCGTTTAAAGCCCCTAGCTAGGCATGATGATTTCAATAATGCTCACATAAAAGATAAGAATTGAAACATAAAGAGAGCACCATGAAGAATATTACTAGCAAATTTAAGCCTAACCCACTTCCTATGCATAGGGATTTTGTGAGGAAACAACTTATGGGAACAATAATCAACTAGCATAGGAAGGTAAAACAAACAAATCTTCAAGATTTTAAGCACATAGAGAGGAAACTTGATATTATTGCAATTCCTACAAGCATATGTTCCTCCATCATAACAATTTTCAGTAGAATCATGAATGAATTCAACAATATAACCAGCACCTAAAGCATTCTTTTCATGATCTACTTGCATAGAGATTTTACTACTCTCCACGTAAGAAAATTTATTCTCATCAATAATAGTGGGAGCAAACTCAACAAAATAACTATCATGTGAGGCATAATCCAATTGAAAACTAAAATCATGATGACAAGTTTCATGGTTATTTTTATTCTTTATAGCATACTCGTCATCACAATAATCATCATAGATAGCAACTTTGTTCTCATAATCAATTGGAACCTCTTCCGAAATAGTGGAATCATCACTAAATAAAGTTGACACTCTTCCAAATCCACTTTCATATTCATCACAATAAGATTCAACATCCTCCAAAATAGTGGGATCAATACTACCTAAAGTTGACACTCTTCCAAACCCACTTTCATCAATATAATCATCATAAATAGGAGGCATGCTTTTATCACAATAAATTTGCTCATCGAAACTAGGGAGGCTAAAAATATCATCTTCATTAAACGTAGCATCCCCAAGCTTGGGACAAACATTAATTTCAGCAAATATATTCTCAAATATTTCATCCTCATCAAACATAGCTTCCCCAAGCTTGGGCCTTTTCATATCATAAGCATAATCACTCTCATCATTAATAGTATGGATAGCACCAATAGTATAGCAATTATTATCATCACAATGAGTAGTAGGAGCAACATCATTTGGGAGGGATACCTTTTTACCTTTGCTGCTCCTTCTCTTCCTTTTCTTCTTCACATTATGTGTGGGTTCAACCCTCTTCTTTGAGCTCCTTATTGATGAGATTGGTTGAATAGAAGGCTCCTCCTCGATACCTGATTCATCATAAGAAATAATAGGAGGATAATGGGAAGTATCTTCCCTTTCATTAGTATTCTCTTCATCTTCTATTTGTTTTCTTTTCTTTAGGTAATTGGCAATATAAGGATTTTCGATGCAATTTACCGCACAATACATATAAATTGTCTCTAGATCAAAATCAAGAAGTTTATAAGGGGTAAATTCTGGAAGGTGCTTAATTAAATGTTTCATTTCTTCATAACCCATAAGAAAACTAAGTTCATTATAATGTGCGAGGGAAATCAAATCATCACAATTTTTGGACACGATTCGATCATGATATAATTTGCATCGGAGATGTAAATGACCACGTTCATTGAAAAGTTCACAAACATGGCAAAGGAAATGTAAATTTTCAGCATTCTTATCTAGCCTTTCTTGCAACAATTTAGTTTCTAAATGCTTACGACTCTTGCAATATCCATTTTCCCTATTTGGTGTGTCCATGCAAACCCAATGCTCTCCACAAAAATCGACATGCTTATAAGAGACATTTTTATCATAACTAGTGCAATCATCATTAGTACTTTGGATATTCAAGGAGTTCATACTAACAACATTGCAATCATCCTAATCATTCAAAGATTTAGTACCAAACATTTTATAGACTTCTTCTTCTAGCACTTGAGCACAATTTTCCTTTTCATCATACTTACGAAAGATATTAAAAAGATGAAGCGTAAGAGGCAAACTCCATTCCATTTTTTTAGTTTTCTTTTATAGCCTAAACTAGTGGTAAAACAAGAAACAAAAAGATTCGATTGCAAGATCTAAAGATATATCTTCAAGCACTCACCTCCCCGGCAACGGCGCCAGAAAAGAGCTTGATGTCTACTACGCAACCTTCTTCTTGTAGACTTGTTGGGCCTCCAAGTGCAGAGGTTTGTAGGACACTAGCAAATTTCCCTCAAGTGGATGAACTAAGGTTTATCAATCCGTGGGAGGCGTAGGATGAAGATGGCCTCTCTCAAACAACCCTGAAACCAAATAACAAAGAGTCTCTTGTGTCCCCAACACACCCAATACAATGGTAAATTGTATAGGTGCACTAGTTCGGCGAAGAGATGGTGATACAAGTGCAATATGGATAGTAGATAAAGGTATTTGTAATCTGAAAATATAAAAACAGCAAGGTAACAAGTGATAAAAATGAGCGTAAATGGTATTGCAATGCTAGGAAACAAGGCCTAAGGTTCGTACTTTCACTAGTGCAAGTTCTCTCAACAATAATAACATAATTGGATCATATAACTATCCCTCAACATGCAACAAAGAGTCACTCCAAAGCCACTAATAGTGGAGAACAAATGAAGAGATTATGGTAGGGTACAAAACCACCTCAAAGTTATCCTTTTTGATCTATCTATTCAAGAGTCCGTAGTAAAATAACATGAAGCTATTCTTTCCGTTCAATCTATCATAGAGTTCATACTAGAATAACACCTTAAGACACAAATCAACCAAAAACCTAATGTCACCTAGATACTCCATTGTCACCTCAAGTATCCGTGGGCATGATTATACGATATGCATCACACAATCTCAGATTCATCTATTCAACCAACACAAAGTACTTCACAGAGTGCCCCAAAGTTTCTACTAGAGAGTCAAGACTAAAACATGTGCCAACCCCTATGCATAGATTCATTGAACCCGCAAGTTGATCACCAAAACATACATCAAGTAGATCACGTGAATATCCCATTGTCACCACAGATAAGCACGAGAAGACATACATCAAGTGTTCTCAAATCCTTAAAGACTCAATCCGATAAGATAACTTCAAAGGGAAAACTCAATCCATTACAAGAGAGTAGTGGGGGAGAAACATCATAAGATCCAACTATAATAGCAAAGCTCGCGATACATCAAGATCGTAACACCTCAAGAACACGAGAGAGAGAGAGATCAAACACATAGCTACTGGTACATACCCTCAGCCCCAAGGGTGAACTACTCCCTCCTCATCATGGAGAGCGCCTGGATGATTAAGATGGCCACCGGTGAGGGATCCCCCCTCCAGCAGGGTGCCAGAACAGGGTCCCGATTGACTTTTTGGTGGCTACAGAGGCTTGCGGCGGAACTCCCAATCTATTGTCTCCATCGATGTTTTTAGGGTATATGGGAATATATAGGTGAAAGAAGTCGGTCGGGGGATGCTCGAGGGACCCACGAGACAGGGGGGCGCGCCCAGTAGGGGGGGGGGCGCCCCCACCCTCGTGGCTTCCTCGAAGCTTCTCTGACGTGAACTCCGAGTCTCCCGGATCATGTTCGTTCCAAAAATCACGCTCCCGAAGGTTTCATTTTGTTTGGACTCCGTTTGATATTCCTTTTCTTCGAAACACTGAAATAGGCAAGAAAACAACAATATGGGCCGGGCCTCCGGTTAATAGGTTAGTCCCAAAAGTAATATAAAAGTGTATAATTAAGCTCGTAATCATCCAAAACAGATAATAAAATGGCATGAATGCTTCATAAATTATAGATACGTTGGAGACGTATCACTCGCTACTGCTAAGTTCAGTCCACAAGTTTAGTCCCACCTCGCTCCACGAACAGGGTGTTTACCACCTTAAGTATGTTACTTCTCAAGCTATGACAACCACTTGGTCTTCATTGAACTCTATGTGTAGAATTTGTGGCCGCAATATGAGTCTTCTCCGGTTCCTACCGGAGAGGACTCATATTGACAATTCAGATTGTACACAAAAAGATCATTGATGGCCAATGTATTTTTGCATGCTTACACTTAGTAGTAGTGCTTTTTATCAGAAGGCGCTACTGCTAGGGCGTTTAGCAGCAGCACGTTACCTAGAAGTGCGCTACTGCTAAAGCCATCCTATCACCAAGCCGCCCCTCACTCTCCTCTCTCTGCTCCACTCACTCTCCCCCGCACCCCGTCGTCTGCCGCCACCGCATTGTCGCCCCTCCCTCCTCCATCCCGCCGTCAACCGTCGCCCCTCCCTCCTCCATCCCGCCGCCGTCACCCCCTCCCTCCTCCATCCCGATGCCATCGCCCCCCCCGTCCTCACCGTCACCAAG
>NC_041391.1:669229707-669247810 GCF_002162155.2 Triticum dicoccoides | reverse complement strand
CTACCTCCCTCCTCCCCCCTCCCCCATCCTTCCCACCTATTCCATCTTTCCTCCCACTCCTCCCTCCCTCCTTCCTACCCCTCCTCCCTCCCTCCTTCCTACCTTCCTCCCTCCTTTCTCTCTGTTCTTGTAGAATGTAGGTAGTTTAAATGTAGATTTTAGAATGTAGACATTGTAGAATGTAGGTTTTGTAACAGAATACTTTTTAGCCTATTTTAGGTGTTTTGAATAGAATAGGAAATTTTAGGTCTTTTGATTAGAAATTTTAGTAATGGAAATTTTTAGTCGGCAGAATTTGAAAAAATGTTCTGTACTTGTTATATTCTGAACTTAGAGCATATTTTTAGGGTTTAGTAAAAGAAATAGTAATAGTGGATGATGTTGTAGATGTTTTAGGTAAAATGTTCTATACTTTTTATTTAGTGTTGCTCAAGAATTGCTCATATGATGTAGATATAAACATGTATATCTAGTGTTGCTCAAATAGGATATGTGCTTTCCAAAGTGACCATGTTTGCAGGTAACACCTCCGAGTGGCCTATGTTTTGCCGGAGTGTTGATTAATTTCCGTTCCGGCAAATTTCTGGCACTCGATATGTCCTTTTTTAGCAAAGGTCATGCTGGATTTTTCCTATGAAGTGGATCGTTAATCCTTTTCTAATATTGCTTTAGGAAAATTATGATACCACCACCACTACCACCACCACCACCACCATGTCGACTGTGCAAGTTAAGATGCGCCAGCAGCCTTGCAACTGGCACGTTGTTCGTCATTTACTGCCAGCCGAGTTTTCTTCCTGCGACGGTAACAAAATATATGAAACTTGTAACAAATATTTTGTTTTTAGTGTTATTGGCATTAATGCATTGTGTATATATCATTGTGTATACATAGATCGTCCCATGCAATGTGCGGTTGGAATTCAACAAGCTGACTGGAGACACTGTGACCTTTGAGGCTCCTAGGGCCCCATACACTATGGAGGTCGAGAAAGGACGAAATATGTCGCAGATGGGAGGAGATGGATGGGATCATTTCATCTCCCACATGGGTATCACTGATGGTGAGTTGATCAGCTTCTCCTTCATAGCAGAAAGACCCAAGCTGGCAGTCATTTATCTCAACATGGATGAAGATGATGAGGACCCACTTGATGAAGCCATCTATACTTGATGAATAAGATTGAGCGAGGAGGAGGTGTGCAACCTATGGGACATAATTCCGCCACGTGCTGACTTTGTCGGGGTGCCATTTGTGACCCGCTTGACAAGTACCATGGTTGATCGACATGTTATGGTATGTTATACTTAGTGTAGAATCCGATTACATGCTTACTTAGTGTAGAGTCTAATGATATGGTTAGTGAATCCGATGATATGCTTAGTGTAGAGTCCAATCATATGATGTGTAGAAGCTAGCCGATGACATGCTTAATTAGTGCAGAGTCCAATGACATGCTTACTGTCCGATTGATGACATGCTTACTGTCCAATCCATACTTATTAGTAGAACTCAAGCTTAGTAGAAATGTAGTACTGTTTTTGATAGTGTAGAAATCTGTACTTAGTATAAATATATTTTCAAGAGTATGTGCAAGGCTACTTATTAATTGATATGTTTTTCTTATTTAGAAATTACCAAAGAGGCTATCTGTGAGTTGTGGTATCGAGCCTGATGAAGAAGGCTGTGCTGGAATACGCCTTACCGCAAGTGGGTGGAAGAACTTCCTCGTTGGAAAGAATCTTCATGTTGGACATGCCATCCTATTACTATTAGGAACACCCACCGCCATGGGTTGAGGATGATGGTCGTCGTCGATATCATCAAGAACTACATATGTGTGTGGCTGTATGACTACCCCTAGTAGACTGCTATATGATGTATGACTACCTAGTACTGCTTATCATATATGCTCCTGTATGAACCATATATGTGTGTGAGGATGCATGTTGACTATATATGAGTACCTATAATGCTTAATGATATTGTATGACTATTGTATGACTATATGATATTGTGGTTAATGATATTGTTATCGGGTATATGTGAAATTGCAGTTTATTGGAACGGGGTACTGTTCTAGATCAGTAGGGAAAGAATGTTGAAAGATACAGTAGTAGCGCGGGCGAAGAAAAGAGCTAGAGTTACATATTAGTGGTGCATTTGGGAAAAGCGCTACTGATATATTCAATAGTAGTAGCGCTGGTACATACAACACTACTACTATCTGTTAGGTGTAGCGCCTTATTAGTAGCGCGGCCACCCGCGCTACTGATAGCATTAAAACCCGTGCTACTACTAGGGTTTTCCCTAGTAGTTAATGTTTGATTCCTTGATCGTTTACTACCTTCGGATTTGTGCCTTTGGCGTTCTTGATTTTGATGGCACCGAAATGATAGACCTCCTCGATAATGTAAGGACTTTCCCATTTAGAGAGAAGTTTTCCTGCAAAAAATCTGAAGTGAGAGTTGTCTAGCAAAACATGATCACCTACATCAAACTCACGCTTTTGTATCCTCTTGTCATGCCATCTTTTAACTTTTTCTTTAAACAACTTGGCATTCTCATAGGCTTGGGTTCTCCATTCATCAAGCGAGCTAGTGTTAAATAACCTCTTCTCAGCGGCAAGTTTGAAATCATAATTGAGCTCTTTAATAGCCCAATATGCCTTATGTTCTAGTTCGAGAGGTAAGTGACATGCCTTTCCATAAACCATTTTATACAGAGACATACCAGTTCTATAAGCCCATGATGCATCATCAAGTTTCTTGGACCAATTCTTTCTAGATCTATTAACAGTCTTTTACAAAATCAATTTAATCTCTCTATTACTCAATTCTACTTGGCCACTAGACTGAGGATGATATGGAGATGCAATTTTATGATTAACATCATACTTAGCAAGCATTTTACGAAAAGCACCATGAATAAAATGTGAACCACCATCAGTCATTAAATATCAACTCCAATCCTCGGAAAATAACTTCTTTAAGCATCTTAATAGAAGTGTTATGATCAGCACTACTAGTTGGAATAGCTTCTACCCACTTAGTAACATAATCAACAGCAACTAAAATATGTGTATACCCCTTGGAGGAAGGAAAAGGTCCCATATAATCAAAGCCCCAAACATCAAATGGTTCGATAACAAGTCAATAATTCATAGGCATTTCCTGACGTCTACTAATATTACCAATTCTTTGGCATTCATCACAAGACAAGAAAAACTTACGAGCATCTTTGAAAAGAGTAGGCCAATAAAAATCGGATTGCAATACCTTATGTGCAGTTCTATCTCCAGCGTGGTGTCCTCCGTAAGCCTCGGAGTGACACTTGCGTAGGATCTGTTCCTGTTCATGCTCAGGTACACAATGTATAATAACACCATCTACTCCCTCTTTATAAAGGTGTGGATCATCCCAAAAGTAATGTCTTAAATCATAGAAAACCTTTTTTTTTACTGGTATGTGAAACTAGGAGGTATAAATTTAGCAACTATGTAATTAGCATAATCAGCATACCATGGAGTAGTACGAGAAACATTTATGACAGCTAATTGTTCATCATGAAAGCTATCATCAATAGGTAGTGGGTCATCAAGAACATTTTCTAACCTAGACAAGTTGTCTGCAACGGGGTTCTCAGCTCCCTTTCTATCAATAATATGCAAATCAAATTCTTGTAGCAAGAGAACCCATCTAATAAGTCTTGGCTTAGCATCTTTCTTTTCCACAAGATATTTAATAACAGCATGATCAGTGTGAACGGTTACTTTGGAATCAAAAATATAGGGTCTGAACTTATCACAAGCAAATACAACTGCTAAAAATTCCTTTTCAGTAGTAGCATAATTTCTTTGGTCACTGTCTAGAGTTTTACTAGCATATTGAATCACATTTAATTTCTTATCAAGTCTTTGTCCTAGTACAGCACCAACAACATAATCACTAGCATCACACATAATTTCAAAGGGTAGATTCCAATCAGGTGGTTGAACAATAGGCGCAGAAATCAAGGCTTTATTAAGTATTTAATATGCTTCTACACAATCATCATAAAAAACAAAAGGAACATCTTTTTGCAAGAGATTAGTGAGAGGCCTAGAAATTCTAGAGAAGTCTTTAATAAACCTCCTATAGAAACCAACATGACAAAGGAAACTTCTTATACCTTTGATATGTTTAGGACAGGACATCTTTTCAATAGCTTAATCAACTTCAATACCTCTTTCAGAAATTTTATGCCCCAAGACAATACCTTCATTAACCATAAAGTGGCATTTCTCCCAATTCAAGACAAGATTAGTTTCTTCGCATCTCTGCAAAACTCGATCAAGGTTGCTTAAGAAATCATCAAAAGAAGTTCCATAAATGGAGAAATCATCCATGAAAATCTCAACAATCTTTTCACAAAAGTCAGAGAATATAGCAGTCATACATCTTTGAAAGGTAGAAGATGCATTGCATAAACCAAAATGCATACGTCTATAAGCAAAAGTACCGAAAGGGCAAGTAAAAGTGGTTTTTTCATGATCCTCTTTTGACACAGGTATTTGAGAGAAACGAGAATAACCATCTAGAAAGCAAAAATGTGTATGTTTGGATAGTCTTTCTAGCATTTGATCAATAAAAGGTAGAGGGTAATGATATTTTCTAGTAGCTTTATTTAATTTGCGGAAATCAAGTACCATTTTATACCCTATAACGATTCTTTGTGGGATCAATTCATGCTTATCATTAGGAACAACAGTAATACCTCCCTTCTTAGGGACACAATGAACGGGACTTGCCCACCGAATATCAGCAATAGGATAAATTATACCTGCCTCTAGAAGCTTTAGTATTTCATTTCTTACCAATTCTTTCATCTTAGGATTTAACCGTCGTTGATGATCAACAACTGGTTTAGCATCTTTCTCCAGTTTTATTTTGTCCTGACATAGAGTGGGACTAATGCCCTTAAGATTATCCAGAGTATATCCAATAGCGGCATGGTGCTTCTTCAGAGTTTTCAACAATTTCTCTTCTTCATGCTCTGAAATGTTAGCACTAATAATAACAGGATATATCTTATTTTCATCGAGATAAGCATATTTGAGAGTATCAGGTAATTGGTTAAGCTCAAACATGGGATATCCCTTGGGTGGAGGAGGATCTCTGAGAATTTCAACAGGCAAATTGTGTTTCAAAATAGGTCGTTGCTTAAAGAATACTTCATCTATTTCCCTTCTTTCATTCATAAACATATCATTTTCATGGTCTAGCAAATATTGTTCTAAAGGATCATTAGGAGGCACGATTATAGAAGCAAGACCAATAATTTCATCCTTACTAGGCAATTCTTTATCATGGGGTTGTCTATGAAATTTGGCGAAATTAAAATCATGAGACATATCCCCTAAACCAACAGTAACTATATCCTTTTCGCAGTCTATCCTAGCATTAACAATATTCAAGAAGGGTCTACCAAATATAATGCGACAAAAGTCATCTTGTGGGGAATCAAGAACAAGAAAATCAGTTGGATATTTAATTTTCCCACACAAGACTTCAACATCTCTAACAATCCCAACTGGTGAAATGGTGTCTCTATTGGCAAGCTTAATATTAACATCAATGCCTTCTATCTCAGCATATGTAATGTCATGCATAATTTCTTTGTATAAGGAATGAGGAATTGTACTCACCCTAGCACCCACATCACATAAGCCATGATAACAATGATCCCCTATTTTAACAGAAACAACAGGCGTGCCAACAACAGGTCTATGTTTATCTTTAGTATTGGGTTTAGCAATCCTAGCAGCTTCATCACATAAATAAATAACATGGCCATCCATATTATCGACCAGGAGATCTTTAACCATAGAAATACTAGGTTCAACTTTAATTTGTTCACGGGGTGTAGGTGTTCTAGTGTTACTCTAACGAACCAGAGTTGAAGCTTTAGCATGATCCTTTATTCTAACAGGAAAAGGTGGTTTATCAATATAAGCAGTAGGAACAATAGGATCAACATTATAAATAATAGTTTCTTATTCAACTTCAATAGGTTCTACTACTTTCACTTCAATGGGAGGATGATATTTAGACCACTTCTCCTTAGGGAAATCAACATGAGTAGCCAATGATTCACAGAAAGAAGCTACTATCTCAGAGTCAAGTCAATATTTAGTGTTAAATTCACGAAAAGAATTGGTATCCATAAAAGATTTAACACAATCAAACTTAGGGGTTATACCTTACTCCTTACCTTCGTCGAGTACCCAATCCTCAGAGTTGCTTTTAATTCTTTCCAATAAATCCCATTTGAATTCAATAGTCTTCATCATAAAAGAACCAATACAAGAAGTATCGAGCATGGATCGATCATTATGAGAAAGCCGAGCATAAATTTTTTGAATAATAATTTCTCTTGAGAGCTTATGATTGGGGAATGAATACAACATTGAATTGAGCCTCCCCCAGCCTTGAGCAATACTTTTTCCTTCACGAGGCCAAAAATTATATATGTAATTCCGATCATGATGAATCAAATGCATAGGATAAAACTTCTGATGAAATTCCAATTTCAATCGGTTGTAGTTCCATGATCTAGTATCATCACATAGACTATACCATGTCAATGCATTTCCCTTCAAAGATAGAGGGAATACCTTCTTCTTGGAAACATCCTCGGGCATACCTGCAAGCTTAAATAATCGACAAACTTCATCCACATAGATTAGGTGCATATCGGGATGTAATGTTCCATCTCCTGTATAGGGATTAGCTAGTAGTTTCTCTATCATACCCGAAGGAATTTCAAAGTAAATATTTTCAGTAGGTTTAGTAGGTTGAGGAGAAACTCTTTGCTCTTCTGGTCGAGGTGAAGATACCCCGAACAAGCCCCTCAAAGGGTTATTTTCCATAGTAACAAGTGACAGTAAATTTCAGCACACTATATAAATGTTTCTTTACCAAATTCCACTTACCAAAGGCGCTTCACTCCCCGGCAACGACACCAGAAAAGAGTCTTGATGACTCACAAGTATAGGGAATCTATCATAGTCCTTTCAATAAGTAAGAGTGTCGAACCCAACGAGGAGGAGAAGGAAATGACAAGCAGTTTCAGTAAGGTATTCTCTGCAAGCACTAAAATTATCGGTAACATATAGTTTTGTGATAAGGTAATTCGTAATGGGTAACAAGTAACAAGAGTAAACAAGGTGCAGAAAGGTGGCCCAATCCTTTTTGTAGCAAAGGACAAGCCTGGACAAACTCTTATATAAAGCAAAGCGCTCCTGAGGACACATGGGAATTACTATTCAAGCTAGTTTTCATCATGCTCATATGATTCGCGTTCGTTACTTTGATAATTTGATATGTGGATGGACTGGTGCTTGGGTGCTGTCCTTACTTGGACAAGCCTCCACTTATGATTAACCCCTCTCGCAAGCATCCACAACTACGAAAGAAGAATTAAGGCAAACCTAACCATAGCATGAAACATATGAATCCAAATCAGCCCCTTACGAAGCAACACATAAACTAGGGTTTAAGCTTCTGTCACTCTAGCAACCCATCATCTACTTATTACTTCCCAATGCCTTCCCCTAGGCCCAAATCATGGTGAAGTGTCATGTAGTCGACATTCACATAACACCACTAGAGGAGAGACAACATACACCTCATCAAAATATCAAACGAATACCAAATTCACATGATTACTTATAACAAGACTTCTCCCATGTCCTTAGGAATAATCATAACTACTCACAAAACATATTCATATACATAATCAGTGGGGTATTGAATAACATTAAGGATCTGAACATACGATCTTCCACCGAATAAACCAACTAGCATCAACTACAAGGAGTAATCAACACTACTAGCAACCCACAGGTACCAATCTGAGGTTTTGAGACAAAGATTGGATAAAAGAGATGAAGGGTTTGAGAGGAGATGGTGCTGGTGAATATGTTGATGGAGATTGACCCCCTCTCGATGAGAGGATCGATGGTGACGATGATGGCGATGATTTCCCCCTCCCGGAGGGATGTTTCCCTGGTAGAACAGCTCCGCCGGAGCCCTAGATTGGTCGTGCCCAAGTTCCACCTCGAGACGGCGGCGCTTCGTCCTGAAAGACTCTCTCTAATTTTTTCCAGGGTAAAAGACACCATATAGCAGAAGATGGGAGTCAGGGGCCTGCCAGGGGCCCACGAGACAGGGGCACGCCCAGGGGGTAGGGCGCGCCCTCCACCCTCATGGCTGACTGGTGGCCACCCTCTGGTGTTTTCTTCACCCTATATTTGAAATATATTCGAAAACTGATCTCCTTGGAGTTTCAGGACTTTTGGAGTTGTGCAGAATAGGTCTCTAATATTTGCTCCTTTTCCACTCCAGAATTCCAGCTGCCGGCATTCTCCCTCTTCATCTAAACCTTATAAAATAAGAGATAAAAGGCATAAGTATTGTGATATAATGTGTAGTAATAGCCCATAATGCAATATATATATATATATAATCATGATGCGATGGACGTATCAATATCATGCATAACTTCTTGATATAAAGAAAATGTAATAACACCTATATTAGTACAAATGTCGCATAAACGGTGATAGAAATGATGTCCAATCTTAACAGAAACAATAGGCATGCCAACATCTAGCTTATTCTTATCTAACATATCTTATTCATTTCTTACTTGTTTAGTAATTCTTGTAGCTTCATCACAGAAATAAATAACATGCCCATCAATATTATCAGCCAAAGAGTTATTTAACCATTGCAATTGAAGGTTCTACCTTAATTTGTTCAGATGGTTTAGGTGTTGTAATATTACTCCTGTGAATGACTATTGTTGCCTTAGCATGTTCCTTAATCCTAACAGGGAAAGGAGGTTTCTCAATATAGGCAGAAGGCACAATGGGATTAGCAGTATAAGAAATTGTTTTAGTTTTAGAAATAATTGGTTCTTCACAAATTGCAATACATAGATGAAACTTAAACCACTTCTCCTTAGGGAGATCAACATGAGCAGCAAAAGATTCACGAAATGTAGGTACTATCTCAGAGTCATGTGCATAGTTTGCACTAAGCTCATGAAAAACATTTGTTTCTATAAAAAACTTAATGCAATCAACTTCAAGGTTTATACCTGACACGTTACCTTTTTAGATTTCCCAATATTTAAAAAGTTGCATTTAATTCTGTCAATAAGATCCCATTTGAATTCAATACTCCTCTTTGAAAAAGAACTAGCGGAAGAAGAATCAAGCATTGTTCGATTATTATGAGAAAGTCGAGCATAAAAGTTTTAATCATTTCATCGAGAGATCATGATTGGGGAATGTGTGCATCATGTACTTAAGCCTCCCCCAAGCTTTGAAAATACTTTATCCTTCACGAGACCAAAAATTATATATAATTCTAATCACGAAGAACCAAGTGCATATGGTAAAACTTCTGATTGTATTCCAGCTTCAATTGGTTCCAGTCCCATGTTTCAGCTTCATCCAATAGCCTATACCATGCCAATGTTTATCCCTTCACAGATAAAGGGAATACTTCTTAATTCCAACCTCTGATAGACCTGCAAACTTAAAAGATCCACAAAGTTCATCTATATAGATTAGATGCATATCAGGATGTATTGTTCCATGTCTTGCATAAGGATTAGCCAGTAGTTTTTCCATAATACCCGAAGGGATTTCATAATTAGTATTTTCAGTAGGTTTAGTAGGTTGAGGAGCGGCTCTTACCACTTCAGGTAGAGATGGAGATACCTCAAACAAGCCCCTCAAAATATTATCTTCCATAGTAACAAGTGAAGATGAAACTCATCACATAATATAAATGTTTTTTTTACCAAAAGCTCACTCTGCGGCAATGGCGCCAGAAAAGAGTCTTGATGACCCATAAGTATAGTGAATCAATCGTAGTCCTTTCGATAAGTAAGAGTGTTGAACCCAATGAGGAGCAGAAGGAATTGATAAGTGGTTTTAGCAAGGTAATCTCTCCATGTGTTGTAAAGTAGTAGTAACTATGGGAGTCCTAGACTAGGGGGTCCTCGGGCGTCCGGTCTATTGGATATGGGCCAGACTGATGGGCCGTCAAGATACAAGAAAGAAGATTACCTATCGTGTCCGGTAGGGACTCCCGTGTGCGTGCGTGGCGAGTATAGGTGTCCAGATATGTTATTCCTTTCTGTAAAACCGACTTTGTACAACCCTAAGCCCCTCCGGTGTCTATATAAACTAGAGGGTTAGATCAGAGGTAGGATCACAACATTGCTAGGCTAGCTAATCCAGGGTTAAACAATATGATCTCGTGGTAGATCAACTCTTTTAACCCCAATACCCCTTGAATATAATCAAGTAGGAGTAGGGTTTTACCTCCATTAAGAGGGCCCGAACCTTGGTAAACACTGTGTCCTTTGTTCATAGTTATCATCGATCCTCATACATACAGCTTGGGCCCCCCTACCCGAGATCTGCCGGTTTTGACACCGACATTGGTGCTTTCATTGAGAGCTCCGTTGTATCATCGACAAAAGGATCGATGGCCCACCTCTTCATCAACAATGATGTCACGTCTAGGGAAGCCTTTCTCCCCCGACAGGTCTTTGTGTTCGGTGGCTTTGTGCTTCGCGCCAACTCAATCAGCCGCCTCGAGCAGGTCGATAGTTACGCCCCGGCCATCAGATCAGGTTCGGAAACCTGGACTACATCGTTGACATCCGAGGAGATCTGGTCTTTGACGGGTTCGCGGCCTCGGCTGCTATTTTGTGACCCCACCAAGAAGACTCTTTGGATCCCCTGTTAGATCCTGTTCAGGGGTCAACAGTCATACCCACCCCGGCCTTAGATCCGGGGCGGGTCTCATTGTCTGAAGACGGAGCATGAGCCCCGCCGGACCTCTTCCCCTTGTGGAACTCCCATCTGAAGACCCGGATGCAATCTTAGACTTGGCTCTGGGAAACCACCCCGAACTGTGTCTGCACCCATTGGGTCCTATAAGGTGTCCCATGCTGAACTCAGCCCTGCAGATCCATAGTTTCCGGTCCTACTTCGGCTCCTAGATGAAACATTGGGATTGATGCAGGCTCTCGCCATCACCGGGGCTTCATCTCTGAAATGTGCCTAGCTCGGGCTGGAGGCTGAGAGCGGGGAATTTGACGCCCCACCCACCACTTACTTAGTAGCCACTGTCAAGGATTTAACCGACATGCTGGACTACGCGTCAGAGGACACCGATGGTATGGAAGACGATGCAGACACCAAACCAAGCCAAGTCCCACGCATCATAGGGCGTTGGACGACCACTTCAAGTGATGACGTATACATGGTGGACACTGCTGATAAAAAGGATGACGAGGATAATCAGAACCCCGATGAGGACAAACCTGTCGATAAACCACCAAAGTGCCAACGTCAGCGGCGCCTCTCACGATCGCATCAGGCGAAGAATAGTAATACCGACACCAGAGATAATGAGACTCCGGATGATGCTGAAGATCCGGAATACCCCGTCGAGCCCACATCCGAACGGGACGAGAGGGAAGAGGGTGAATATAGTACCGAACACGCTGATCACGAAGATTCAGAGGACATCAACTATATGCCAAAATCTGAAGTGGAGGTCAGCCTCGGTGACGAAGATTTTATCAACCCATAGGAACTCCTCCAACAAGAATGCTTCAAGCAACAGCTTATCGCTATAGCCCAGAGCTTGAAAAAGAAATGGCTACAGCTCAAAGCCGAACATGATACACTCAATGAAAGGTGGACTAAGGTCCTGGCCACTGAGGAATACGGCCACGAGTGACCTGTCAAAAGCTATCCTAGGCGCAAGCTCCTGCCGCAATTCAACGACGAAGCCCTCGAGCCAATACCATCGATATACAATCAGGCAGATCAACTAGACCGACCACCATGTGGACGGGATAAAGCGGCATATCAAGCCGAACAACAACCTGCACCCCCTCGCTGAAGAGGCAGGGAGACAGCAGCCGCTGTCGGTGTCCTGGATATGGGGGTATCCAGCCCTGCCTACCGGCGGCCCACCATGTGGCTCCATCGACGGCCTGGTATGGCCCAGCTTCAGCACCAGCACTGCAAGACCCTCACGAGGGGCCAAGCCTCGCGAGGCGGACGATGCCAAGACCCCCGAAGGAGTTGGCCTCCTTAGGAGGGCTCCTGAGGGGCGGAGAGTTCTATGCAGCTACCTCGTGAGGCTCAGCTGACGTGAGCCATGACAATGAAGGCCAGGCGGGCGCCAGGCGAGCGCAGAGAGTGGGTTTCCTCTTCGGTGCAAGGGAGGAAAGCCACAGGCGCAGGGTCCCGAGGAATCAGCCAAAAGTTTCCATTCTGGTGCAACAAGACCAAGACCGCCAGGACGGTAGGACGGAGGTCATCACCGATCCCACTGCAGTGTCACGACCAGAGGCTTTTCGCAGGGGAAGACTACTTTTGTCAGGATAGACTGTACTACTTGTCCCCTTTCAAATCCCGCCATTGTGGAATCCCTTCCCGCTCATATTTGGGAAGTGGACCAAGGCCGCTATATATAGGACTTAGCCACCACCATAGGGAGGGGGATCCACTTTCCACCCCGAGCATCACACCAGCTCAAGAACACCTCACCTCCTGAGGCTTGTTCATCCACTTTACTTGTTCATCCATAGCCCCTCGAGACAATCCACCACGCCACACTAGAGTAGGGTATTACACCGCAATGGTGGCCTGAACCAGTATAAATCTCTATGTCTCTGTTTCTCTTTGAGCTCGACGTGCTAGGCTAGGGAGGATCGCTAGACAGGCTGGGCAGGTTGAGATCTCCGCACACACCCCAGAGTTCGAACCTCTCACGGGTTGCCGGATCCCGAAATCCGACATTTGGTGCGCCAGGTAGGGGTGCGTCGGATGTTCTCTTCTGTCGACCAGTCCTCCGCTGCTCCACCAAAACCATGGCGGACACACCGAGGGTGCACATCGAGCCCTGGGTCGTCCAGGCCTCCTCGGCGGCACCCACCGGCAAAGAAGACCTCCAATCCACCCTGCTCGCGGCCCGCGTTCCGTCGGGGGCGACCGGCCGCGGGGGGCGTGCGGTGCAACCCTCCCCACTGGCACCGCACCGCAGCCGCGCAGCTGCGCGATCTACGACCTACGCTGCAACAATCTCCCCGCACTCTCGCAGGGAGCAAGCAAACATGCGGGCATCGGTCATTGTGGCCCGGGAGCTCTTGCAATGCAGGTTGCTGGAGGGCGGCCGCGACGCCCAGCTGGAATGAGTTGTCGAGCTACTGGATGCGGTGTGCAGGGGGGTGGCGCCATTCTGCACGCCACCCACGTCCCAAGCAGTGGTGGGGACGCGCACTCAACCTCGACACAGCCATGCGCCCCTCCCAGGGGACCTGGGGAGCCTCTCAACGCTGACCGGCCCCGCACAGTGGCTCGCGCTGCCCCGAACGCGCCCCCTCGGCATGGGGCTGCTCTAGGCAATGTTGCCAGGGGCTGCATCGGTGCACCGACCCCTCGTCAACAGGACCAGAGGGCGACAGAAGCAGGCGGGAATGTGAGGCGGCCGGGAGGCGCTTCTGGCGCGAACAATCCGGAAGCCTACATCCCCATCGCGATGGACCCAAGGCACGCGCGTGGAGAGGGCCCCAACAAATCCCCCACGCTAGGCTGGGCGCTGGACATACACGAAGGCAAGCTCTCCTGCGAACCACCACCAAGCCCTGCCGATGTCTCCAACGGTGACAACCTCTGGGTATAGCTAATGCCACAAGGGCACGCTTACACGGACCATGGATCGCAGGTGAACCAGGACGCAGCAGCCGCCGGGGTTCTCAGGACGCCGGACCCCCCGCAGGAGCACGAGGGATGTTGGGAGAAGCACGGGGGAGGTCCAGTGACAGGGCCCTCCTTGCACCATGCAGGGTAGGGCCCTACCTGGAGGTAGGTTCCCCGCCGTGGAAGGCACCGGCGAGTCCTTCTCCTCGGCGGGGGGCCTATGTTCGCCGAGGATGCCGCCAGCATCCCCCTTGCCCCTTGGTCTTGTCCTGGTTTCCGGTCTCCCCAACGGTGGTCAGGGGTGGCGCACGGCAGGGTCCTCGTCGGGCAGTATGAAGCAAGGTTCCGTCCTGTGAAGGTCTCCGCTCGTGACACTCTCACATAATAACGAGTGGGGCTGTACACGCCCTGGAGTCTCCTGAGTGCCGCCCTAGGGCCTCACGGGGGATCCCACCCACATCCTAGTGGAAGCACCATGCTCCGTGCTGGCTGTCGGCACTGTCCCCAATGACTATGCCCAACCAGTGGAAGCACTTAGCTCCGCACTGGTGAGAAGACCGAAGACCAGTAAGGCGTCGACGCGACCGCCTGCTTTTTGCCTCTCCCTTTTTGTACTTGCTTGCCGACTTTTGAAGCAGTTCGTTTTTTGTGCATTTATAAAATGGGGGGACTTTTCTTTTCTCGTTTGTGTCACTCTCTTGCTTCAGTTCTTGTGTTCCTTTATTGGAGCTCGTGACCGCTACCCTGCCCTCTAGCACCTCGCAAGTGGGGGCTGGGTGTGGTGTACACACTGGTGCCGATCGCTCCCTTTGGGAGCTCGAAGGTGCGGCCGCCCCGCGTGCCCACCTTGCCACAATCTGGTAGTTGGCTCCTCGCGAGGCACCCCACAGTAGGCCAGCAGGCCCCTCGAGAGGCACAGGGCCTCGCAGGCCAGCAGCAGGCTCACCTCAGGAGAAGGGGCGCTGCCACGACACCAGGCCTCGCTCAGGACCCACTGTCAGGACCCCGAATCAATGCCACATCGATCTAGCATGTAACACCTCATATCACTTTGCGGCCTCACGCACGGTATTCCCACGGGTGTCGCCTTACCTTTGCCCGGGACCGTTTGCGCCTTTTGGCACACGTATATCATAGTGTCGCTAGCATCCATATGATAAGGAGCCCGGGCTGACATGTCTAGTCGTAAACCCAAAGTGGCACAGACTTATAGGGACAGGCATCCATGACCCAACATCGAACGTGTCGGTCATCAGCGAGTGAATCCAGGCTGTAGCACTGGGCTAGCAGGACTCCGGTGAACCAGGCTGTAGCGGGCTAATAGGACTCCGGTATTCATCGTGTGACATTTCCCCGAAGGGACAGACACAGGAACGAGGAAGGACACATGCCAGCCAGCCTAAGTGTTCCGGAGCAGTAGCAAGCTACCCTGGCTCGGTGGAAACACTAGGAGACATTTCCCGGTAAGAGGGGCTACTGAGAATAAACAACTAGATAGTCAGATCCCACACATACCAAGCATTTCAATAACATACACACAATATGCTCGATATGTGCAAATACAACATGGCATCACAACATGACTCTATGACTCAAGTATTTATTCATTAGGCTCCGAGGAGCGAGATATTACAAACATGGGTCTCATGACCCAACATTCAGAGCATACAAGTCAAGCACAAGCGGAAACTAACATGTCTGAGTACAGACATCTACAAATGAAAAAGGCTTAGAAGTCTGACTATCTACCAGATCCTGCCGAGGGCACAAGATCGTAGCTGAGGTAACAAGCTAAACATCGAAGTCCACGTGGAACTACTAGTGAGACTGAAGTCTCTCTGCAAAAACATAAAATAGGCAAACGTGAGTACAAATGTACCCAGCAAGACTTACATCAGAACTAACTACATATGCATCATTATCAATCAAGGGGATGGTGGGGTTTAACTGCAGCAAGCCAGCTTTGACTCGGTGGCTATCCTGAACTACGACTGCAAGTAACTTTTGAGGTGGCGCACACGAGTCCACATATTCACCAACCAATACACCACTATGGATCCGCTCCCATCTCCCTACAAGAACGCCATCCATAGCACTCACGCTTATCTTGCGTATTTTAGAGTATCCACTTTCACTTGTCTATGAACTGTACAGGCAACCCAGAAGTCCTTTTCCGCGGACACGGCTATTCGAATAGATGATGTTAACCCTGCAGGGGTGTACTTCTTCACACACGCTCTCACCACTTACCGCCGTTTACACGACATGTACTCGGCAACCTTCAAGCGGAAGCCCAACGTGGGTGTCGGCCACGACCTACCTAAACACTCAAGTCTCTAGTCCAGGTTTATCGCCTATTCGGGTTCCATCCGTGAGGAGATCCGGCCGGGGTTTCGCTCACAGCCCCAAACGATGTGAACAGGGTTCCCGAGACACCAAACGGGCGCCCGGTACACCGTGCCACGGTGTATCTACCGCATCACAGCCCACCCCTCGGGTCAGCGCTGCGCACGACCTCCAACACATATCCTACAAACACCAGAAACTAGTTGCAACTCCTGGACAGAGAACAAGGGTGATTAAGAAGCCGAGAGGGTCCATTGGTTTTGGGCCCAATGCGTGGTAGTAGCTGTTTCATGGATCACAAACACAGAACTCAGTTCCTGAGGACGGTTGCAATGAGACAACCCACCATGTACTCCTACATGACCTCTCACCGCTACCTTTACCAAATCGTGTTCACACACTTAGCTCACACATAGTAGGACATGTTCACACACCTCTGATTCATCCCCGATGAATCAGACCTGACTCAACTCTAAGCAGTAGCAGGCATGACTAACAAGCATGAATGAGTAGGCACAACAGGGCTCAAACAACTCCTACTCATGCTAGTGGGTTTCATCTATTTACTGTGGCAATGACATGTCATGCAGAGGATAAAGGGGTTCAGCTACCGTAGCAAGTAACAGATGAGTCGTTGTTGTCCTAGTGCATTAAAAGAGAGCAGGAGCGAGAGAGTGGGATTATATCGGAATGAACAAGGGGGTTTTGCTTGCCTGGCACTTCTGAAGATAACATTGAGTCTTCATCAGTGTCAACGATCACATCGTCGGTACAACGTCTACCGAGGGGGAACAACACCGGCAAACACAGAAGAAACACGATCAATGCAATGCACAATATGATGCATGCTATGACATGGCAATATGAATGTGTTTTGGGCTAATGCACCTAACTATGATTTAAATAAAGTTGGGTTGAATACATGATTCAAATTCCAACTCCATATATGATTATTTAAATGCCCTTTATTTGTTTTGTCCAAAACAGAGGACAAACATTGTTTAAACATGCATGAAAATGGTACAGATGGATTCCTTGAATTTTTCTGATAATTTTTCATATATAATTTGTTTGATTTGGAGTCACGGTTGAATTACTATGATTTTTAAAAGTTTTAGCTATTTTCTGAAATAAATAAATCGTTTAGATTTATTTAAATCCAGAAAAGGGTTTATTGCGTCAGCACTGCATCAGGGTGACATCAGAGGTCAATGGGGACGTCCAGGTCAAACTGACCAGTGGGTCCCACGTGTCAGCAATTAATTAGACTAACTAATTTTAGTTAAACTAATCTGGTTAGTTAGGAGGGGGGGTCCCACTTGTCATTGACTCAAGGGAGTCAGCTTGGGCCCACCCAGTCAACGTCAACGGTCAAACCCACCGGTCAGCGGGTCAAAGCCTGTCGACATTTAGCCGCCGACGAGGCTAGACGCGGCGGCGTGCTGCGGAATCCGCCTACAGGGCGCCGTTTGGCGCGCGAAGCACAGCTACGGGATGCGGACGCTCGTCCACATCCAACAGTGGTGGTGGCACGGCCGGGGAGCGGCCGGAGTGGTGCCGGCGACGAGCTCGGCGGCGGACGAAGCTCGGGTGCAAGTGGGGATGGGGCTGTGGTGCGCAAATGAGCGCGGCGAGGTGCCACGGAGGCTCTACGCGATGCGGGGAGCGCGTTGGGTGCATGCCCGGGACCAAATGGTCACCGGAGCATCACCGGCGACGAGTGCGGGCGGCGGCGCGTCCGGGTGAGTGCGGTGTGGTCGCTACGGTGCGCGGAAGAGCGAACGGAGAGGGGGAGGATAGGCAGAAGCTCACGGTGATCGTCATGGGGTGGATGGCGAGCTCGGGGGATGACCGGAGCAAACGGGGCGGCGATGGCGATCTCGGCGGACCGAGGTTGAAGAAGACGGCGTGGCCGGTGTTCGAGGGCATCCGGCGGGGCGTGGCTCGGTGAGGAGGTTGAGGACAAAGTGGCG
>NC_041391.1:669221597-669229486 GCF_002162155.2 Triticum dicoccoides | reverse complement strand
TGGCGAGCGGCGTCGGCGGTTGCGCTTGGGCGTGAGAGGGAGAGAAAACAGAGGAGGGGAGAGGCACGGGAGAGAGTGAGGGGGGTCAGGGGGGTCCAGAGCGGCGCCGAGGAGGCTTCGAGGCGCCTCGGTGAGGCAGGCAAGGAGGGAGGTGGCGTGGCGAGCTCGGCGGCGTCGCGGTATCCCTCCTCTACCTACTGGCGGAGGTAGGCGATGACTGGCAGCGGCGCTGGGCTGGGCCGGCCAGGTGGGCTGGCCAGCTGGGCTGCGACAGGTAAGTTCCCTCCTTCTCTTTTATTTCTGTTTTTTTAATATTCTGTAGGTTTGTTGCATTTCTAAAAATACCTAGGCTACTCCAAAAATCACCAAACTGCACCTGGTCCTTAGTTGGAATATTTCCAGCATGGAACATTTCAGTTTGGGATTATTTGAGCATTTGAAATATTTTATATAATTTAAATGCCCAAATTCAAATAGTTAGAGATTTAATCCAGTGACCTTAGAGTGACCCAGAAATCTGTGCATCACTTCTGACAGTGGTTTAGGACCAAGGCAAAGGTGATGAACATTTTAGAAGGGCATTTCAGGTTCATTGAAAATATTTTTAGTAAACCCTAGTTGGATTCAGAGGGTTCTGGGGGTTCTGTCTTCCCCATTTCAAATTTCTGATGAAAGGTAAACATGATGCAACACTCTAATGCATGGACTAGCTAGGATGTGACAACTCACCCCCACTAAACAAGAATCTCGACCCGAGATTCAAGCGTAGGGTAGGACAAAGGGGAAACGCAACCTAACACAATCTTCACGATCCAGGGTGCACTTCATAAGAGCGTTGATTCGACCAGCATCATTGTCTCGATGTCTTGCTCCAGGAACTCCTACCAACATGACAATGAGAGGAGAAAGAAAACTCTAGAAGGATCGATCTTCTCGAAGGCCGAACAACTCAGGATTAACTCACGGAATGAGACATAGCAACATCTCTCGAGCTGAGTCACGAGGCACACATCTAGAGGGATGGAGTGAAGCAGATGACGAAGGTTCACTAGGTAGACAACAATTTCACGCTTAAGAAAGTGGTGAACGGTTGTCAACGTAGCGAGGAGTTGAGTTGCCATGATACCATAATGAGACATCTTAGAGGAGGTGACTCGTAGAATATATCCCCCTTAAGTGGCAAAAAGAATTACCTTTGATTCAAGGATCATTGAAACTCTTTATACCAGCTTAGGGCAAATCAAAATCGATCATTTGGAGGAGTTCGGTGGAATGACATACCCGGACCAGTATGGATGATGTGGATTACCTTGTTGAAAACAACACAAGGGATGATTTTAGTAACTGGGGAGAAGCTCAGCAGTAGAGAGTGAGTCCACCGTTTGAAAAGTTATAGCATAACCGAGGAAACTGAGAGCAATCCCAGTTAGTGCCGATGACAACACCTAGCGCTTGTGCATGCTCTCAAGAACTTGAGCATTTCCATATTCATCAGGGTTTACCAATCTCCGTGTCAAGGATCCTGGCAACACAACATACTACCATGATGTATAATGATGGATGATGCAGATGCAAAGGAAGATAACACCTTCTCAGATTTCACCTTAGCGAGGCTTAAGGAAACAAAATCTGGATGATCGACCGAGAGACATTTGACACTCCGCTTCCAATGCTCTCCTTGATGTGCTAGCGTAACCCATTGCATGGTTTGGTATCTAGAACATCAAGTAAAAGGTCGGACTTCGGAAGCACAAAAGAAAATCCATAAGGAACAACTAAGGAGTAAATCCTACGAAGCCCTTATGGGGAGGTGACCAACTTCCTCAATCAAGAGCCTACAATAATGGGTCTTCTGGCTAGATGTGTTGGCCACGACATCCATTTTACCGGGTTACAAAGAGACCAATATTATAGTTCTTGGGAAAACGTTCCAACCATCATATCTGCCTGAGATTCAGATCTGGCTGGTGTCAGGATATTCTAGACTCATCAAGTCTAGAAAGAAAAATGAAAGTTTGCAACACAAATCGACGAGATGGTGTTGCGAGAATCTCAGGGAATGAACTACAGTAGGAAACTCCAAAACATAAGCTGTTTCTGCTACATACATGTGAACATGCTATCGCAGACAAGCATGACAACGTAGTAGTCTTATAATAAAACACTACCGAGTTCTGGTGGGGAACCATCATTGAGGATATTGGAATCTTGTGCATGACCTAGGATAGCACAACAACTCCTTTGTCTTGAACAAGTCAGTCAGTGGCTTAGCGTGCTACGGAATTCATATGGAATGAAGATGATCAGTCTAACAGACCACAGAATACTTCGCATGTGCATAACTGACTTGGGATGATTCCAGAGGAGGTAAAACATGCTTTCTCGGATTCACGGCGGCAACTAGCATCAAATGCACATGAATTAGAGGAAGACACTTCTTTCATCCGAACATATACTTCAAGAACGGGTCATGAAGATAATGCTTATAAAAATTCCCAATACTAACTGGATGTTCTGCACGAATCATGGAGAAGATAAAAATGTTGCTGATGGGTTCAACAACAATTCATCCAGGTTTCCATGTAAGTGGAATTCCATAATTATGTGAACAAGTGATAGCATTAGTCAGACCCAAGAGATATAATGGTGTATGCTCGAGGAATCAACCACGAGTAAGACAACATTAAGAATATCATTGGTTCTGATTTGATTTGAGGACAGCCCACACTCAAATCAAAGTTTTGGCAAGACAATAGGTCCAACAACTGGTCACGAGGATCAATCAATGAAGATATCATCTTTCTTCAACACACATGCAAGATATCCCTTAAGATGAACTAAATCAGACAAGCTTCCATCTTCCAACTCTCCAGGTTGTTGTTTAGCTTGACCAAACAGCTCAGGGGTATGCAACACAGATTCTTGGAGAAGGGGTGGTTTATATGAAACCAACTTGATCACGAACTCAACATAGAGGTCAGGTGACGACCCGGTGATACTTCCGAGAAGATATTCGGAACATCACGAACCACCGATATGTTACTAAGCTCGAGAACAATCTTGCTTTTCAGGGCAAGACGATATGATCAAAAGAGCAAGGATTGGCACTATCCTAACTCATTGATTGGAGAGTGCACCAGAAATAAGGACTAGGTGGCACGATCAATCTTAGAATGATGATTCCATAACCAACATACTAAGAATGAGATTTTCATCCATTAACCACTAAGCAACATGGTTGCTAGGGGTATTGATTTCACACATCATGATTCACTTGTCGGTGTTCCGGTTACAATAACACGAAACCGAGGAATGAATAATGATGATAAGAAGTATCTCTGTATCAAGAGTTCATAGGATGGTGTGCAATTCCCATGATATTCTTAATATAAAGATAATAATACTCCAAGGTAGAACAGAGAAAAAGCTAGATTAGCAATTTGATCTGCGGAGTACGACTGCTTTGACCCAATCCTGGAAATGGACAAGGTACTGGAGTTTGTTTCTCCTAGTCATTCCGGAGTAAAATGGCTTGACGGACCACAAGAATAATAGGCATCGATGAACGAATGCATGCATACTCTTGACTATCAATTGATAGACGAGGGTCGGAAGACAACTAAAGTGGGACAACTCAAAGGAACATATGGTTTTCTGAGTTGTGGATGCATAGATTAGTATGTTGAACCAAGTTCAACAAATTTCTTCCAGATAACCCATGCAGAAAAGTTGAACTAGCAGAGTCGCAATATAGAATAGAGAACCCATCGAGAGCACTCCTGTTATGATCTTTTGATCCAACAAACTACTGCCATAAGTGGTTCATAGTATTTGGAAGAAGGAAAACACCATGGACCTCGAGGACTAATGCAAAGGTTACTAATTTCCTAAAGGAACTAGCAACACTATCAACATGAGGTAAGTAGGGTGAATCTCGGGTTCAAAACCCAAGGAGTGGAATACCTACTAACTAAATGGCATCACAGGATGCTTTCGAGAATGATGGCCGGAATCATCACACTGGAACACAGAACATGGCTGGATTACTAGGTGATACTCCAGACATCTAGGGTCATAATAATAGCTCCAACATATATGTCGAGGCAATAGAGTACCTCAACTCACCATTTAGTGTGATTAACCTGGCCCAAAGGAACATAAAAACTAGAGGGAAAGGATTTGCAAGTGCATTAGATTGTTTAGAAACCTGGGATGACTCAGACAGCATAACGGCTGTAAATGCTCAAAAAGTTTGGAGACATACTACAAAAATGGTGGCATAGCCACTCAGAAGCACAATATCAAGGTTTCGAGATCAATAGTTAACATACAGAGGTAGAAACCGAATTGAGGCTTGAAACTATCAATCCTATAAGTCTCTAACATAGTAACTCGTCATCCTAGTAGACAGATGAGAAGCCTAGTTCTTAATCCCCGTAGAAGAGAAGAGGTTGACTCAGATCAGAAGGCCATGAGGTATAAGGAGTAAAAGAGCCTTACGTTCCAACCCACAATCAATTCCCTTACATAACTAAAGCATTTCTAGACACAACTTCGACCACTTTGGCTTGGTAATCCTACAGGCAGTCAGGCTCTGATACCAAAGCTGTTAGGACCCCGACTCAATGCCACATCAATCTAGCATGTAACACCTCATATCACTTTGCGGCCTCACGCACGGTATTCCCACGGGTGTCGCCTTACCTTTGCCCGGGACCGTTTGCGCCTTTTGGCACACGCATATGATAGTGTCGCTAGCATCCATATGATAAGGAGCCCGGGCTGACATGTCTAGTCGTAAACCCAAAGTGGCACAGACTTACAGGGACAGGCATCCATGACCCAACATCGAACGTGTCGGTCATCAACGAGTGAATCCAGGCTGTAGCACTGGACTAGCAGGACTCCGGTGAACCGGGCTGTAGCGGGCTAACAGGACTCCGGTATTCATCGCGTGACATTTCCTCGAAGGGACAGACATAGGAACGAAGAAGGACACATGCCGGCCAGCCTAAGTGTTCCGGAGCAGTAGCAAGCTACCCTGGCTCGGTGGAAACACTAGGAGACATTTCCCGGTAAGAGAGGCTACTGAGGATAAACAACTAGATAGTCAGATCCCACACATACCAAGCATTTCAATAACATACACACAATATGCTCGATATGTGCAAATACAACATGGCATCACAACATGACTCTATGACTCAAGTATTTATTCATTAGGCTCCGAGGAGCGAGATATTACAAACATGGGTCTCACGACCCAACATTCAGAGCATACAAGTCAAGCACAAGCGGAAACTAACATGTCTGAGTACAGACATCTACAAATGAAAAAGGCTTGGAAGCCTGACTATCTACCAGATCCTGCCGAGGGCACAAGATCGTAGCTAAGGTAACAAGATAAACGTCGAAGTCCACGCGGAACTACTAGTGAGACTGAAGTCTCTCTGCAAAAACATAAAATAGGCAAACGTGAGTACAAATGTACCAAGCAAGACTTACATCAGAACTAACTACATATGCATCATTATCAATCAAGGGGATGGTGGGGTTTAACTGCAGCAAGCCAGCTTTGACTCGGTGGCTATCCTGAACTACGACTGCAAGTAACTTTTGAGGTGGCGCACACGAGTCCACATATTCACCAACCAATACACCACTATGGATCCGCTCCCGTCTCCCTACGAGAACGCCATCCATAGCACTCACGCTTATCTTGCGTATTTTAGAGTATCCACTTTCACTTGTCTATGAACTGTACAGGCAACCCAGAAGTCCTTTTCCGCGGACACGGCTATTCGAATAGATGATGTTAACCCTGCAGGGGTGTACTTCTTCACACACGCTCTCACCACTTACCACCGTTTACACGACATGTACTCGGCAACCTTCAAGCGGAAGCCCAATGTGGGTGTCGGCCATGACCTACCTAAACACTCAAGTCTCTAGTCTAGGTTTATCGCCTATTCACGTTCCATCCGCGAGGAGATCCGGCCGGGGTTTCGCTCACAGCCCCAAACGATGTGAACAGGGTTCCCGAGACACCAAACGGGCGCCCGGTACACCATGCCACGGTGTATCTACCGCATCACAGCCCACCCCTCGGGTCAGCACTGCCCACGGCCTCCAACACATATCCTACAAACACCAGAAACTAGTTGCAACTCCTGGACAGAGAACAAGGGTGATTAAGAAGCCGAGAGGGTCCATTGGTTTTGGGCCCAATGCGTGGTAGTAGTTGTTTCATGGATCACAAACATAGAACTCAGTTCCTGAGGATGGTTGCAATGAGACAACCCACCATGTACTCCTACATGGCCTCTCACTGCTACCTTTACCAAATCGTGTTCACACACTTAGCTCACACACAGTAGGACATGTTCACACACCTTTGATTCATCCCCAATGAATCAGACCTGACTCAACTCTAAGCAGTAGCAGGCATGACTAACAAGCATGAATGAGTAGGCACAGCAGGACTCAAACAACTCCTACTCATGCTAGTGGGTTTCATCTATTTACTGTGGCAATGACAGGTCATGCAGAGGATAAAGGGGTTCAGCTACCGTAGCAAGTAACAGATGAGTCGTTGTTATCCTAATGCACTAAAAGAGAGCAGGAGCGAGAGAGTGGGATTATATCGGAATGAACAAGGGGGTTTTGCTTGCCTGGCACTTCTGAAGATAACATTGAGTCTTCATCAGTGTCAACGATCACATTGTCGGTACAACGTCTACCGAGGGGGAACAACACCGACAAACACAGAAGAAACACGATCAATGCAATGCACAATATGATGCATGCTATGACATGGCAATATGAATGTGTTTTGGGCTAATGCACCTAGCTATTATTTAAATGAAGTTGGTTTGAATACATGATTCAAATTCCAACGCCATATATGATTATTTAAATGCCCTTCATTTGTTTTGTCCAAAACAGAGGACAAACATTGTTCAAACATGCATGAAAATGGTACAGATGGATTCCTTGAATTTTTCTGGTAATTTTTCATATATAATTTGTTTGATTTGGAGTCACGGTTGAATTACTATGATTTTTAGAAGTTTTAGCTATTTTCTGAAATAAATAAATCGTTTAGATTTATTTAAATCCAGAAAAGGGTTTATTGCGTCAGCACTGCATCAGGGTGACGTCAGAGGTCAACGGGGACGTCCAGGTCAAACTGACCAGTGGGTCCCGCGTGTCAGCAATTAATTAGACTAACTAATTTTAGTTAAACTAATCTGGTTAGTTAGCAGGGGGGTCCCACTTGTCATTGACTCAGGGGAGTCAGCTTGGGCCCACCCAGTCAACGTCAACGGTCAAACCCACCGGTCAGCGGGTCAAAGCCTGCCGGCGTTAGCCGCCGGCGAGGCCAGATGCGGCGGCGTGCTGCGGAATCCGCCTACAGGGCGCCGTTTGGCGCGCGAAGCACAGATACGGGATGCGGACGCTCGTCCGCATCCAACCATGGTGGTGGCACGGCCGGGGAGCGGCCGGAGTGGTGCCGGCGATGAGCTCGGCGGCGGCCGAAGCTCGGGTGCAAGTGGGGATGGGGCTGCGGTGCGCAAACGAGCGCGGCGAGGTGCCACGGAGGCTCTACACGATGCGGGGAGCGCGTTGGGTGCATGCCCGGGACCAAATGGTCACCGGAGCATCACCGGCGACGAGTGCGGGCGGCGGCGCGTCCGGGTGAGTGCGGTGTGGTCGCTATGGTGCGCGACAGAGAGAACGGAGAGGGGGAGGATAGGCAGAAGCTCACGGTGATCGTCGTGGGGTGGATGGAGAGCTCGGGGGATGACCGGAGCAAACGGGGCGGCGATGGCGATCTTGGCGGACCGAGGTTAAAGAAGACGGCGTGGCCGGCGTTCGAGGGCATCCGG
>NC_041391.1:669168220-669221170 GCF_002162155.2 Triticum dicoccoides | reverse complement strand
GGTTGCGCTTGGGCGCGAGAGGGAGAGAAAACAGAGGAGGGGAGAGGCACGGGAGAGAGTGAGGGGGTCATGGGGGTCCAGAGCGGCGCCGAGGAGGCTTCGAGGCGCCTCGGTGAGGCAGGCAAGGAGGGAGGTGGCGTGGCGAGCTCGGCGGCGTTGCGGTGTCCCTCCTCTGCCTACTGGCAGAGGTAGGTGATGACTGGCAGCGGCGTTGGGCTGGGCCGGCCAGGTGGGCTGGCCAGCTGGGCTGCGACAGGTAAGTTCCCTCCTTCTCTTTTATTTCTGTTTTTTTAATATTTTGTAGGTTTGTTGCATTTCTAAAAATACCTAGGCTACTCCAAAAATCACCAAACTGCACCTGGTCCTTAGTTGGAATATTTCCAGCATGGAACATTTCAGTTTGGGATTATTTGAGCATTTGAAATATTTTATATAATTTAAATGCCCAAATTCAAATAGTTAGAGATTTAATCCAGTGACCTTAGAGTGACCCAGAAATCTGTGCATCACTTCTGACACTGGTTTAGGACCAAGGCAAAGGTGATGAACATTTTAGAAGGGCATATCAGGTTCATTGAAAATATTTTTAGTAAACCCTAGTTGGATTCAGAGGGTTCGGGGGGTTCTGTCTTCCCCATTTCAAAATTCTGATGAAAGGTAAACATGATGCAACACTCTAATGCATGGACTAGCTAGGATGTGACACCCACAAAACCGATAAGTCAAAAACAACTATCCCGCTCAGCGGCCCGCAGCCCTGCAGGCCCCCGCTCGGGTGTTACTTCAAAAGCATTTAGCAATCTCATACATCATAATGGGCACCCCCTTTCCAAAATGCTCTCACAAGGATGCGCTCGAGTTTTCGTCATACAGATCAAAGCAAAGGAAACACGGGCCTAGCTGGACACCCCTTCTTCGGCACCTCCATCCGCGCTGCTTGCGTTGAGGCTGTCGCCCTCTTCGTCATCACCGTTCGCGCCGACTTCTCCGGCCACGATCACAACCGTGTCGTCCTCCAGGGCGAATTCTGCTACCAAGGCGTCCACGTGGTCATCTACCCATCTGACTAGGTTGCCCTGGACAACCGGGGACACGGGAACCAACACATCGTCGAAGTAAAAGTGGGGATCGTGGTTGAGGAGATGGCTGAAGACACGCGAGAACACACGCCCCAGAAGACCACGACTCCTCTCCGCTACAAGCTCGCGAGACCTTGCAGACTGAGCCTCCAGGCGGGTCACGATGTCAGTGAAGAAGCTCAGGTGGCTAGCATAGTCATTCTCGTGCGGGTGACGAGCGCTCTCGTTGTAGACGGTGCCCAAGGCGGAATTAGCTCTGAGTATGAGGTCCTGAAGCATCGAGACATGCTCGCGCTACAGCGTCTCGCGGCGATTCGCTTCGTCCGCAGTCCTCTCCGCCAGGGACACGGTGTCCTTGATCTGCTGCTAAAGAGAAGATAGCTCGGCTCGGGCAGAGGCCAAGGCAGATTCAGAAGTAATCAGGGCTTCTCGAGCAGCACCCTCACGCTGCTCCATAGACTGCGGCTCAGTCCTCAGGGCGGAGGTCCGGCCCTGAAACTCAGCCTTAAGCAGCTCCAAGTCCAGGCGATGCCTTCCATCCAGCTCGGCATGTGCCTTCGCCACCCTCTTCTCCACCTCCTCTTGGACCTAAGCTTCTCGAGCAGCGATGGTGTCCTCAGCAACGGCGGCCCGAGGCTCCCTCACCTCCAGCCTCTCCAGCGCCAAGCTGTGTTCCACGGCCTCCAGCGCCAAGTCCTCATGGCACCTCAGGAGCTCCGCCTCGGCAAGGGCCACCTCACCTGGAGAGGAGGCCAACAGGGCACGGTGCTCCTCGACTTTGCACAACAGGGCTGTATTTAAAGACAAGAGATCTCGCTCCCGCTCCTCAGCCACCTCACGATGAAGGTTGGCTGCCTCAGCCTCTTCCATGGTGCGGGCGCAAGCTTCACGAGAAGCCGTGAGTGAGACCATCACGCGCGCTTCAGCCTCATCATGCCGAAGCTTCCCAAGGTTCATGGCCACCTTCAGCTGCTGCCACTCATCCTCCAAGCGGTGGTTCTTTGCCTCGAGCCTGGTGTCGATGTTGGAAAGCTCCCCGCCAAGATGGACCATTGCATGCATCGCCTCACCAAAAAGCCCAAAGCGCACCACGCTGCGCCTGCGGGAAAACGCGAGCCCCTCGCCAAGATCTTCACCGGCTCCAGAATTTGCTCGGGAGGCGTTGGGCGCTCCGCCAGTTGCCGGCCGGGGGCTGGCTGGCGTGGCCCCATAGTTTGGAGATGAAGGCTGCCCAGAGGACACCCCCTGCCGGCAACGACAAGAGGGAGGATCCCCGGTGCACCCCTCGCCTCGGGGGCAGAGTTGCGGGGAGGGTGGGGGGAAACATGGGGCCCGGCTTCGGGGCACCCTCGCGGCGTCGTGCTGGATGGAGTTGGACTCGCACCCTGCACATGCTCGAGGCGCTGGGGGCTGCGCGCACATGCCGAGCTGGCATCCTCGGAGATCCTGTAAAAAACCCCAGCCATGAGAAAACGCGACACGCTTGGGGATCAGGAGCGAAGATACTTACTCATCGGCGGACACACATCTCCTCGACTTCAGCAGTCGATGGGTGCCATCGTTGCGGCACGGGGACCTCTTCCTCTTCAGGAGCGACTCGAGGCAGAGATGGCGCCAACCCGGTCCCGATGGGCGATCCTCAGGAGGTGGAGCACCCAGCATCGCACCTGGAGCAGGGGTCCGAAGGGCAGGGGCATCTGGCGAGGTTTCCTAGCTCACGACTCCGGGGTCATTGGTGGGCTCCTCACCGCCAGCGGCCACTTTGGGGCCATCGTCCCTGGAGTCAGGAGCTCCTGCCTCCAGAGCCTGAGGTTTGCAGCCCCCTCCGGGACCCTGGGAGCCGGAGGCTCCTGATCCCCTAACGAGGCCGAGCCTCCGGAGGAGCTCCGAACAGTTGATGGAGGCGCGCGCCCCCTGCCTCCACACTCGGGGCGCGTGCGGCAGGGTCAATCAGGAGAGGGGCCACAAAGACAGGATTCTCACGGGGCTGCCAATGCCCTCGGAAAGCAACCCCCACTCATCGAACAGAGCCATCTGCCCCGCGAAGGACTCGTTGTTCGAGCACCGATAAAGAAGATAGCCACCCCCCGGGAGGTCAGCAAGCTCGGGCTCACCAGTCAGGAGCTTGAGCACCATGCTCAAGGTATCAGCAGCAAGCGACGACTTCTGCAGCCTCATTGGATCCTCGACACCGGTGAAGTCCCACATCGGGAGAGCATGGCACTAGAGGGGAGCAATGCACTGCTTGAGGAATTCCTTCACCAGCATTGGTGCCGTCACCCCCAGCTCCTGGAGCCTCACAAACCTCTTCCAGACAAAAGCAAGACGCCGGTTGGTGAGCCTCTCATGGCACCAGCCAGAGCTCGGCAAAGCCGGCGACCCGGGAATTGTGAGCAGGGGGCTGAGTGCGCGAGCGTCCATCAGGAGCCACTGCTTCCAGAATCCCTCCGCGATGGGCGAAAGCTCGAAGTCAATCCCCAAGCCAGCCGTCGCGGCCACGGCCTTGAAGGACACACATCCACCAATTGAGGCAGGAAGAAATGGCGGAGCAAGGCCATAGAAGGAGTGATGCCCACCATGGCCTCGCAAAGGAAGGCGAAGACGGCTAGGAGGATGACGGGGCGAGGGTCCAGATGCAGCAGATGGATCTGGTAGTGTGACATCACGGCGTTGAAGAAAGGGGAGAAATGATGAATCAACCCAGCAAGAAGAGCATGGAGATGGATGGAGATCTTAGTGGCACTCATCTCTCTGGTTCGCCAAGATGCGGGAAGGATAGCCGTCGCCCTTCCCTCATTGGAATCGGCGGCGAGCGCATGACGAGCCTTGTCCATCCCCTCCTGGTTGATCATCGTCAACTGCTCAAGGGCTGGCTCTAGGGCCGGCGGAGGGCCGGCCGGCGCTTGCGACATCCCCTTCTTCTTCCTCGGCTTAGGAGCCATGGAGGGCACTTGAAGGAGACGGGGTGCCGGCGTCGGGTCTATGAACGCGGTGGTGATATTTGGATGGAGGAAACAAGAGCCGAGCACAATACTCTGCGAAGGGCGAGTTACGTTGGCAACAGGTGGCTGCTTGGTCTACCGGATATCAAGGCAGCGTGGGGAAGTGGAGACGCCCACGTCTCATCAATCGCCACGTGTCTTCAGGGCCGCAGGCTGATGGGGCCAACGGCGTGATACGTCCATTTTGCATCATGCTTTCATATTGATATTTATTGCATTATGGGCTGTTATTACATAATATATCACAATACTTATGTCTATTCTCTCTTATTTTACAAGGTTTATATGAAGAGGGAGAATGCTAGCAGCTCGGATTCTGGGTTGGAAAAGGAGCAAATATTAGAGACCTATTCTGCACAGCTCCAAAAGTCCTGAAACTCCACGAAAGTCATTTTTTGAATTAATAAAAAATACTGGCGAAGGAATCAGCATCAGGGGGCCCACACCCTGTACATGAGGGTGGGGGGCGCCCCCCAAGGCGCGCCCCTGCCTCGTGGGCCCCCTGACAGCCCTCTGGTGGCCATCTTCTACTATATGAAGTCTTTTACCCCGCGAAAAATCATAAGCAAGCTTACAGGACGAAACTCCGCCGCCATGAGGCGGAACCTTGGCGGAACCAATCTAGGGCTCCGTCTGAGCTGTTCTACGAGGGAAACTTCCCTCCGGGAGGGGGAAACCATCACCATCGTCATCACCAACAATCCTCTCATCGGGAGGGGGTCAATCTCCATCAACATATTCACCAGCGCCATCTCCTCTCAAACCCTAGTCCATCTCTTGTACCCAATCTTTGTACCAAAACCTCAGATTGGTACCTGTGATTTGCTAGTAGTGTTGATTACTCCTTGTAGTTGATGCTAGTTGGTTTATTTGGTGGAAGATCATATGTTCAGATCCTTAATGCATATCAATACCCCTTTGATTATGAACATGAATATGATTTGTGAGTAGTACGTTTGTTCCTGAGGACATGGGAGAAGTCTTACTATAAGTACTCATGTGAATTTGGTATTCGTTCGATATTTTGATGAGATGTATGTTGTCTATGCTCTAGTGGTGTTATGTGAACGTCGACTACATGACACTTCACCATTATTTGGGCCTAGAGGAAGGCATTGGTAAGTAATAAGTATATGATGGGTTGCTAGAGTGTCAGAAGCTTAAACCCTAGTTTATGCGTTGCTTCGTAAGGGGCTGGTTTGGATCCATATGTTTCATGCTTTGGTTAGGTTTACCTTAATACTTCTTTTGTAGTTGCAGATGCTTGCAATAGGGGTTAATCATAAGTGGGATGCTTGTCCAAGAAAGGGCAGTACCCAAGCACTGGTCCACCCACATATCAAATTATCAAAGTAATGAACGCGAATCCTATGAGCGTGATGAAAACTAGCTTGACGATAATTCTCATGTGTCCTCGGGAGCACTTTTCTCATATAAGAACTTGTCCAGGCTTGTCCTTTGCTACAAAAAGGATTGGGCCACCTTGCTACACCTTATTTACTTTCATTGCTTGTTACCCATTACAAATTATCTTATTACAAAACTCTCTGTTACCTACAATTTCAGTGCTTGCAGAGAATACCTTACTAAAAACCACTTGTCATTTCCTTCTGCTCCTTGTTGGGTTCGGCACTCTTACTTATCGAAAGGACTACAATAGATCCCCTACACTTGTGGGTCATCAAGACTCTTTTCTGGCACCGTTGCCGGGGAGTGAAGCGCCTTTGGTAAGTGGAAGTTGGTAAGGAAAAATTGATATAGTATGATGACATTTACTGTCACTTGTTACTATGGAAACTAATCCTTTGAGGGGCTTGTTCGGGGTATCTTCACCCCGAGCAGTAGAGCAAAGAGTTGCTCGTCAACCTACTGAACCTACTGAAAATGTTTACTTTGAAATTCCTTCGGGCATGGTAGAGAAACTTCTAGCTAATCCTTTTACAGGAGATGGAACATTACATCCTGACTTGCACCTAATCTATGTAGATGAAGTTTGTGGATTATTTAAGCTTGCAGGTATGCCTGAGGATGGTATTAAGAAGAAGGTTTTCCCTTTATCTTTGAAGGGAGACGCATTGACATGGTATAGGCTATGTGATGATATGGGATCCTTGGACTATAAACGATTGAAATTGGAATTTCACCAGAAGTTCTATCCTATGCATCTTGTTCATCATGATCGTAATTATATATATAATTGGCCTCGCGAAGGAGAAAGCAACGCTCAAGCTTGGGGGAGGCTTAAGTCAATGTTATATTCATGCCCTAATCATGAGCTCTCAAGAGAAATGATTATTCAAAATTTTTATGCTTGGCTTTCTCTCAACAATCGCACCATGCTCGATACTTCTTGTGTTGGGTCTTTTATGATGAAGACTATTGAATTCAAGTTGGATTTATTGGAAAGAATTAAACGCAACTCTGAAAACTGGGATTCCGACGATTGTAAAGAGTCAGGTATGACAACTATGTTTGATTGTGTTAAATCTTTTATGGATACCGATGATTTTCGTGGATTTAGCACTAAATATGGACTTGACTCTGAGATAGTAGCTTCTTTATGTGAATCATTTGCTACTCATGTTGACCTCCCTAAGGAGAAGTGGTTTAAATATAATCCTCCCACCTAAGTAAAAGTAGTTGCACCTATTACAGTTGAAGAAAAGAGTATCACTTATAATGATCCTATTGTTCCTTCCACTTATATTGAGAAACCACCCTTCCCTGTTAGGATAAAGGATCATGCTAAAGCTGCAACTATGGTTCGTAAGAGTAATACTAGAACATATACACCACCTGAGCAAATTAAAGTTGAACCCCGTATTGCTGTGGTTAAAGATCTCTTGGCTGATAATATTGAGGGGCATGTTATTTATTTCTATGATGAAGGTACTAGAATTGCTAGACCTGATGCTAAGAAACATAGACATGTAGTAGGCATGCCTGTTATTTCTGTTAAAATAGGAGATCATTGTTATCATGGCTTATGTGATATGGGTGCTAGTGCCAGTGCAATACCTTATTCCTTATATCAAGAAATTATGCATGATATTGCACTTGCTGAGGTAGAAGAAATTGATGTTACAATTAAGCTTGCAAATAGAGATACTATTTCACCAATTGGGACTGTTAGATATGTTGAAGTCTTGTGTGGAAAGTTAAATATCCTGCTGATTTTCTTGTTCTTGGTTCCCCACAAGATGACTTTTGTCCCATTATATTTGGTAGACCCTTCTTGAATACTGGTAATGCTAAGATAAACTGCAAAAATATATTGTTACAATTGGTTTGGATGATATGACTCGTGAGTTTAATTTTGCAAAATTTTGTAGACAACCCCATGATAAAGAATTGCCTAGTAAGGATGAAATTATTGGTTTTGCTTCTATTGCTATGCCTCCTAATGATCCTTTAGAACAATACTTGCTAGACCATGAAAATGATGTTCATGAATGAAAGAAGGGAAATAGATGAAGTATTCTTTAAACAGGGACCCATTTTGAAACACAGCTTACCTGTTGAAATCCTAGGGGATCCTCCACTACCTAAGGGTGTTCCCGTGTTTGAGCTTAAACCATTACCTGATACTCTTAAATATGCTTATCTCGATGAAAAGAAGATATATCCTGTTATTATTAGTGCTAACCTTTCAGAGCAGGAAGAGGAAAGATTATTGAAAACTCTGAACAAGCGCCATGCTGCTATTGGATACACTCTTGATGATCTTAAGGGCATTAGTCCCACTCCATGTTAACACAAAATAAAATTGGAGGAAGATGCCAGACTAGTTATTGATTACCAACGACGGTTAAATCATAAGATGAAGGAAGTGGTAAGAAAGGAAATACTAAAGCTCCTAGAGGCAGGTATAATTTATCCCGTTGCTGATAGTAAGTGGGTAAGTCCTGTCCATTGTGTCCCAAAGAAGGGAGGTGTTACTGTCATTCCTAATGATAAAGATGAATTGATCCCGCAAAAAATTATTATAGGTTATAGGATGGTAATTGATTTCCGCAAATTAAATAAAGCTACTAAAAATGATCATTACCCTTTTCCTTTTATTGATAAAATGCTAGAAAGACTATCCAAACATACACATTTTTGCTTTCTACATGGTTACTCTGGTTTCTCTCAAATACCCGTGCCAGCGGAGGATCAAGAAAAGACCACTTTTACTTGCCCTGTCGGTACTTTTGCTTATAGACGTATGCCTTTTGGTTTATGTAATGCACCTGCTACTTTTCAAAGATTCATGATGGCTATATTCTCTGACTTTTGTGAAAAGATTTGTGAGGTATTCATGGATGATTTCTCCGCTTATGGATCCTCTTTTGATGATTGCTTGAGCAACCTTGAACGAGTTTTGCAGAGATGCGAAGATACTAGTGTTGTTTTGAATTGGGAGAAGTGCCACTTTATGGTGAATGAAGGCATTGTCTTTGGGCATAAAATTTCTGAAAAGGGTATTGAAGTTGATAAAGCTAAAGTTGATGCAATTGAAAAGATGCCGTGTCCCAAGGACATCAAAGGTATAAGAAGTTTCCTTGGTCATGCCGGTTTTTATAGGAGGTTCATTAAGGACTTTTCTAAAATCTCTAGGCCTCTGACTAATCTATTACAAAAAGATATTCCTTTTGTCTTCGATGATGATTTTGTAGAAGCATTTGAAATACTTAAGAAAGCTTTGATTTCTGCACCTATTGTTCAGCCACCTGATTGGAATTTACCCTTTGAAATTATGTGTGATGCTAGTGATTATGTTGTAGGTGCTATTCTAGGAGAAAGAGTTGATAAGAAACTAAATGTTATTCAATATGCTAGTAAAACTCTAGATAGTGCCCAGAGAAATTATGCTACTACTGAAAAAGAATTTTTAGCGGTTGTATTTGCTTGTGATAAGTTCAGACCTTATATTGTTGATTCTAAAGTAACTATTCACACTAATCATGTTGTATTAAATATCTTATGGAAAAGAAAGATGCTAAACCTAGACTTATTATATGGGCCCTCTTGCTACAAGAATTTGATTTACATATTATTGATAGAAAGGGAGCTGAGAACCCCGTTGCAGACAACTTGTCTAGGTTAGAGAATATTCTTGATGAACCACTACCTATTGATGATAGCTTTCCTGATGAACAATAAGCTGTCATAAATGCCTCTCGTACTGCTCCATGGTATGCTGATTATGCTAATTACATTGTTGCTAAATTCATACCACCTAGTTTTACATACCAGCAAAAGAAAAAGTTTTTCTAAGATTTAAGACATTACTTCTGGGATGACCCACACCTTTATGAAGAAGGAGTATATGGTGTTATTAGACGTTTTGTACCTGAGCTTGAACAGGAACAGATCCTACACAAGTGTCACTCCGAGGCATATGGAGGACACCACGCTGGAGATAGAACTGCACATAAGGTATTGCAATATGGTTTTTATTGGCCTACTCTCTTCAAAGATGCCCGTAAGTTTGTCTTATCTTGTGATGAATGTCAAAGAATTGGTAATATTAGTAGACGTCAAGAAATGCCTATGAACTATTCTCTTGTTATTGAGCCATTTGATGTTTGGGGCTTTGATTATATGGGACCTTTTCCTGCCTCTAATGGGTATACACATATTTTAGTTGTTGTTGATTATGTTACTAAGTGGGTAGAAGCTATCCCGACTAGTAGTGCTGATCATAACATCTCTATTAAGACGCTTAAAGAAGTTATTTTTCTGAGGTTTGGAGTCCCTAGATACTTAATGATAGATGGTGGTTCACATTTTATTCATGGTGCCTTTCATAGAATTGCATCTCCTTACCACCCACTGTCTAGTGGCCAAGTAGAGCTGAGTAACAAAGAGCTTAAATTAATTTTACAAAAGACTCGTAATGGATCTAGAAAGAATTGGCCCAAGAAACTTGATGATGCATTATGGGCTTATAGAACTGCATATAAAAATCCTATGGGTATGTCTCCATATAAAATGGTTTATGGAAAAGCTTGTCACTTACCTCTCGAACTAGAACATAAGGCATATTGGGCTAATAAAGAGCTCAATTATGATTTGAAACTTGCCGGTGAGAAAAGGTTATTTGACATTAGCTCACTTGATGAATGGAGAACCCAAGCTTATAGAAAATGCCAAACTATTTAAGGAAAAGGTTAAAAGATGGCATGACAAAAGGATACAAAAGTGTGAGTTTAATGTAGGTGACTATATGTTGCTTTTCAAATCTTGTCTAAGATTTTTTGCAGGAAAACTCCTCTCCAAATGGGAAGGCCCTTACATTATGGAGGAAGTCTATCATTCCGGTGCCATAAAAATCAAAAACTTCAAAGGCACAAATCCGAAGGTGGTGAACATTCAAAGAATCAAACATTATATCTCAGGTAACCCAATAAATGTTGAAACTAATGATATTGAAACCGTAACCCCAGAGGAATAAATAAGGGACACTTTCCAGAACGTTCCAGACTCCGAAAAGGAATAGGTATGTGGTACGGTAAGTAAACCGACTCCAAATCAATTCTAACAACAGTATTTCTCTGTTTTGGAATATTTAAGAAAATAGGAAAATAAGAAGTAGTCCGGGAAGGACACGAGATGTCCACGAGGGTGGAGGGCCCACCCCCTACCTTGTGGGCACCTCGTGTGCTCTCCGGACTCCGTTTTCTTGCATGATACTTCTTTTGGTCGGTAAAAATTCATTATATAATCTCCTGAAAGTTTTGACCACCGTATCACGCAAATATCCTCTGTCTTTGTTTCGAGTTGTTTCTGTCACAGGCTAGAACAATATGTCATCCTAGGATTCGGATGGAGAAAGCTATGTGGCTGATTACCTTGCAAACCCTAAGGTCTACGGGGACGTGGACCATTATGGTTGGACCACGAAGGAAGAAGAAGACTACAAGCCCAAGGGAAAGGAGGAGGCGAGCTCAGTTGAAGATGAAGTCCCATTACCCCAACCTGGAGACATGCATGTGGAATTTAAAAAGCCAAGCCTCGCTGATAAAGCAAAGAAACCAAAGATCGAGTTTATCCCTTTTCGTATCTTGCAGGAGAAAACAGGAATTGTGCAAAAAGATATTAAGCCTTGAGCAGGAGATCGATGATCTAAGGGAGCAAAATTCTATCCTCAAACGCAAATTAAGGAACAAGCCTACATCATCAACAACTCCACCCTCTTCACCAGCAAAGGAGACATAATCACATGGGTATGGGCACTCCCCTTGGCAACTGCCAAGCTTGGGGGAGGTGCCACGGTATCGTATCGTCATCACACTCCTATCTTTACCGTTTTACTTAGTTCGATCCTTTTAGTAATATCTCGATCTAGTAGAATAAAGTTTTGGTATGATTTAGTTTTGAGTTTTGCCTTATGGTCCCTTTATGTAATTGAGTCTGTGACCTATATATAATAAAGATTAGTGTTGAGTCAAGGGCCTTGCTGTTTTGCCATGATCTTGAAATAATAAAAATAAAATGTAATAATAAAAAGGAATAAAGAGATCATATTGATCTTATGAAGAGTAATGACTTCACATATAAAGAGTATGATGAATAAAAGTTGTTGAGAGTTGGCAAATATAGTTTTGGTCATTGTTGCAATTAATAGGAAGTAATAAAGAAAGAGAGGTTCTCACATGCAAATATACTATCTTGGACATCTTTTATAATTGCAAGCACTCATTAAAATATGACATGCTAAATGAGTTGACGTTGGACAAGGAAGACAACATAATGGGTTATGTTCTCTTATATCCGAGATAAAGTATATTGTCATGGATCATCCAACATGTTGAGCTTGCCTTTCCCTCTCATGCTAGCAAAATTCCTTGCACCAAGTAAAAATTACTTGTGCTTCCAGAATACCCTTGAACCAGTTTTGCCATGAGAGTCCACCTTATCTACCTATGGATTGAGTAAGATCCTTCAAGTAAGTTGTCATGTTGTATGCAATAAAAATTGCTCTCTAAATATGTATGACTTATTAGTGTGGAGAAAATAAGCTTTATACGATCTTGTGATATGGAATTAAGAAAAGCGACAGACTGCATAATAGAGGTCTTTATCACAAGTGGCAATATAAAGTGACGTTCTTTTGCATTAAGATTTCATGCATCCAACCATAAAAGCACATGACAACCTCTCCTTCCCTTTGCAAAGGGCCTATCTTTTATTTTTGTCTTATACATTATGCAAGAGTCATGGTGATCTTCACCTTTCCTTTTTTATATTTTATCCTTTGGAAAGCACCTTGTGTTGGAAAGATCTTGATATATATATATATATATATATATATATATATATATATATATATATATCCAATTGGATGTAAGTTAGCATGAACTATTACTATTGACATTACCCTTGAGGTAAAAGGTTGGGAGGCAACACTATAAGCCCCTATCTTTCTCTGTTTCCGAATAAAACTCCTTACCCATAAGTATTGCGTGAGTGTTAGCAATTATGAAACACTAAATGATGGTTGAGTATGTGGACTTGCTGAAAAGCTCTTATATTGACTATTTCCGATGTTATGATAAATTGCAATTGCTTCAATGACCAAGATTATAGTTGTTAGTTTTCAATGAAGTTTTTGAGTCATACTTGACATTGTGAATAGATTGTTACTTTAACATAAGTAATCGTGTGACAATATATATATATATATATATATATACATATATATATATATATGTTGCTATTATAAGAATGATCATGATGCCCTCATGTCTGTATTTTTTTTATCGACGCCTCTATCTCTAAACATGTGGACATATTTCTTGATATCGGCTTCCGCTTGAGGACAAGCGAGGTCTAAGCTTGGGGGAGTTGATACATCCATTTTGCATCATGCTTTCATATTGATATTTATTGCATTATGGGCTGTTATTACATAATATATCACAATACTTATGTCTATTCTCTCTTATTTTACAAGGTTTACATGAAGAGGGAGAATGCCAGCAGCTGGGATTCTGGGCTGGAAAAGGAGCAAATATTAGAGACCTATTCTGCACAACTCCAAAAGTCCTGAAACTCCATGAAAGTGTCACACCCTAGCTAGTTCATGCATTAGAGTGTTGCATCATGTCTATTTTTCTCAACAGAAACTTGAAATGGGGATGACAGAACCCCCAGCCCCCTCTGAAACCAACTATGGTTTACTAAAAATATTTTCAATGAACCTGAAATGCCCTTCTAAAATGTCCATCATTTTTGTCTTGGTTCAGAACCTCTGCCAAAAGTGATGCACAATTTTCTAGGTCATCCTAAGGTCTTTGAATTAAATCATAAGTATTTGATTTTGGGCATTTAAATTATAAATTATTTTAAATGCTCAAATATTTCCAAACTAAAATGTTCCATGCTGTATATATTCCAGCTAGTGGCCATGAGTAGTTTGGGAAATTTAGGAGTTGTCTAGGTATTTTTAATACGTCCACAAACCTACAGAATAAATAAAAAAACAGGAAATAGGTAAAGTCTTACCTGGCGCCACCTAGCAGGCCCACCTGCCGGCCCAGCCCAGCCACCACTCCAGCGAGCTGCTTGGCTTGGCCAGGCAGGCAGGCAGCTGCTCGACGGCGAGCACAGCATGTGTGCCACGCAGCTGCCCGCCGCCTCGCCGTTTCCCTCGTCCAGCTGATGACGGGGATCGACCCCTCTCCCTCTCCCCGACCCCGCAGACACCAGCTCCTCCCCCCAGCGCCTCTCCCTCGCTCTCCCGCGCCATGGCCGACGCCACCTCCGCCGCACCCTCGCCGTAGTCGCGCTCTCCGTCAACCCCGCGCTGCGACACCATGTCCAGGAGCTCCGCCACCCTCCTCTCCTTCGAGCTAGTCGAGCCCCGAGCGCTCGCGTGCCCCGAAGCCACCGCACTGACCTCGACCGAACCGCCATCGCCGGAGATCCCCTTCGCGGTCGCCGCCGCACCAGCTCGTCCCCGACCGCGTCGTCTGCTCCCTCGAGATCGCCGTGAGCTTGGCTACCTTCTCCCCCTTCCCTTTCTCGCTCTCGTGCACCACCGCGAGCGCACGTAGCTCACCCGCACGCGCCACCACGGAGCTCGTCGCCGACGTGTCTCCGGCTAACCACTGGCCACCCCACCTTGTCTATCGCACTCACCGCGTTCCCAGGGGCCCAACGCACCTCACCACGTGCCTCGACGTGCCCCGTAGCCTCGGACTCGTCTTCACCCGACTCCGGCAACCACCAAAGTCATCGCCGGCAACGTCTCCGGCCACCCCGAGCTCAACCACCGCCACCAAGAGCTGCGGCTCGGTCCCAGCTACCTGTAGATGCTCTTCGCCGCCCATTTGGTCGCCGGAGTGCACAAAACCACTCTCGCCGCCGCGTTCGGCCTCGCCGGCGGCTAGACCCCGGCATGTTTGACCTTGACTTTGACTAAGGTGGGTCCAGGTTGACTCCCCTGAGTCTATGACAAGTGGGCCCCCCCTGTTAATTACCCAAGTTTAGATTTAACTAAATTTATTTAGTTAATTAACTACTGACATGGGGGACCCACTGGTCAGTTTGATCTGGACCGGCCTGTTGACTTGCTGAGGTCAGCATGACATCATGCTGACGCAGTAATCCTTTTCTGGAATTAAAATAAATCCAGAATGATTTATAAATTCCAGAAAATCCCCCAAACTTCAAAAATTCATAGTAAATCATCTGTAACTCCAAATGCAAAGTTTTATATATGAAAAATGATCAGACAAATCCAATCTATCCATCTGTACTGGTTTCATGCATGTTTAAGCAAGCTAACCTGATGTTTAGAGCAGAACTAGATTAAGCACTTATAAGGGCCATGTATCAGTTTGAAACTTGAATCTTTGATTCAAAATGGTTCAAACCCATCTGGCTATAGTTGCATTAGCCCAACACACTCATATTACCATGTTCCATGCATGCATCATATTGTTGCATATTGTTTGGTAATGTTGTGTATCGGTGCTCTTTGCGGCAGGTTCTGCCTCCGAGGAGTACCACGATTACCCTAACGAAGAACAATATTAGTGCATCGACCCATCAGGCAAGCAACCAACCATTTGATCATATCGATACAATCCCATGTTCTCGCTCCTGCTCTCTTTTACTGCATTAAGACAACGCGTTTCAAACTGCTGTGTGCTACGGTAGTTGAACCCATTTCCTCTGCATGACCTGTCATTGCCACAGTAACTAGATGAAACCCACTAGCATGTGTAGGAGTTGTTTGAGCCATATGTATGTGTTGTTCCTACCATGCTATGCCTGCTATGCTTAGAGTCGTGTCAGGTCTGGTTCATCTGGGTGATGGGCTAGAGTGAAATGATCGTGCCGGTAATGAGAGTGATGTGGTGAACACGATTTGGTAAAGGTATCAATGAAAGGCCATGTAGGAGTACATGGTGGGTTGTTTCATTGAAGCCGACCTTAAGCACTGAGATCTGTATGTGTGATTTAAGATTCAGCTACTACCATGCATTGGGCCCTGAAATATGACCCCGCTCGACTTCTTATTCACTCTAGTTCTCTGTCCAGGAGTTGCAAGTAGTTTCTGGTGTTTGTAGTTTACTAGAGGCCGTGGACAGCGCTGACCCGCGGGGTGGGCTGTGATGCGGTAGGTACGTGGCCAGGAATACCGGGCACCCGTTAGGTGTCACGGAACCCTGTACACATCGTTCAGGGCCGTATGGGAAACCTCGGCCGGACTCCCTGCGGATGGAACCTGGATAGGCGATAAACCTGGACTAGAGACTTAGGTGTTTAGGTAGGTCGTGGTCTACACCCACGTCGGCTTTCGCTTGAAGTCTGCCGAGCACATGTCGTGTGCAGACGCTAAGTGGTGGAAACATGTATGAAGAAGTACACCCCTGCAGGGTTAACGATCTATTCGAATAGCCGCGTCCGCGGTAAAGGACTACTTGGTTGCCTATACAGTTCATAGACAAGTTAATGGATACTACTAAAAATCTCAAGATAAGCGTGAGTGCCGAGGATGGCTCTTCCGTAGGATGACGGAGGTGGATCCTCGGTGGTGTATTGAAGTGGTGAGTAGTGGACTCGTGTGCGCAAAACCATTTCAAGTTGGTGTGTCGTAGGATAGCTTAGCCAAGAGTCAAAGCTGGCTTGCTGCAATAACCCCACCAACCCCCCTTGATAATGTGCATGTATGTAGGATCTGATGTAAGTCTTGCTGAGTACCTTTGTACTCATGTTGCTTTAATTTACATTTTTCAGAAGACGCTGCAACCCCTTCTGATGGTTTCTTCGTAAATGTTGACATCGATGAGTAGACCGAGGACCAGGTGGTGATCCTGAGCTTGTGAAGGACCACGTAGTATAGCCAGGCTTCCCAAGCCTCTTTTATTTTACTAGTTGTCTGTACTCAGACAAGTTAGTTCCTCTATTGGCTTGTATGTCTGTATGACTTGAATGTGGGTCGTGTGACCCGTACTTGTGTGTACACTATGTATGGCTCTCTGAGCCTTAAATAAAGTACTTGTGTCGTAGAGTCATGTTGTGATGCCTTGTTGTATTGCACATATCGAGCATATTGCGTGTATGATTGAAATGCTTGGTATGTGTGGGATCTGACTATCTAGTTGTTTATTCTTAGTAGCCTCTCTTACCGGGAAATGTCTCCTAGTGTCTCCACTGAGCCTTGGTAGCTTGCTACTGCTCCGGAACACTTGGGCTGGCCGGCATGTGTCCTTCTTCGTTCCTGTGTCTGTCCCTTCGGGGAAATGTCATGCGATGGATACCGGAGTCCTGTTAGCCCGCTATAGCCCGGTTAACCGGAGTCCTGCTAGCCCAGTGCTACAGCCCGGATTCACTTGCTGATGACCAACACGTTCGATGCTGGGCATGGATGCCTGTCCCTGTAAGTCTGTGCCACTTTGGGTTTACGACTAGCCATGTCAGCCCGGGCTCCTTACCATATGGATGCTAGCGACACTATCATATACGTGTGCCAAAAGGCGCAAATGGTCCCGGGCAAAGGTAAGGTGACACCCGTGGGAATACATGCTAGATCGATGTGGCATCGAGTCGGGGTCCTGACAGCGTTGGCATCAGAGCCGGACTGCCTGTAGGTTCTCCAAGCCAAACTGGTCGATGTTGAGTCTAGAAATTCTTTAGTTATATGTAGGGGAATTGACTGTGGGATGGAAAGTAAGGCTCTTTTTACTCCTCTATCTCACGACATTCTGATCTAAGTCAGTCTATTCTTCCACCGGGGGTTAAGGAATTAGGATCTCTTTTCTCTATCAGGTTCACGTGTTACTAATCAGTAGTACCTTATAGGTTTGATGGATACAAGCCTAGTTCAGTTCTACTACCCCGTTATGTTGCTAGGATGGACCCAGAACCTTGATATGATGTTGTTGAGTGTCTATGCAATTCTTTGTCAAATGCCTCAAAATCCTTTTTGAGCATTTACAGCCGTTATGCTGTCCAATTTCTGCTAGGAATCTTAATGTCTTGTGTTTATCATGTTCCAGATGGTGACCCGTCCTCAGAATCAAGTGGTTCGTTCGACTCGATGTCTAGATGTACCTGGCCATACTGCTATGTTGGTCAGGGTAATGACTGAGGCAGGGTACCGTTGGTATCCTTAGTACACGGTCGAAGAGCAATTCCGAGACTTTAATCAAAGTCAATATTTTTGCACTGTCAGGATATTTCCATCTTATCCTGGATCTACCGAGCCCCTTCACTTCTCCTATGGACTCGGGGTTACTATTGAGATGGCTATGCAGGATGCTGCCTACTCTATGATGACCATCATGCGAGTCAGAACTGGCCTATTTCGGGACTCTGACTTCCGGTATATGCCAGCATCACTTCTGGGAGCACAAGGGTATCTCCAGGCTATCTATGCTGACTCCAGTCAGGAGGATTCGCGGACCCGCACCACTGCATAGTTGCTTGAAGACAAGGACCGTGAAAACCGGGCCTTGAGACTAGAGCTTTTCAATACCGTGCTGATCATTGGGACACTTTGACTCGGTTTGCACCGGCTGTGCAAGCGGGATATATGGATATGCGAGATCTCTATCCTGTGAGGTCTGCTCTGCCAGACGTGATGGATTGGCGTGATGTAGGAGGCATCACCCCACCTCGTGGTCCCCGCAGGCCACCATTTACTGGTCCAAGACCTCATCCTAGCCCCTATGGTCCACAAGCTCCGCGGGACCGACTGTTTCCGGATGATCACGTCGAGCTTCCAGGCTATGGAGGTGACTTATATGAAGACTACTACGGAGCTGTCTGAGTTAGTAGTAGTATCACTAGTATCGTACTAGCTGTATCGTCCACCGTCCTGCGTGACTCGTGGGATATGGCTTAGCTTGTACCGCCTTCCGGAGGTGTAGAAAAATAATGTATAGGAGCTTGGAATGCCTCCGTTGAGATGTAATCTTTTTTTTCACCATAGTAGTACTTTGTTTGGTTCTGTACTAAACCTTGTATGGTGTGTATGACGATGGAATAAAAGAAGCAGTTTCTGTATCTACCATGTCATACGGATGCTCATCTTACATTCCAAGTTATCCATTACATTCTACATTTGTATGTCAGAATCCTATCATCCTGGACTAAACCATTGTTTTGTTTTCCTAGGATGGTTAACACCCGCACCAACCCTGCTCCCCCAGAGCAGGCCGAAGGCAGCAGAGTTGGGGGAACAAACCTGCCTCACCCTCCCTCTCTGGCCGAAGTTATGCTGGAAGCCGAGAGAAACAAGCGGGAGACTAACCGTTTGTTGGAGCGCATCGAGCAAAACACAGCACACCATCAGAGGAATAACTTGGGGTCACTCAGTGATTTCATCAAGTTACATCCACCCACCTTCCACCACTCCGTCGAGCCTCTCAACGCCGATGACTGGCTTCGCAGTATTACTCACAAACTGCGTTCCGCGCTAGTAGCTGAGGCTGATAAGGTCACCTTTCCTGCATATCATCTTGAAGGCCCCGCCAGTCTATGGTGGGAGAACTATGGAGCTATGCACCCAGCGGGCCATGTCACTACTTGGGCTGAATTCAGCGAGGCTTTCTGTGAACATCACATTCCGGAGGGTCTCATGGACCGTAAACGTGAGGAGTTCTGCAGTTTCACTCAAGGTCGACTCTCTGTGGATGCATACAGCAGGAAGTTCGGTAACCTAGCACGGTATGCAACTGAGGAAGTCTCTACTGATGCAAAGAAGCAAGAAAGGTTCCGCAAGGGACTTAGCCCTGAGCTTCGCTGCGACCTCTGTCTGCATGAGTGCACATCTTTTCAGAAGCTTGTTAACAAAGCCATCAGTGCTGAGTCTGGTCAGACTGATTATGAAGCAACACGCAAGCATGGCCGTGACATGGGTTCCTCATCCGGTGCTGGTCCTCAGAAGCGCCGCGTGTGGGTGCCTAACACTGCCCTGCCACCCAGGTTCACACCGAGGCCATCCTTTCAGGCGCCTCGCCCCGCTCAACAGTTTGCACCAGCCAAGCCCTATGGTGGTCCAACCAACAATGCTCCTCCACGTACCAGCTCCGTGACTTGCTTTAAGTGTGGGGAATCGGGCCACTACCTGCGCGAGTGTCCCCAGACCAACCCCAACCAGTCTGGAAAAGCTGTTGGCCGTGGCAAGCCGACAGGGAAAGCGTTCTACGCCAAGCCGGCCACCGCTGCACGTGGCCATGTCAATTGTATCTCTGCTGAAGAAGCTCATGAGGATCCCAACGTCGTTCTCGGTACGCTCCTTGTTAATTGCCATCCGACATCTGTTCTTTTCGATACTGGGGCATCTCATTCTTTCATATCCGAAAATTATGCTCGCTTGCATAACACCGCATTCTGTGACATGCCGTCCACTATGGAAATTTCTACTCCTGGTTCTAGATGGCAAACCTCTAGAGTAAGCCATGGAAATGAAATTCAAATCGACAGACTTGTTTTTCTCGCATCTTTGATAGCCCTCAAATCTTCGGATATTAATATCATCTTGGGTATGGACTGGATGTCAGCCCATCATGCCAAAATTGATTGTTTCTCTAGGACTATTCAACTCACACATCCCTCGGGAAAGATAGTCAATGTCTTGACCCGAGTAGCCAAGCGACAGCTATATTCTCTTAACGCCAGCCCGTTGCCAGACCTCGAAGACGTTCCGGTATTCCATGACTTTCCGGATGTCTTCCCAGAGGAATTGCCAGGTGTTCCACCCGACAGAGATGTTGAGTTCGTGATAGATCTCATTCCAGGAACTGTCCCAATTTCTAGAAGACCCTATAAGATGTCACCTTTTGAACTAGCCGAACTTAAGAAACAACTCGATGAGTCCTTGAAAAAGGGTTTCATCCGACCTAGTTCATCTCCATGGGCTTGCCCCGTCCTCTTCGTCAAGAAGAAGGATGGTACGGACCGGATGGTTGTAGATTATCGACCAGTCAACCTGGTCACAATCAACAATAAGTATCCGCTCCCCAGGATCAATGACCTGTATGATCAGCTCGCTGGATCCTCATTCTTCTCTAAAATGGATTTGAGGTTGGGCTACCATCAAATCAAAATCCGGAATGGGGACATTCCTAAAACGGCCTTTGTTACTCGTTATGGCCAATACAAGTACACCGTTATGTCATTCGGTTTAACCAACGCTCCAGCCACTTTCTCTCGCTTAATGAACTCAATCTTCATGGAGTATTTGGATAAATTCGTCGTGGTTTACCTCAATGATATACTCATCTACTCCAAGAACGTGGAAGAACATGCCGAACATCTAAGGCTAGTGTTGATGAAACTTCGAGAGCATCGCCTTTATGCCAAGTTGTCCAAATGCGAATTTTGGTTGCCAGAAGTGACCTATCTAGGGCATGTAATTTCTGGTAAAGGCATTGCTGTTAATCCCGAGCGAGTTCAAGCCGTCCTTAATTGGACTCCACCTGAATCGGTCAAGCATGTTCGGAGTTTCCTTGGCTTAGCGAGCTATTGTCGCCGCTTTGTCGAGAACTTCTCCAAAGTTGCCAAACCTCTAACTGAACTCCTCAAGAAAGATAAAAAGTTCGAGTGGACTCCACAATGTGAGCACAGTTTTCAGGAATTGAAAAGACGCCTGACATCTGCTCCCGTATTGGTACCACCAGATTTCTCTAAGGACTTTGTTATCTATTGCGACGCCTCGCGACAAGGACTAGGTTGCATTCTCATGCAGGATCGTCACGTAATTGCTTACGCTTCACGGCAATTGCACCCACATGAGGAGAATTATCCTACTCATGATCTAGAGCTTGCAGCTGTAGTCTATGCACTTAAAACCTAGCGACATTACCTCCTCGGTAATTGTTGCAAAATCTTCACTGATCACCAAAGTCTGAAGTACATCTTCACCCAACCGGATTTGAATCTCAGGCAAAGACGTTGGGTTGAGTTGATCACAGATTTCGACTTAGGGATAACTTACACCCCAGGAAAGGCCAACGTCATGGCTGATGCACTAAGTCGTAAATCTTATTGTAACAATCTGATGTTACAACAAAGTTAACCGCTTCTCCATGAGGAATTTCGGAAGCTTAACCTTCACATTGTTCCTCAAGGATTTCTTTCCACCTTGGTGGCGAAACCTACTCTTATGGATCAAATTATCGCTGCCCAAAAGCGAGATAAAGGAATATCTAGGATCAAGGAGAACATTTCTAGCAGAGGTGCTAGGTGTTTCTCCACAAATGATCATGGTGTTGTGTACTTTGAGAACCGTTTAGTGGTTCCCAAGAACCAGCATCTACGGCAGTTGATCCTTAAGGAGGCTCATGAATCTCCTCTCACCATTCATCCCGGTAGTACTAAGATGTATCAGGACCTACGCCAGAGGTTCTGGTGGACTAGGATGAAGAGAGAAATTGCTCAGTATATTGCTAGTTGTGACGTCTGTCGTCGTGTAAAAGCAGAGCATCAACGGCCTGCTGGCACCCTTCAACCCTTAGCTATTCCTGAATGGAAATGGGACAAAATTGGTATGGATTTCATTACCGGTTTTCCCAGGACCAAGAGAGGGAATAACGCTATCTTCGTCGTTGTCGATCGTCTTTCCAATGTAGCCCATTTCTTACCTGTTCGCGAGAGCATAACCGCTAGTCAATTAGCAGACTTGTACATCTCCCGAATAGTGTCTCTCCATGGTGTTCCACTGGAAATTAACTCGGATCGAGGAAGTCTCTTTACCTCTCGATTTTGGGAAAGTTTCCAAAATGCTATGGGAACCCGCCTTTCCTTTAGCACTGCTTTTCACCCTCAATCAAGTGGTCAAGTGGAACGTGTCAACCAGATTCTAGAAGACATGCTTCGAGCTTCTGTTATCTCATTTGGAATGGATTGGGAGAAATGCCTTCCATTTGCTGAATTTGCTTATAACAACAGCTATCAATCTAGCTTGGGTAAAGCCCCTTTTGAAGTTCTCTATGGACGAAGGTGTCGAACGCCTCTTAACTGGTCAAAAACCGGGGAAAGACAATTCTTCGGCCTGGACATGATCCAGGAAGCAGAAGAGCAAGTTCACATTGTTCGTGAAAAGTTGAAAACAGCCCAATCTCGTCAAAAGAGTCATTACGACCGAAAACATAAGGCTATGACTTTTGAGGTTGACGAGAAGGCTTACCTTCGGGTTACTCCTCTGAAGGGAACCCATCGTTTTGGTATCAAAGGCAAATTGGCTCCTCGCTACATTGGACCCTTTCGCATTCTCGCTAAACGAGGAGAAGTTGCCTACCAATTGGAATTACCTCCGCATCTCTCCAGAGTCCACGATGTCTTCCACGTTTCTCAACTCAGGCGTTGCTTCTCGGATCCTATCCGTGGAGTGGACCACGAAACGCTTGATCTTCAAGATAATCTCACGTACCGAGAGTACCCCGTTCGTATCCTCGATGAAGCCGAGCGTACCACTCGAAGTCGTAAAATCAAGTTTCTCAAGGTTCAATGGTCGCACCATTCTGAGAAGGAAGCCACTTGGGAAAGGGAGGATCGTCTTCGACTTGAGTACCCCGCCTTCTTTCCGGAGGAACCTAAATCTCGGGACGAGATTCTTTTGAGTGGGGGTGAGTTGTCACACCCTAGCTAGTTCATGCATTAGAGTGTTGCATCATGTCTATTTTTCTCAACAGAAACTTGAAATGGGGATGACAGAATCCCCAGCCCCCTCTGAAACCAACTAGGGTTTACTAAAAATATTTTCAATGAACCTGATATGCCCTTCTAAAATGTCCATCATTTTTGTCTTGGTTCAAAACCTCTGCCAAAAGTGATGCACAATTTTCTAGGTCATCCTAAGGTCTTTGAATTAAATCATAAGTATTTGAGTTTGGGCATTTAAATTATATAAATTATTTTAAATGCTCAAATATTTCCAAACTAAAATGTTCCATGCTGTATATATTCCAGCTAGTGGCCATGAGCAGTTTGGGAAATTTAGGAGTTGTCTAGGTATTTTTAATAAGTCCACAAACCTACAGAATAAATAAAAAAAATAGGAAATAGGGAAAGTCTTACCTGGCGCCACCTAGCAGGCCCACCTGCCGGCCCAGCCCAGCCACCGCTCCAGCGAGCTGCTTGGCTTGGCCAGGCAGGTAGGCAGCTGCTCGACGGCGAGCACAGCATGCATGCCACGCAGCTGCCCGCCGCCTCGCCGCTCCCCTCGTCCAGCTGATGACGGGGATCGACCCCTCTCCCTCACCCCGACCCCACAGACACCAGCTCCTGAAGGAAATATGCCCTAGAGGCAATAATAAAGTTATTATTTATTTCCTCATATCATGATAAATGTTTATTATTCATGCTAGAATTGTATTAACCGGAAACATGATACATGTGTGAATACATAGACAAACATATAGTCACTAGTATGCCTCTACTTGACTAGCTCATTAATCAAAGATGGTTATGTTTCCTAACCATTGACATGTGTTGTCATTTGATTAATGGGATCACATCATTATGAGAATGAGGTGATTGACATGACCCATCCCGTTAGGTTAGCACTTGATCGTTTAGTATTCTGCTATTGCTTCCTTCATGACTTATACATGTTCCTGTAACTATGAGAATTGTGTAACTCCCGTTTACCGGAGGAACACTTTGGGTACTACCAAACGTCACAACGTAACTGGGTGATTATAAAGGAGTACTACAGGTGTCTCCGAAGGTACATGTTGAGTTAGCATAATTCGAGATTAGGTTTTGTCACTCCGATTGTCGGAGAGGTATCTCTGGGCCCTCTCGGCAATACTCATAACCTAAGCCTTGCAAGCATGTAACTAATGAGTTAGTTATAAGATTAAGTATTACAGAATGAGTAAAGAGACTTGTCGATAACGAGATTGAACTAGGTATTAGATACCGACGATCGAATCTCGGACATGTAACATACCGATGACAAAGGGAACAATGTATGTTGTTATGTGGTTTGACCGATAAAGATCTTCGTAGAATATGTGGGAACCAATATGGGCATCCAGGTCCCGCTATTGGTTATTGACCAGAGATGTGTCTCAGTCATGTCTACATCGTTCTCGAACCGTAGGGTCCGCATGCTTAAGGTTTCGATGACAGTTATATTATGAATTTATGTATTTTGATGTACCGAAGGTTGTTCGGAGTCCCGGATATGATTACGGACATGACGAGGAGTCTCGAAATGGTCGAGACATAAAGATTGATATATTGGACGGATATATTTGGACACTGGAAAGGTTCCGGAGAAGTTTGGAGCCCCGGGAGGTTACCAGAACCCCCCGGGAGGTATATGGGCCTTATTGGGCCCATGTAGGAGGAAGAGAGAAGGAGCAAGGGAGGGGGGCGCGCCCCCCCAAGCCCAATCCGAATTGGGGAGGGGGGCCGGCCCCCCCTTTCCTTTCTCCTTCCCCCTCTTCCTATTACTACTACTAGTACTACTTCCTAATACTAGTACTCTTTCCTTCCCCATCCAAATAAGATAAGGAAAAGAGAGGGAAACCTACTTGGAGTAGGTTTCCCCCTCCTCATGGCGCTCCCCCCTAGGGCCGGCACCTCCTCCCTCCCTCCTTTATATACGGGGGTAGGGGGGCACCCTAGAACACACAAGTTGATCATTGATCGTTCCTTAGCCGTGTGCGGTGCCCCCCTCCACGATATTACACCTCGGTCATATTGTAGCGGTGCTTAGGCAAAGCCCTGCAATAGGAGAACATCAAGATCGTCACCACGCCGTCGTGCTGACGGAACTCCCCCTCGGCGCCTCTGCTGGATCGGAGATCGAGGGTGCGTCATCGAGCTGTACACGTGTCAAGAACTCGGAGGTGCCGGAGTAACGGTACTTGGATCGGTTGAACCGGAGGACGTACGACTACTTCCTCTACGTTGCGTCAACGCTTCCGCTTCGGTCTACAAGGGTACGTAGACAACACTGTCCCCTCGTTGCTATATCATCACCATGATCTTGCGTGTGCGTAGGAATTTTTTTGAAATTACTACGTTCCCCAACAGTGGCATCCGAGCCTAGGTTTTATGCGTTGATGTTATATGCACGAGTAGAACACAAGTGAGTTGTGGATGATATAAGTCATACTGCCTACCAGCATGTCATACTTTGGTTCAGCGGTATTGTGAGATGAAGCGGCCCGGACCGACATTACGCGTACGCTTACGCGAGACTGGTTTCACCGTTACGAGCACTCGTGCTTAAAGGTGGCTGGCGGGTGTCTGTCTCTCTCACTTTAGTTGAACCGAGTGTGGCTACGCCCGGTCCTTGTGAAGGTTAAAACGGAGTCTATTTGACAAACTATCGTTGTGGTTTTGATGCGTAGGTGAGATTGGTTCTTGCTTAAGCCCGTAGCAGCCACGTAAAATTTGCAACAACAAAGTAGAGGACGTCTAACTTGTTTTTGCAGGGCATGTTGTGATGTGATATGGCCAAGACATGATGCTATATTTTATTGTATGAGATGATCATGTTTTGTAACCGAAGTTATCGGCAACTGGCAGGAGCCATATGGTTGTCGCTTTATTGTATGAAATGCAAACGCCCTGTAATTGCTTTACTTTATCACTAAGCGGTAGCGATAGTCGTAGAAGCAATAGATGGCGTAACGACAACGATGCTACGATGGAGATCAAGGTGTCGCGCCGGTGACGATGGTGATCACGACGGTGCTTCGAAGATGGAGATCACAAGCACAAATGATGATGGCCATATCATATCACTTATATTGATTGCATGTGATGTTTATCCTTTATGCATCTTATCTTGCTTTCATTGACGGTAGCATTTTAAGATGATCTCTCACTAATTATCAAGAAGTGTTCTCCCTGAGTATGCACCGTTGCGAAAGTTCTTCGTGCTGAGACACCACGTGATGATCGGGTGTGATAGGCTCTACATTCAAATACAACGGGTGCAAAACAGTTGCACACGCGGAATACTCAGGTTATACTTGACGAGCCTAGCATATACAGATATGGCCTCGGAACACGGGGACCGAAAGGTCAAGCGTGAATCATATAGTAGATATGATCAACATAGAGATGTTCACCATTGAAACTACTCCATCTCACGTGATGATCGGACATGGTTTAGTTGATTTGGATCACGTAATCACTTAGATGACTAGAGAGATGTCTGTCTAAGTGGGAGTTCTTTAGTAATATGATTAATTGAACTTAAATTTATCATGAACTTAGTACCTGATAGTATTTTGCTTGTCTATGTTTGTTTGTAGATAGATGGCTCGTGCTGTTGTTCCGTTGAATTTTAATGCGTTCCTTGAGAAAACAAAATTGAAAGATGATGGTAGCAATTACACAGACTGGGTCCGTAACCCGAGGATTATCCTCATTGCTGCACAGAAGAGTTACGTCCTGGAAGCACCGCTGGGTGCCAGGCCTGCTGCTGATGCAACTGACGACGTTAAGAACGTCTGGCAGAGCAAAGCTGATGACTACTCTATAGTTCAGTGTGCCATGCTTTACGGCTTAGAACCGGGTCTTCAACGACGTTTTGAACGTCATGGGGCATATGAGATGTTCCAGGAGTTGAAGTTAATATTTCAAGCAAATGCCCGGATTGAGAGATATGAAGTCTCCAATAAGTTCTACAGCTGCAAGATGGAGGAGAACAGTTCTGTCAGTGAGCATATACTCAAAATGTCTGGGTATAATAATCACTTGATTCAACTGGGAGTTAATCTTCCGGATGATAGCGTCATTGACAGAATTCTCCAATCACTGCCACCAAGCTACAAGAGCTTTGTGATGAACTATAATACGCAAGGGATGAACAAGACTATTCCCGAGCTCTTCGCGATGCTGAAAGCCGCGGAGGTAGAAATTAAAAAGGAGCATCAATTTTGATGGTCAACAAGACCACTGGTTTCAAGAAAAGGGGCAAAGGGAAGAAGAAGGGGAACTTCAAAAGGAACGGCAAACAAGTTGCTGCTCAAGTGAAGAAACCCAAGTCTGGACCTAAGCCTGAAACTGAGTGCTTCTACTGCAAGCAGACTGGACACTGGAAGCGGAACTGCCCCAAGTATTTGGCGGATAAGAAGGATGGCAAAGTGAACAAAGGTATATGTGATATACATGTTATTGATGTGTACCTTACTAATGCTCGCAGTAGCACCTGGGTATTTGATACTGGTTCTGTTGCTAACATTTGCAACTCGAAACAGGGACTACGGATTAAGCGAAGATTAGCTAAGGACGAGGTGACGATGCGCGTGGGAAATGGTTCCAAAGTCGATGTGATCGCGGTCGGCACGCTACCTCTACATCTACCATCGGGATTAGTTTTAGACCTGAATAATTGTTATTTGGTGCCTGCGTTGAGCATGAACATTATATCTGGATCTTGTTTGATGCGAGACGGTTATTCATTTAAATCAGAGAATAATGGTTGTTCTATTTATATGAGTAATATCTTTTATGGTCATGCACCCTTGAAGAGTGGTCTATTTTTATTAAATCTCGATTGTAGTGATACACATATTCATAATGTTGAAGCCAAAAGATGCAGAGTTGATAATGATAGTGCAACATATTTGTGGCACTGCCGTTTAGGTCATATCGGTGTAAAACGCATGAAGAAACTCCATACTGATGGACTTCTGGAATCACTTGATTATGAATCACTTGGTACTTGCGAACCGTGCCTCATGGGCAAGATGACCAAAACACCGTTCTCCGGATCTATGGAGAGAGCAACAGATTTGTTGGAAATCATACATACAGATGTATGTGGTCCGATGAATGTTGAGGCTCGTGGCGGATATCGTTATTTCCTACCTTCACAGATGATTTGAGCAGATATGGGTATATCTACTTGATGAAGCACAAGTCTGAAACATTTGAAAAGTTCAAAGAATTTCAGAGTGAAGTAGAAAACATCGTAACAAGAAAATAAAGTTTCTATGATCTGATCGTGGAGGAGAATATTTGAGTTACGAGTTTGGTTTACATTTGAAACAATGTGGAATAGTTTCGCAACTCACGCCACCTGGAACACCACAGCGAAATGGTGTGTCCGAACGTTGTAATCGTACTTTACTTGATATGGTGCGATCTATGATGTCTCTTACCGATTTAACGCTATCGTTTTGCGGTTATGCTTTAGAGACGGCCGCATTCACGTTAAATAGGGCACCATCAAAATCCGTTGAGACGACGCCTTATGAACTGTGGTTTGGCAAGAAACCAAAGTTGTCGTTTCTCAAAGTTTGGGGCTGCGATGCTTATGTGAAGAAACTTCAACCAGATAAGCTCGAACCCAAATCGGAGAAATGTGTCTTCATAGGATACCCAAAGGAGACAATTGGGTACACCTTCTATCACAGATCTGAAGGCAAGATTTTCGTTGCTAAAATCGGATCCTTTCTAGAGAAGGAGTTTCTCTCGAAAGAAGTGAGTGGGAGGAAAATAGAACTTGATGAGATAACTGTATCTACTCCCTTATTGGAAAGTAGTTCATCACAAGAACCGGTTCCTGTGACAACTACACCAATTAGTGAGGAAGCTAATGATATTGATCATGAAACTTCAGATCAAGTTTCTACTGAACCTCGTAGGTCTACCAGAGTAAGATCCGCACCAGAGTGGTACGGAAATCCTATTCTGGAAGTCATGTTACTAGACCATGATGAACCTACGAACTATGAGGAAGCGATGATGAGCCCACATTCCGCAAAATGGCTAGAGGCCATGAAATCTGAGATAGGATCCATGTATGAAAACAAAGTATGGACTTTGGTTGACTTGCCCGATGATTGGCAAGCCATTGAGAATAAATGGATCTTTAAGAAGAAGACTGACGCTGATGGTAATGTTACTGTCTACAAAGCTCGACTTGTTGCAAAAGGTTTTTGACAAGTTCAAGGGATTGACTATGATGAGACTTTCTCACCCGTAGCGATGCTTAAGTCTGTCCAAATCATGTTGGCTATTGCTGCATTTCATGATTATGAAATTTGGCAAATGGATGTCAAGACTGCATTCTTGAATGGATTTCTAGAAGAAGAGTTGTATATGATGCAACCTGAAGGTTTTGTTGATCCAAAAGGTGCTGACAAAGTGTGCAAGCTCCAACGTTCCATTTATAGACTGGTGCAAGCATCTCGGAGTTGGAATAAACGTTTTGATAGTGTGATCAAAGCATATGGTTTTATACAGACTTTTGGAGAAGCCTGTATTTACAAGAAAGTGAGTGGGAGCTCTGTAGCATTTCTAGTTTTATATGTTGATGACATATTATTAATTAGAAATGATATAGAATTTCTGGATAGCATAAAGGGATACTTGAATAAAAGTTTTTCTATGATAGACCTCGGTGAAGCTGCTTACATATTGGGCATCAAGATCTATAGAGATAGATCAAGACGCTTAATAGGACTTTCACAAAGTACATACCTTGACAAAATTTTGAAAAAGTTCAAAATGGATCAGGCAAAGAAAGGATTCTTGCCTGTGCTACAAGGTGTGAAGTTGAGTCAAACTCAATGCCCGACCACAGCAGAAGATAGAGAGAAAATGAAAGATGTTCCCTATGCTTCAGCCATAGGCTCTATCATGTATGCAATGCTGTGTACCAGACCTGACGTATGCTTAGCAATAAGCTTGGCAGGTAGGTACCAAAGTAATCCAGGAGTGGATCACTGGACAGCGGTCAAGAACATCCTGAAATACCTGAAAAGGACTAAGGATATGTTTCTCGTATATGGAGGTGACAAAGAGCTAGTCGTAAATGGTTACGTCGATGCAAGCTTTGACACTGATCCGGACGATTCTAAATCACAGACCGGATACGTGTTTTTATTAAACGGTGGAGCTGTAAGTTGGTGCAGTTCTAAACAAAGCATCGTGGCAGGATCTACATGTGAAGCGGAGTACATAGCTGCTTCTGAAGCAGCAAATGAAGGAGTCTGGATGAAGGAGTTCATTTCCGATCTAGGTGTCATACCTAGTGCATCGGGACCAATGAAGATCTTCTGTGACAATACTGGTGCAATTGCTTTGGCAAAGGAATCCAGATTTCACAACAGGACCAAGCACATCAAGAGACGCTTCAATTCCATTCGGGACCAAGTCCAAGTGGGAGACATAGAGATTTGCAAGATACATACGGATCTGAATGTTGCAGACCCGTTGACTAAGCCTCTCTCACGAGCAAAACATGATCAGCACCAAGACTCCATGGGTGTTAGAGTCATTACTATGTAATCTAGATTATTGACTCTAGTGCAAGTGGGAGACTGAAGGAAATATGCCCTAGAGGCAATAATAAAGTTATTATTTATTTCCTCATATCATGATAAATGTTTATTATTCATGCTAGAATTGTATTAACCGGAAACATGATACATGTGTGAATACATAGACAAACATATAGTCACTAGTATGCCTCTACTTGACTAGCTCATTAATCAAAGATGGTTATGTTTCCTAACCATTGACATGTGTTGTCATTTGATTAATGGGATCACATCATTATGAGAATGAGGTGATTGACATGACCCATCCCGTTAGCTTAGCACTTGATCGTTTAGTATTCTGCTATTGCTTCCTTCATGACTTATACATGTTCCTGTAACTATGAGAATTGTGTAACTCCCGTTTACCGGAGGAACACTTTGGGTACTACCAAACATCACAACGTAACTGGGTGATTATAAAGGAGTACTACAGGTGTCTCCGAAGGTACATGTTGAGTTAGCATAATTCGAGATTAGGTTTTGTCACTCCGATTGTCGGAGAGGTATCTCTGGGCCCTCTCGGCAATACTCATCACCTAAGCCTTGCAAGCATGTAACTAATGAGTTAGTTATAAGATGAAGTATTACAGAACGAGTAAAGAGACTTGTCGATAACGAGATTGAACTAGGTATTAGATACCGACGATCGAATCTCGGACAAGTAACATACCGATGACAAAGGGAACAACGTATGTTGTTATGCGGTTTGACCGATAAAGATCTTCGTAGAATATGTGGGAACCAATATGGGCATCCAGGTCCCGCTATTGGTTATTGACCAGAGATGTGTCTCAGTCATGTCTACATCGTTCTCGAACCGTAGGGTCCGCACGCTTAAGGTTTCGATGACAATTATATTATGAGTTTATGTATTTTGATGTACCGAAGGTTGTTCGGAGTCCCGGATATGATTACGAACATCACGAGGAGTCTCGAAATGGTCGAGACATAAAGATTGATATATTGGACGGATATATTTGGACACCGGAAAGGTTCCGGAGAAGTTTGGAGCCCCGGGAGGTTACCGGAACCCCCCGGGAGGTATATGGGCCTTATTGGGCCCATGTAGGAGGAAGAGAGAAGGAGCAAGGGAGGGGGGCGCGCCCCCCCAAGCCCAATCCGAATTGGGGAGGGGGGCCGGCCCCCCCTTTCCTTTCTCCTTCCCCCTCTTCCTATTACTACTACTAGTACTACTTCCTAATACTAGTACTCTTTCCTTCCCCATCCAAATAAGATAAGGAAAAGAGAGGGAAACCTACTTGGAGTAGGTTTCCCCCTCCTCATGGCGCGCCCCCCTAGGGCCGGCCACCTCCTCCCTCCCTCCTTTATATACGGGGGTAGGGGGGCACCCTAGAACACACAAGTTGATCATTGATCGTTCCTTAGCCGTGTGCGGTGCCCCCCTCCACGATATTACACCTCGGTCATATTGTAGCGGTGCTTAGGCGAAGCCCTGCAACAGGAGAACATCAAGATCGTCACCATGCCGTCGTGCTGACGGAACTCCCCCTCGGCGCCTCTGCTGGATCGGAGATCGAGGGTGCGTCATCGAGCTGTACGCGTGTCAAGAACTCGGAGGTGCCGGAGTAACGGTACTTGGATCGGTTGAACCGGAGGACGTACGACTACTTCCTCTACGTTGCGTCAACGCTTCTGCTTCGGTCTATAAGGGTATGTAGACAACCCTCTCCCCTCGTTGCTATATCATCACCATGATCTTGCGTGTGCGTAGGAATTTTTTTGAAATTACTACGTTCCCCAACAGCTCCTCCCCCCAGCGCCTCTCCCTCGCTCTCCCGCGCCATGGCCGACGCCACTGCCGCCGCACCCTCGCTGTAGTCGCGCTCTTCGTCAACCCCGCATTGCGACACCGTGTCCAGGAGCTCCGCCACCCTCCTCTCCTTCGAGCTAGTCGAGCCCCGAGCGCTCGCGTGCCCCGAAGCCACCGCACTGACCTCGACCGAACCGCCATCGCCGGAGATCCCCTTCGCGGTCGCCGCCGCACCAGCTCTTCCCTGACCGCGTCGTCTGCTCCCTCGAGATCGCCGTGAGCTTGGCTACCTTCTCCCCCTTCCCTTTCTCGCTCTCGTGCACCACCGCGAGCGCACGTAGCTCACCCGCACGCGCCACCGTGGATCTCGTCGCCAACGTGTCTCCGGCTAACCACCGGCCACCCCACCTTGTGTAACGCACTCACCGCGTTCCCAGGGGCCCAACGCACCTCACCACATGCCTTGTCGTGCCCCGTAGCCTCGGACTCGTCTTCACCCGACTCCGGCGACCGCCAAAGTCGTCGCCAGCGACGTCTCCGGCCACCCCGAGCTCAACCACCGCCACCAAGAGCTGCGGCTCGGTCCCAACTACCTGTAGATGCTCTTCGCCGCCCATTTGGTCACCGGAGTGCACAAAACCGCTCTCTCCGCCGCGTTCGGCCTCACCGGCAGCTAGACGCCGGCATGTTTGACCTTGACTTTGACTAGGGTGGGTCCAGGTTGACTCCCCTGAGTCTATGACAAGTGGGCCCCACCTATTAATTAACCCAGTTTAGATTTAACTAAATTTAGTTAGTTAATTAACTACTGACATGCGGGACCCACTGGTCAGTTTGACCTGGACCGGCCTGTTGACTTGCTGAGGTCAGCATGACATCATGCTGACGCAGTAATCCTTTTCTGGAATTAAAATAAATCCAGAATGATTTATAAATTCCAGAAAATCCCCCAAACTTCAAAAATTCATAGTAAATCATCTGTAACTCCAAATGCAAAGTTTTATATATGAAAAATGATCAGAAAAATCCAATCTATCCATCTGTACTAGTTTCATGCATGTTTACGCAAGCTAACCTGATGTTTAGAGCAGAACTAGATTAAGCACTTATAAGGGCCATGTATCAGTTTGAAACTTGAATCTTTGATTCAAAATGGTTCAAACCCATCTGGCTATAGTTGCATTAGCCCAACACACTCATATTACCATGTTCCATGCATGCATCATATTGTTGCATATTGTTTGGTAATGTTGTGTATCGGTGCTCTTTGCGGCAGGTTCTGCCTCCGAGGAGTACCACGATTACCCTAACGAAGAACAATATTAGTGCATCGACCCATCAGGCAAGCAACCAACCATTTGATCATATCGATACAATCCCATGTTCTCGCTCCTGCTCTCTTTTACTTCATTAAGACAACGCGTTTCAAACTGCTGTGTGCTATGGTAGTTGAACCCATTTCCTCTGCATGACCTGTCATTGCCACAGTAACTAGATGAAACCCACTAGCATGTGTAGGAGTTGTTTGAGCCATATGTATGTGTTGTTCCTACCTTGCTATGCCTACTATGCTTAGAGTCGTGTCAGGTCTGGTTCATCTGGGTGATGGGCTAGAGTGAAATGATCGTGCCGGTAATGAGAGTGATGTGGTGAACACAATTTTGTAAAGGTATCGATGAAAGGCCTTGTAGGAGTACATGGTGGGTTGTTTCATTGAAGCCGACCTTAAGCACTGAGATCTGTATGTGTGATTTAAGATTCAGCTACTACCATGCATTGGGCCCTGAAATATGACCCCGCTCGACTTCTTATTCACTCTAGTTCTCTGTCCAGGAGTTGCAAGTAGTTTCTGGTGTTTGTAGTTTACTGGAGGCCGTGGACAGCGCTGACTCGCGGGGTGGGCTGTGATGCGGTAGGTACGTGGCCAGGAATACCAGGCACCCGTTAGGTGTCACGGAACCCTGTACATATCGTTCAGGGCCGTATGGGAAACCTCGGCCGGACTCCCTGCGGATGGAACCTGGATAGGCGATAAACCTGGACTAGAGACTTAGGTGTTTAGGTAGGTCGTGGTCTACACCCACGTCGGCTTTCGCTTGAAGTCTGCCGAGCACATGTCGTGTGCAGACGCTAAGTGGTGGAAACATGTATGAAGAAGTACACCCCTACAGGGTTAACGATCTATTCGAATAGCCGCGTCCGCGGTAAAGGACTACTTGGTTGCCTATACAGTTCATACACAAGTTAATGGATACTACTAAAAATCTCAAGATAAGCGTGAGTGCCGAGGATGGCTCTTCCGTAGGATGACGGAGGTGGATCCTCGGTTGTGTATTGAAGTGGTGAGTAGTGGACTCGTGTGCGCAAAACCATTTCAAGTTGGTGTGTCGTAGGATAGCTTAGCCAAGAGTCAAAGCTGGGTTGCTGCAATAACCCCACCAACCCCCTTGATAATGTGCATGTATGTAAGATCTGATGTAAGTCTTACTGAGTACCTTTGTACTCATGTTGCTTTAATTTACATTTTTCAGAAGATGCTGCAACCCCTTCTGATGGTTTCTTCGTAAACGTTGACATCGATGAGTAGACCGAGGCCTAGGTGGTGATCCTGAGCTTGTGAAGGACCACGTAGTATAGCCAGGCTTGCCAAGCCTCTTTTATTTTACTAGTTGTCTGTACTCAGACAAGTTAGTTCCTCTATTGGCTTGTATGTCTGTATGACTTGAATGTGGGTCGTGTGACCCGTACTTGTGTGTACACTATGTATGGCTCTCTGAGCCTTAAATATAGTACTTGTGTCATAGAGTCATGTTGTGATGCCTTGTTGTATTGCACATATCGAGCATATTGCGTGTATGATTGAAATGCTTGGTATGTGTGGGATCTGACTATCTAGTTGTTTATTCCTAGTAGCCTCTCTTACCGGGAAATGTCTCCTAGTGTCTCCACTGAGCCTTGGTAGCTTGCAACTGCTCTGAAAAACTTGGGCTGGCCGGCATGTGTCCTTCTTCGTTCCTGTGTCTGTCCCTTCGGGGAAATGTCACGCGATGGATACCGGAGTCCTGTTAGCCCGCTACAGCCCGGTTAACCGGAGTCCTGCTAGCCCAGTGCTACAGCCCGGATTCACTTGCTGATGACCGACACATTCGATGCTGGGTCATGGATGCCTGTCCCTGTAAGTCTGTGCCACTTTGGGTTTACGACTAGCCATGTCAGCCCGGGCTCCTTACCATATGGATGCTAGCGACACTATCATATACGTGTGCCAAAAGGCGCAAACGGTCCCGGGCAAATGTAAGGCGACACCCGTGGGAATACCGTGCGTGAGGCCGCAAAGTGATATGAGGTGTTACATGCTAGATCGATGTGGCATCGAGTCGGGGTCCTGACAGAAAGTCATTTTTGGAATTAATAAAAAATACTGGCGAAGGAATCAGCGTCAGGGGGCCCACACCCTGTCCATGAGGGTGGGGGTGCCTGAGGGAGTCCTGGATTAGGGGGTATCCGGGCAGCCGGACTATATACATCATCCAGACTATTGAAGCGTGAAGATACAAGACTCAAGACTTTGGCCCGTGTCCGGATGGGACTCTCCTTTGCGTGGAAGACAAGCTTGGCGATCCGGATATTATGTTTCTTTCCTTGTAACCGACTCCATGTAAACCTTAGCCCTCTCCGATGTCTATATAAACCGGAGAGGATAGTCCTTAGAAGGCCGATCACAATTAGAATCATACCATCATAGGCTAGCTCTTAGGGTTTATCCTCTACGATCTCGTGGTAGATCTACTCTTGTACTACACATATCTTCAATATTAATCAAGTAGGAAGTAGGGTTTTACCTCCATCGAGAGGGCCCGAACCTGGGTAAACATTGTGTCCCTTGCTTCCTGTTACCATCAGCCTAAGTCGCATAGATCGGGCCCCCCTACCCGAGATCCGCCGGTTTTGACACCAACATTGGTGATTTCATTGAGGGTTCCTCTATGTAGTCGCTGCAAAGGCTCGATGGCTCGTCTCGTTGTCAAGGACGACATCACCTCTGGGGGAGCACTGGCTGTGGGCCAGGCTGTCCGGCGTGGCGGCTTCATTATGACCGCCCCATCGGCTGTCGCGCCAACGATGGCCTCTCGGGTCATCACGCATAGCCTTCGCATCGATTCGAAGCTTGCCGAAAAGATGGATCCAATTGAGTTCTCCTCCCTTAATGAGCTCTTGGATCGGATCGCCGCTTTGGGAGTCGCTATGGACTATGACCGGACTGGGCTTAAACCCGACCAAAGGGACATTAGATCCTTGCCGGCCACCCATGAGATAGCGGTAGTGGAGGAACCACACGTCGGTTGTCCCTCAACTTTGAGGATGAATTATGTCCGGATCACCGAACTCAGTGAGCCGAACACCCACCAAAGGAAGACATGACCCAGGACCCGGACTTAGAATCGGGCGTTGGGCTGAAGGGGTTAGGTAATACTCCAGATCCTAAACTGTCAGGCTCAGAACTTCCCGTGCCCCCGGGCGTCAGATCGGATCAGAATCCGGGTTCTTCCAATGACGCTCGCTCGGACTTAAACCATCTCTCCCGTATCAGGCAGGAGCCCCAGGAGACGGTACACCGTTACTGTGCCAGATTCCTCCTTGCTCTTAACAAGGTCAAGGACTGCCACAAGGAGGACGTAGTCTCTCTTTTCTACAGAAACTACACGAACAAAGGACTCCTTAATGCTATAAGTCGCCGTGACATAGTACACTTTACGGACTTGACAACCATAGTACAGAAGTACTGTGCGATGGAAGGCGCCTGGAAGACCCAAGAAGATTTTTGGGATAGTACGACCCTCACCAAAACCTTTGTCCGAACTAAACGGCCAAACTCTCATAAGTCGAACAATTCAATTCCCAAGAAACCAAAGTCCGCCCCAGGGCGTGGAACCGTATTGGAAGGATGGCTCAATGGGCCATGTAAGCTCCACAGTACGCCAGACGCAATACCAACCCATAACCTTAGGGCATGTTGGATACTCCGGCAGGTAGCAAAAAGTGGCGAGGATCTCCTCGAGTGCCACAAAGCAGAACAACATCCCACCAAGGAACACAATACGGTACTAACGGTCTTCGAGACCTTCGCCTCAAACAATAGGCATAAGCGAGCTCATCGAAGCTCCGCTGAAATCTACCATGTGGTAAAAATAAATCTGTGGAACAACACTGCTATAACTTTCAATGCCAGTGACTAATCCCAATTCCAGTCCATCCGGGCACCAACCGCTCTGGTCCTTAGCCCAATAGTGGACGGCTTTCAGCTCACTAAAGTACTCATGGACGGCGGAAGCAGATTAAACTTAATCTATGAAGAAACACTCAAGAAGATGGAAATTGATAAAAGCCGCATTGAACAAAGCGGCACAACCTCCAGGGGAATTATCCCTAGTCGAGAAGCACGGTGCGCGGGGAAAATCACACTCGATGTGGTACTCGACACCCCAGAAAATTATAGGTCCGAAGAAATCAAGTTCCAAGTGGCTCCCTTCAGCAGCAGATACCACGCCCTTCTAGGGCCAGACACGTTTGCAAGCTTTCAAGCTATACCCCATTACGGGTACAAGAAGCTTAAAATGTCCAGACCCAATGGAATTATCACTCTAGCTAGTGATCTGGACGTCGCACTCCGTGCCGAAAACAAAACCGCAGCACTAGCCTTGGAAGCACTATCTGAAGCCCTAGCGGCAGAAGAATTAACAACGCTGCGCGCCTCCATGGACAGGGATGACGTGATACTCGACAAGCGAACCAAGTCCACCTCATTTAAACCCGCAGATGAGATAGTCAAATTCCAAGTCCAGCCAACGGACCCCACGAAGACAGCTTCCATCGGGACACAGTTGAACCCCGCTATGGACGCCGCACTGCGCGACTTCTTACGCGAGAATTGGGATATCTTCGCCTAGCACCCATCGGACATGCCGGGCATCCCACGCGAATTGGCCAAACAAAGCATTAACACACTGAAGGGATACAAACCTGTTAAACAGACCCTAAGGCAATTTTCAAAGCCCAAACGACAAGCCATGGGGGAGGAGATAGCCAAGCTACTTGAGGCCAGATTCATTAGAGATATCAGACATCCGGATTGGCTGGCGAACTTGGTAATGGTACCACAGAAGGACAAATCCTGGCGCCTGTGCGTCGACTTCAAAGACCTTAACAAGGCTTGCCCCAAGGATCCCTTTCCCCTCCCTCGCATCGATCAAATCATCAATGCCACAGTGGGACACGACTCGCTGTGTTTCCTCGACACATACTCTGGATACCATCAAATAAAGATGGCAGAGTCCGACCAAGCTGCAACAGCTTTCATAACGCCATATGGCCCTTTCTGCTTCAACAATATGCCTTTCGGGCTCAAGAATGCCAGGGCAACCTATCAACGCATGATTCAAACATGCCTGGAAAAGCAAATCGGCAAAACCGTGGAGGCATATGTGGACGACGTAGTCATAAAAACAAGACACGTCGAAACTCTAATAGATGACTTGAGGCTTACATTTGATAACCTCCGGACATACGACATCAAGTTGAATCTAGAAAAATGCGTCTTCGGCGTCCCCTTGGAGAAACTGCTGGGCTTCGTTGTTTCCAATAGAGGAATTGAAGCGAATCCAGCAAAAATCCGAGCTCTATCACAGTTGGCTATACAAACTGACCTCAAGCACATCCAGAAACTAGCTGGATGCGTGGCCGCCTTGAGCCGCTTTATCTCCAGGTTAGGAGAAAAGACGTTACCTCTTTACCGCCTTCTTCGGCGCACCGAACACTTCGTGTGGGCGGATGCAGCCACGGCCGGACTCGATGAAATAACGACCTTATTGGCCAGTAATCCAGTCCTAACAACACCAACTATCGGCGAACCTATGCTGATGTACATAGCTGCAACACATCAAGTTGTAAGCACAGTACTCATCGTCGAACGAGTGGCCGACAGATACAAATTCCCGCTACAGAAGCCGGTTTATTACGTATCCATGGTCCTCACCCCATGCAAATCCCGATACCCACACTATCCAAAAATAGCATACGCGGTCTTCATGTCATCCCGAAAGCTACGACACTACTTTCAAGAGTGTTCGATTATGGTGGCCTCCGAAGTACCACTAAACGATATAATAAATAACCGCGATGCCACGGGCCGGATTGCTAAATGGGCCATCGAGCTCCTTCCGTTCGACATAACATACAAGCCTCGGCGGGCTATCAAGTTGCAAGTATTAGCTGACTTCGTCGCTGGAATGGACGGAAGCCGAACTCCCTAAAGAGTACGGCACGTACTCTAACTGGATCATGCATTTTGACGACTCTAAAATGCTGGCCGGATTGGGAGCAGGCGTAGTCCCGACTTCTCCCACCAGAGACACGGTCCAATACGTCCTCCAAATATTATACACAGACTCCAATAATGGAGCCGAATATGAGGCTCTGTTGCACGGTCTTTGGATGGCAGCCTCTATGGGCATTCAACGCGTAGAAGTGCTCGGGGATTCCAACCTCGCAATATCACAAATAAACGGAGACTTCGATGCCAAGGATCCAAAAATGGTGTCCTATCGCAATGCCGTCCTTAAAATGTCAGCCCGGTTTGAGGGGCTCGAATTCCACCATGTGGCTCGAGAAAACAATCAAGCGGCAGATGTCCTTGCCCGCATCGGCGCTAAACGCAACCCTGTCCCACCTAACATATTCCTGGAAAGGCTGTTCAAGCCATCCGTGGTATGGGAAGGGGAGTCCGTCAATACCATCACGAATCCGAATACATCCCCAGATTCCGAACTATTTGACATAATCAGAGGCTCCACCACCGAAATAACATCATCAGCCCACAAAATAATGGTTGTTATCGCCCCGTGGACTGAGTCTTTCTTGGCCTACCTAAATAGGCAGGAGCTCCCCGAAGACCAAAATGAAGCATGCTGCATCGTTCAGCGTTCTAAAGATTACAAGGTCCAGGAAGGGGAACTCTATAAGAAAGTGCCACCGGAGTGCTCCAATGGTGCATCTCCGAAGAGGAAGGGCGGCAGCTCTTGGCTGAAATCCATGCCGGACTGGGCGGGCACCATGACACGGCTTGAGCACTAGTCAGCAAGGCCTTCCATGCAGGTTTCTATTAGCCGACGGCCCGAGCAGACACACAAGACCTTGTCCAACACTGCGTCGGTTGCCAGCTCTTTGCCAATCAGAGTCATATGCCCCCTACCGCTCTCCAAACAATCCCCATAACTTGTCCCTTCGCGGTCTGGGGGCTGGATATGGTTGGACCCCTTAAATGGGGGAGCCACAAGAAAAAATACTTATTGGTCATGGTAGATAAGTTCACCAAATGGATAGAAGCCAAACCAGTGAAAACGGCCGAATTCGGACCAGTGATAGACTTTATATCTGGGGTCGTACACCGATACGGTGTCCCCCACAGCATCATCACCGATAATGGATCAAATTTCACAACCGATGAGGTGAAATCTTGGTGCGGCAATATGGGCATTAAGCTAGATTATGCTTCCGTCTACCATCCTCAAACAAATGGCCAGGTCGAACGGGCAAACGGTCTCATCATGAGCGGCATCAAACCTAGACTAGTGCGATCCTTGACAGAGTCGGATACTCATTGGGTCGAGGAGTTCGACAACGTAATCTGGGGGCTGCAGACCACGCCGAATCGCACCATCGGATATACACCATTTTTTATGGTGTACGGTGTGGAAGCAGTACTACCTTGCGACATAATACATGATTCTCCATGCGTACACATGTACGAAGAGAAGGAATCTGAGTTAGATCGGCAGGATAATTTGGATGCCCTGGAGGAGGAGCGCGATGTCGCTAAGGCCCGTTCCGCATTCTATCAGCAACAGGCTCGACGATACCAAAGCAGAGAAGTGCGGGCCAAAACTTATAATATTGGCAAACTCGTTCTACGCTTACCGAAGAAGAAGAAGGACAAGCTCAAACCCAAGTGGGAAGGCCCCTTCATCATCGACAAAGTTCTCACCGGAGGAGTGTACCGCTTATGTAATGCGTCTGATAACAGACTCGAGCTGAACCCATGGAACGCGGCCAGACTCCGGAGATTCTACGCCTAGCGCCGAACTCAGTGTTCGTCTCCTTAACTCTCCTTTTTCAATTATGCTCCCCCCTTTTTCCTTTCTCAATCTTTTTCTCTTCACATGAAGTATTTAATATAGTGCGGATTCCCGGATTATTCCGGCCGCACTTTGTGTGCAAGTAATACGTGGGGGCTTCCTATACGGCCGCACTTTATTCTAAAGGGCTTTTTACCCATCATACATGTATTTTCCATGTGTGCCTTTTATTCACCATTATATGCGTCGATATGACTTAAGACGTGGCCAAGCTGGGTTGCCTGGCTCCTGTGTTTATGCCCTACATTCCCGTTAATTCAGCTAGGGCATAAGGGGAGCACCTATGCGATTGTTACTACCGGTTGAGCCAGATGTGTACCTCAGACTGGGTGAAGCCGAAAGCTAGTTTCCTTAAGAGAATATTCGGTCGGTGAACAAAAGATGTCTTCGTTTATCATAATGTAAATCCCCAGAAGTTTTGTATCATGCGCCTTTGTTCGCAGTCCGAACATGTGCATTGTCGCATGCCTACCCAGGGAAAGGAACCCTTAACAGAACTATTCTCTCTGGAAGATGTTTCTTACTATCCATGTAATATAACATAACTAGTTGGGTACTTGTCTGTTCAAGCACTTATGACCCCTACGTCTGGTTTCCACGCATTCTCTGGTTTTGTATAACCGAGCGGGTATTCGGACACACCCCGGACTTTAGGATCCAGGGTCTGAAGCGAAAAGGTCCGCCATGACAAATGATTTTAATCCGGCTAGGGTCTACTTATGTCCATCGAATCACACAGTCATTTGGAATGATTATATTCATCCTCTATACCATCCAACAGGCTATCTAGCTTACAATCCTATTGAGAATACTTTGCGGCTAACACCACCTGGTCATATACCAGACTCACGGGAATTTCTTGCCCATCTGGCCCGGCCGGTCCAACTTCGGCCATATGGTTCGGGTCCAGCTTGGTGTAGCGCGTCTTCACCATAGCCCATGCTTCTCTTGCACCTTGCCGGTAGGCTGATATCTTCCATAAACGAAAGCACCGCCGTGCTTCTTGAAGCATGTCCACAAGCCCCCCATGCCATTTGGAGGGAAGCTTGATGGCCACAGAGACTGCGCAATGCCCTGCATCACCTGCCGAGCTCGCTCATGCAGTTGTGAGAGGTCCTGCAGTAAGTCACCTGCAGATGCGGGCATCTCCTCCTCAGGGCGACCCGTTAGCATTCCTACAAACACAACTTTTTCAATATACTTCCTCGCCGAACTATGCTACAGTTCGTCTAGGCACTTACCATAAATGCCGCGTTGAAGCCTTTTGTTCTCCTTCACGGAGTCCGCCAGCTGCGCACGGACTTCTTTCAATTCCACGTCCATCCGAACATTGGCATCTTGGAGAGCATTCTTCTCCTGCTTAACTTCCGTAAGAATGTGCTCACCGGCCTTTAGTTGCCTCTGGAGATGCAACTCATCATCCCTCCCGCCCTCCGGATTTACTCCGGGGTTGTCTACAGAACTTTCTGTTAAATTTGTCATACCAGCAAGTTGCTAACTGGTGCATTTTCATATAATTGAGATAAATGTTACCATATGAGGCCTTCTGGGATTCCTCTAGCTTAGCAACTGTGGCCCTCAGTTGGGTCTTGCACTCCTCTAGCTCCCGAGACAATTGCTCATTCTTATCTACAAGAACCTGCGCATAAATTGATACTTAAAACCGTTGTTTCAACCGTTTCAAGTCTCAGGGGCTACTACTATACATGCTCATCAAACTTTCTTACCCGTATATCTTTGGTATACTGGATTGTCGCTCGGGCGAGTCCGCTTTGAGCAGCTCGGATGTATGCGTCTCCCGAATTGGAAGCTTTAAATGCCTCTATGGAAAAGATGTTGTTGCGAAGCACGGCTCGTCGACGCCGGTGATTCATGGCGCTCTCTACTTCCGAATTTGTGGCAGAGAGCATATCTGCGTCCTCTGTCGGAGGATTATGCGGCGTCGGCCCTACGTCCGCCTCCTCTCTCGAAGTTGGTCCTGGAGCCCGACTGGTGGAGGCGTGGTTGGCGGGATCCCCGGATATAGTCCCGATGCTCCTCTTCCTGCCATGATGTAAAGGGTTTTGTTATACTTCAAATAAACAATAATTACATGAAGGTTGTTTTCTTACCTCTATAGAGGCGTGTCGGCTCTTACCGCCTTCCTCTTGAGCCTACCCAATCCGAACGCCTGTGGCTGACGGGTCCCTAGGGGCTCGGCCCTGCGCTCCGAACGTCGCTTCCGCAAAAAACATGACACTTCAGGGATAAGGTGTGACATCGGGAAAGAGTCCTCTTCGAAGGATCAAGTCTTCGGCTTGGCTTACACGCGACGAGGGTAGCAGTCTAGAATAATCAGCGTTAATAGCCACTGAGGCGCCGTCACGGCTCGCCCGATAAAATATCCCGTCGACAAGCTCCACGGCCGCATCTGGGTCTTCTTCGAGTCCTGGATCCAGGGCCCTTTCGGGGTCCTCTGGCTGCGGGGAAGGGATGGAGATTCCTTCTACGGCCCTCCTCAGCTCCTGCTCGGAAATATCGATGCAGGTAACTTTAGCAAAGATCGCCACGATAAGTGAAGCGAGAAAATAAATGACGACTTACCCAGTTTGGGGGATTATACATGGAGAATCCGTCCCGCGGTTTGATATGGAGGAAGTCTTCCTTTTCTCCTTTGTGTAGGTCGGACAGTATCCTTGCCAGAGCCGTGGGGGAGTCCGGACCCTTACGGCCACAGCGGGTGGCATTGTTCATCCCGTTGAAGTGCCACATGGGATTGCCCCGATATTGAAGCGATTGCACTCCCCGCATTATGCATATTGCCATGACCTCGACTATTGTCAGTCCGGATTTGGCCAGTAACTTTATCCTGCTCATCAGGAAATGTATTACTCTGGAATCCTCTTCTTGGGGGCCTCGGGGGCGCCAACTTAGACGTGCCCTCGGCGGGGTGTTACTGAACTTGGGGAGTCCTGTCTGGACTGGATCCGGAAGGGGAGCGTCGTCGATATAAAACCACTCTAAAGCCCAATTATCTAGAGCCTTCTTAGGAGTGCCGGATAGGTATCCGGTCTCAGCGATACGCCATACTTCGGCCCCGCCCACTTGACATAGGGATTCTCCCTAGTTGCGGGGGACAAGGCAGAACAGCTTCTTCCACAATCCGAAATGAGCCTGGCAGCCTAGAAATAGCTCACAAAGGGCGACATACCCTGCTATATGTAGTATGGAGGTTCGGGTAAAGTTGTGCAACTGGAGGCCGTAGAACTCAAGAAGCCCACGAAGGAATGGATGAATAGGAAACCCAACGCCCCTTAACAAATGCGGAATTAGGCATATTCGCTCCTCTGGAGACGGATTGGGGGATCTCTCCGCTTGTTCTCCGCGTTATAGGTGGCCACTCCGGCTTGGGGCAAGGGGAGCAAGCAGAAGAGTTGTGATGACCGGCCATGTTGGAATGGTTTTTTCTGGGCGCTCTGTTGGATGCTTGCTCGATGAGGGAGAGTGAGGTTTCGATCTAGGAATCCCTGTCTCTTCAAATAGACGGTTAGCCCGAAGGACCGAGGGTGGCAAATGCAAAAATGCCTCGACTCCTCGCATTCGCTCGACACATGGAAATGGTCATTATTAAAGCACTGAAGCTGAGGAGTACAACATTGATGAGATGCCGGACACCGTTCGTCGTGACGGATACATCGGGGTATTCGGAGAGGGAACCCGCCTTGCAATTGCAAAAACAAGACTGCGTGCCGGACACATTGTCATTGAAGCCTGGTTCAGGGGCTACTGAGGGAGTCCTGGATTAGGGGGTATCCTAAAAGCCGGACTATATACATCATCTGGACTATTGAAGCGCGAACATACAATAATCAAGGCTTCGGCCCGTGACCGGATGGGACTCTCCTTCGCGTGGAAGACAAGCTTGGTGATCCAGATATTATGTTTCTTTCCTTGTAACCGACTCCATGTAAACCCTAGCCCTCTCCGGTGTCTATATAAACCGGAGAGGATGGTCCTTAGAAGGCCGATCAAAATTACAATCATACCAACATAGGCTAGCTCTTAGGGTTTAGCCTCTATGATCTCGTGGTAGATCTACTCTTGTACTACACATATCTTCAATATTAATCAAGCAGGAAGTAGAGTTTTACCTCCATCGAGAGGGCCCGAACCTGGGTAAACATTGTGTCCCTTGCTTCCTGTTACCATCAACCTAAGACGCATAGATCAAGACCCCCTACCCGAGATCCACCGGTTTTGACACCAACAGCTCCCCCCTAGGGCACGCCCCTGCCTCGTGGGCCCCTGACAGCCCTTCGGTGGCCATCTTCTGCTATATGAAGTCTTTTACCCTGCGAAAAAACATAAGGAAGCTTACGGGACGAAACTCCGCTGCCACGAGGCGGAACCAATCTAGGGCTCCGGCAGAGCTGTTCTGTCGGGGAAACTTCCCTCCGGGAGGGAGAAATCATCACCATCGTCATCACCAACAATCCTCTCAACGGGAGGGGTTCAATCTCCATCAACATCTTCACCAGAACCATCTTCTCTCAAACCCTAGTTCATCTCTTGTATCCAATCTTTGTACCAAAACCTTAGATTGGTACCTGCGGGTTGCTAGTAGTGTTGATTACTCCTTGTAGTTGAGGCTAGTTGGTTTATTTGGTGTAAGATCATATGTTCAGATCCTTAATGCATATCAATACCCCTCTGATTATGAACATGGATATGATTTTTGAGTAGTACGTTTGTTCCTGAGGACATGGGAGAAGTCTTGCTATATCAGTCATGTGAATTTGGTATTCGTTCGATATTTTGATGAGATGTATGTTGTCTATTCTCTAGTGGTGTTATTTGAACGTCGACTACATGACACTTCACCATTATTTGGGCCTAGAGGAAGGCATTGGCACTACTAGGAAAAGGCATACTAATGGCGCACCTGTTTTGCCTACTAATGGCGCACTACCGGTGCGCCATTAGTAGCACGCCACTAGAATTTTTTACTAATGGCGCACCACTGGTGCGCCATTAGTATCTGGTATACTAATGGCGCACCAAGCAGTGCGCCATTAGTATGTAACTCCATGCGCCATTAGTATGCCTCCCGGGGGGCCATATGTAAGCATGTGCTTTGTCATACTAATGGCGCACTCTGCCTTGATGCGCCATTAGTATCCTTTGGCATACTAATGGCACACTCTGCCTTGATGCGCCATTAGTATGAATATTTGTTTTTTTGCTTTTCTGATTTTTGCACAGGTTACAAAATATATTATTGGACAGAATATAGACAGCAGCACACAGCAACAGCATATTCATCGAATACAATAGAAGATTAGTCTCCGAATACAATTCATCATATTACTCTCCGAATTCAAAAGATCGAACAAAGATAAAACATTACAAGTCTCAAGACCGGGAGTATTGAGTTTGTCTTCACATTACAAGTCGATATCGATCATCTAAACTACCATCACATAAAAGAGAGCTGCGGTCATCATGTTGAGCATCATCGCGATCAAACTGGTCTTCATCCGGTTCCTCCAACGCTCCCTCCTCTCTCCCGCTAGATAGCGGGCGTATCTAGATTTGGCCTCCGCCCTAGTGGTGTACCCTTTGTAACTGTTACTGCTGAAATGGTGAACCTGTCTCCGACACTCCTCCCAGTCGTCGTAGACTCCGGGAACCTTACCCTTGTACACGACATACGACGACATCTCTATGCACTAGCCAGACAACAGACAACAGACAATACATAAGCAATATGTAAGTATGCAACAAAATGATCGGAAGAGAAAAGCAAGACATTAATAGCATGATTCATGATCCTACTAATAAATAGCATTGATTACATCTAAGTTGAATGACTGTCCAAACCAAAGAGACATACGAATTCATTAAAGTTTAATTACAACATGAGCCAATCAATGTTTCAGACGTACACATCACTACTTTCGACTTGACTCATCGGACAGGAGCGTGGATGAAGCCGTCGTCTATCGTGATGGTCATGAAATCGTGGTCGTTGTCACCCTGCATTTGTAGCGTTCCATCTATCTCATTGTTGGACGGTTGATATCTGAGGTAGAACTGCCCCGAGGTATGAAGGACATCTTGATGGATGATGTCCACAAACTCCGACTGGATGTGAAAGAATTCTTGTCTGAGGTCCGTGTCCTGGGTTGCCGACAACCTCGCGGCCCAATCTTTGAGACTATCTGGTAGCAGAAGTTGATGATGGTCCCTTACGAACGCCCGCATGTGATGGAGGGCGTAGTAGGCATCCTTCTGACCGCTAGGCGGCTGCTTGACGCAGCAGAAATTCGTATTGTGTGAGAAGGTGTGCTTGCCGTACTTACGAACTGCCCTGGTGAAGGTGCCTCCAGATTTGGCGTAGCCGGGGAGAACATCATCAAGAACTTTCTTGACATTTGTGTAGTCTATCTTGGAGTTACGGTTCGGGTCGAAATACATGGCCATGGAATATTTCGGGCTTAAGAGGATGAGTGTGCAATGTGTGTCACTGCACAGAACACAGAATGTTAGAAAAAAAGAACGATCGAAATCTAAGAAATCATATGTTACGGGGCGGTTAAGGGATGACTTACTCGGGAAAGTAAGCCACAAGGAAGTTATCCTTATCTGGGTTTGCCAGAATGACGCCTTCGAGGTGTGAACTCGCAACTTGGCGGTCCCCAGCGCTGCTCAAGTGCTTGCCACGCATGTAGAAGGGGTTGACTATCACGATGTCCGGGGTCTTGTCTCTAATGACCCGCATCTCCATACTGAGCGAAAACAGCCGAACGAAGGTGTAGTGCAGCGGATGAAGGTTAAACATAGCAAAGATGTCATCAAACCGCAGGACGATCGTACCCTCGATGTCGCCATAAACAAAGCCCTTGCCCTCTGGCACCTTGGCCATGAAAACCAGGTATGCCACATCATTCTCTCTGAGACGCCGCTTCTCCAAAGAAAGAACACTATCGTGCAGACTCCGCATAGCACCGGCTGCAGCATTCAGCATATTTGGCGGTAGCATCGCCATTCCCGCCACATGCACCCTCCTCGAGATATCCTTAGGTGAAGGTGGCCCGTCCTGAGCACAGATCAAACTCGGTGTCGGCTGGCTCGCACCGGCTCCCTTGTTAGTCTTTCGTTTCCGTCCCTTCTTCTTGATCTCCTATAATGGGACCGAGTTCTGCTCATAGACCGCCTTCTTGAGCGTGTTGGGGCTGATAATATTTCGCACCTCAGCTATCTGAGGCTTGGTGAAGGCGGGAGCTGGAGGAGTGTCCTGAGAACTGAACGCCAGACGACGCCTGTTGCAATTGGATTTCTCCGCCGTACCAGCTAGATCGCGGTCGTCTTGGTTGGGTTCTTGAGAAAGAGGCCCGCAGAACTCGTCAACGTACCCATGTTCGGCAAAGTACTTATCAACTTTGGTAAATGTAGCATCGTCGTTGTCGTCGTCGTCTGGATCCTGTGCCATAGGGCTGTCCGGATCCTGTGCCATAGGGATGTCCGGCAGGTCCGGTAGCGTTGTGGCGTTCTTGCCATGGCTTTGTGCCGGCACGACTGGCGGTCTTGTCTGTGGGGTGGTGTCCCCCGCCCCCAAACGAATCTGGCTCTTCGGCCAAAGCAGGGGCCAGTTTACGCAGGCACTGATGGTCATCTCATCTTCTTCGTCGGCCCCAGCGGGTCGAATCGGAGGTAACGGCTCATCGCAGCCTGGCAGCACCCAAACCACTTCAAACCTATACACTGTGGGTGGCATCGGATTACCGTGGAACATGGGGTTGCCCGGTTGAACGATTCTGCCCTTGGCGACATTGACCAACTCGGCGCCCACGAAGTGCAGAAGAGTGCAAGGAACGTCGACGGTGCCCTGTGAAAACATGTACAGGGCGTCAGGGATGCCCAGTCAAAGGCAATGAGATGAAGTCATCGGCCGAGAGGCTTAGTTACCGTGATGCAGTCGAGCTCGGCTAATGTCGAGGCACCGCCAACGGCGGGCGTACAACTGACGGAGTGGGCGCTTGCTGGTGAGGTGCCGACCGGCATACACCCGGGTGCATTAAGATCCAATGCCTGTGCCGGCGCTAGAGACACGAATACTGCCTCCGCCGGAGACACCAATGGCGCCGCCACCGGAGACACCAATGGCGCCGCCGAAGACACCAATGGTGCCGCCTGCGCGCTGTGCGAGTTGCTGGCAGTGAAGTTGGGAACCGGGGGAGGCCCCTGTTGGCCACCCGCAATCCACGTTGTCAGCCCATGAATCAACGTAGGCACCATGGCGTTGAGCTTCGTTCCCAGTTGTTGTTCCACTTGCTCTTGGACAAGCTCCGGAATCCGCACCACTTGTGCCTTGAGTTCTTCAACCTCGCGCGTCTGGCTTTCAGAGCTGGTCTTTTTCTCCTTGCGCACACTAGCGGTATAGTATGACCCCCATTTTGTGGACAAGCCTTTGCCGGACACACGACCAGCTGATGTTGGCTTAGTGAGATTATCCTTGTTTTTCAATACGTTCAACGCCCTATTTAAAGGGGTGTCGAAAGGGGAGCTGTGAGACGACCCCGCGCTACTGCTTTCAGTGTCCTGCAAAAGAAACGTGAACCATTTAGAAATATTGGGGATTAATTAGAGTGCAACCACATGGAGCTAATTACGCGGGGGTGTATTCCTTACCAGAACAAGCTCAAGCGCCCTAGTCTTCAGATCCGTGGTAAGGTCCTTTGTTATCGGGTCCTCCTTGTACCGGGCCCTGACATAGTTCCTGATCTGCTTGTCACCGCTGTATTTCTCGAAGCGGGGCGGTAGGCCTTGCTCAGCATGCTCCGCGTCCTCCTTGTCCCATATAGGCTCCGCCACTCTGTAACCGTCGGGACCGAGTTTGTGTTCCCCTAAGTTCAACTCCCGCATTTCTTTCCCCCACTGACTTGATTCGGAGGTTGCACTACTCTCGCACTTGATCTTGAACTCCTTGTACTCATCTTCTCTCATCAAAGGATATTTCGCCCTGATCTTCTCATAACTGTCACCTTTATCAATCATTCTCTTCACCGTGCTTCTCCAAGTAGACAGGGCCGTGCTCATCTTCGTGAGGGCGTCACTGTTCACTTTATTCCCTGAGAGGCATGTGTTTTCAAATTCGGCAGGGTACTTGTATTGTTCGTGCAGCTTCGTGAAGAGGAGGTTGCGCAAATTCCCTCGGTCCTTATGCCTAAGGTTCTCGGTGTTGATCGAGACGGTGCTCCAGAGAATGCACCCGAGCTGAACCGAGTACACCTTGACTATATGTTTGGGCTCTGTTGGATTCCTGTCGGAGTCCACTTGAGTGAATTCCTCCTTGACGGTGCAGAGCGCATTCGGGCGCCGGTCCTTCCTTTGCTTCTTCGGTTGGCTGCCATCTGTGTGTGCGCCGCCATCATCAGTGGTGGCATCCTCTGCGGCACCATTAGTGGTGTCATCCCTGATGCCACTAGGGGTTGTGTAATCAGGATCGGTGTCTTCCGCGGCGTCCTCATAGCGTGAGGTTGTTCCTCCATCTCCTGGGACAGCTCCCAGAATTGCTTGCCGCTCGAACCACCGGCCTCATCGTTGTGGGCCATGTTTCGCTCTAAATAGGAAAAAAGTTTGGTCAAAAAGTTGGTTATTGTCAAGGAACAAGATCATGGTCTCATCATTTAGGGTTTGTCGACACCGAGGCACCCTAAAAGCCTAAGCTTTCATCATTTAGGGTTTGTCGACGCCGAGGCACCCTAAAAGCCTAAGCATACATCATTTATGTTCTCATCGACACCGAGGCATCCGGGGCAGCCAAGTTAAGTTTTCATCATTTAGGGTTTATCGATGCCGATGTACCCTAGGTTGGGCCTAATCACTTGGCACTAATCACTTGGCTCTATTGCCACCTATGTTGGGTTTATCATCTAGGGTTTATCGATGCTAAGGAGAATTCTAAGTTGGGCCTAATCACTTGGCTCTATTGCCACCTATGGTTTAATGCAGAAAAATGGCAGGGCAGTTGATCCTACTTAACTAAGTACTAAGATACCCCGGCCCATGCATTAGTCGCAAGTAACCCATATGTCCTATTTTTAGCAAAGTCATGCTAAAATTCACGAATGCTTAGTTGAGACTAGTATCCTCTAAAATGCATCTAAATGCAAGCTCAGAGATTTGAACATTTGGAAAACCCTAGCTACTTAATTCTCCAACCCCCTTTCCTTGTCCAAATTTCTCCAACCCCCAACCCTAGAACACATCAGAAGGAAATAAAGAGGGGGAAGAGGGGGAAGCGGCTTGGGTGCTCACTTGGGAGGTCGAGGGCGACTCGGGGCAGCCGGAGCTAGTTGAGGCGGCGCGAATTCGGCATCGAGCGGTGGCGGTCCTCCTGAGCAGGCCGCGCGGTCGAGGGCGTCGAGCGGTGGCGGTCCTCCTGGGCGTCCGAGCTCGTCCGGTCCTTGTAGTCGAAGAGGAAGGCGGCGACGGTCCTCCTAGGCAGAACGCGCGGTGTTGGACGGCGGGCACGTCGAGGGCGCAGGCGGGGCCGCGGGGGGAGGGGGCGCTTGGGCGGGAGGACGTCGAGGGCACTCGGCTCAGGGACGGCGAGGGAGGCGGCGCTCGGCTCGGGGACAGCGAGGGAGGCGGCAAGGGAGGCGGCGCTCAGCTCGGGGACGTCGAAGGAGGCGAGGGGGACGGCAAACACGGGGGGCAGCGGGTGAGATCGATGAGGCAGGGGAGAGATTAGAGAGATTGGGGATTTAGTGTGGGGGGGGAAGCTTTCTAATGGTGCACCACCCCCTCGTGTGCCATAAGTACGACTATTCTAATGGCGCACCACCCCTCGGTGCGCCATTAGAATTTTGTTTTAATATAGCCCACTAGCCCAATCTACAACCTAACCCTATCTACAATAGAACCCACCCACTAGCCCGACTGGTCAACACGCAGCACACACACCAGGAGGTCCTGGGTTCGATTCCCAGGCTCCCCAATATATTTTTATGCATTTTAAATGCTGTTTTTTATATTTATTTGTGTTTAAATATGTTTGAACTTGTTTAAATCATAACAGTGATATTTTTTTATAAAAACAGTAATAATTTTTTAAAAAATATGTTCAAATTTGTTACTTGAAAATATCATCGGCGGCGGTGGTGGAGCGGGGGAGGGTGC